>NC_056522.1:234930016-235080250 GCF_019175285.1 Sceloporus undulatus
ATGTGGCTGCATTCTGGAAAAGTTTATTCCTGATGTTTCGCCTGCATTGGTGGCTGGCATCTTCCTCTGATGCAGGTGAAATGTCAGAAATAAATGCTTCCAGAATGCAGCAACAGAAAACCCACAGCAAATTATGTACACTGACCGTGAAAGCCTTCAACTTCACAAAACAAATAGTGTTAAAGAATGAAGATTTAGTGCATTTATTTGTTGATTGCTTAGGTCCACCATTATCATGGCTGTTGTTCTTGTCATTGTTATTAAAATATTTATAATCTGCCCTCTATCATAGGATTTCAGGGCAGTCTACAACTAAAATAATAAACAATTATCAACAATTCTAGATTAAAACAATAGATAATTTAAACAAGGTAAAACTGCTTTAAATCAGACAAGTTTAAACAGGTTGAAAGGCTACAAGTATTTGCACTTTTAAAGTAAATTAAGTCCCAAAGGCTTTTAATGAAAAGCCATTTCTTGACTTGAAATGTTACCACCATCATACCTCCAAGTGAAAAATATTCCACAATTAGGTCCCTTGCCTATGTCCTCCCAAGCCTTATTGCCCTCACTGATGAGATGTAGAGGAAGGATCCTTTGGCATACTGGCAAAGTTAAATATAGGTGAAACCCTTCTTCAATATACTGGTCATCCTAAGCCTTTCAGGGATTTCAGTGTCATCACCAGCACCTGGAATCCAGACCAGATGTGAATAGGCAGTTAGAACAACCCCTTTGAGACCAGTGTTATGTTTTGTCAATATGGCCTCAAAGGAAAAGATGAGCAAGGACAGCCCCACCATACCTAGGCCCAGAGGCAGTTGAAAGACCTTCTCTCCATCTTAACTACTATCACCTTGACCACAGCAGGAGAAGGCACAGCTCCATCATGCCTAGCCCAAGAAGCAAATGAAAGGCCTTCCTTTCATTGCAACTGCTACCACCCTGGCCTTGAAGGGAGAGGAGAACTGACAGTATCTGCAGGACTTGATCCCCTTCCCTACTGCCATTCTCTTCTGCTTTTGTGTCATATCTTTTTAGATTGTAAGCCTGAGGGGTAGGAACTGTCAAAGTGGCAATCTATAAACTGCTCTGAGAGCCTTTAAGGCTGAAGAGTGGAGTATAAATACTCTAAATAAATATATAAACACACTGGCAAGCAATCCTGCTGTTGCATTTTGCACTTGCTATAACTTCCAAGTCATCTTTAAGGGCAACTCTACATAGAGTGCATTACAGTAGTCCAACTGTGAAGTTACCACTGATGTGGACTGCTGCTGCTAAATATCCCTGGCCAGTTACAATGCAACAGTCTTCACTCAGAGCTTGGGTATGTGACAGGGGATGGAGGAGCAAATTCCAGAATCCCCAGTGTTGGTTATGGGATTCTGGGCTTTTTAGTTTACAATTATATATTTTTGAACTTCTGTCTTTCTTTTCAAAATGAGCTGAGAATCATACTTGGTAGGGTTCTTGATAGCATGCCTCACCCTATTAATTACTATATCACAATTCATACCCTGATGTAGCAACTCCTCTCCCCTCCCCTCCCATGGAAGTGAGTTGCAAACGCAATAGCTTTCTTTGCTTTTATTGAATTCTCAGGCTCAGAATAACAAAGTAAAAGTTTTATCTAACCTGAACTAATGAACCATAAATCATTTAAAGCATACAAACCTAGTTTTGAGAAAAGAGAAAATCAATTGCAACCCATTGAGTTCCCAAAGTAGATTTTTCTGCTTGATGTCTTTTGGATCTCATTTCCACATAACAGCATCCTTTGTGAGAAAAGAAATGAGGGGAAGGGAAGATTCTGAATTTACCCAAAAGCTGAAAAAGAATTAAGATGAGCGTTGAAGTTTCAGAAGAATGACCATGTTATAATAACAAAATGAAGGCTGTATTTCATAATATATTCCCTCGAGGTAATACTTTAACACAGATAGATGAACAGATCAGTCACACCATCGTCACAATCGAGAGACTGCTGCTCACCCAGAGCATATCAGCAGCAATTTGACAGCTATTCCACTTATTATGGGATAGAGTATAACAAGATGCATTGCTGACCAGTTAGGAAGGTAGGGAGTGGGGCAGCTTTATAAGGGAACAGCACTGCCTTCTCTGCCTCAGCCACTTCTAGCAGCAAGTAGGGTTGTAAATATTAAACTGTCAGCCTTACAAGTGAGGGCAAATAACCTTTGCAGTTTTCTCCCTTGCTGTAGAGAAAATGTGTATTTCTCCACAATTCCTGCCTGGCACTCACACATCCTGAAGTGTTACAGACAATTACTCTGTGCAGAAATGCATGTGGGTTTTTTTTTCCCTTGGAGGAGAAAAAAGCTTGTTTCCAGATAGCCACATGGATTTTTTTTTCATGCAAGATTGCTGGAGAGGGAGTTGCACAAAAGACCCACAGGTGTGCTTCTATGCAGAATAATTTCCTGAAACACTTCAGAACATGAACATACTGTAACATTTTCACTGGTTTTATTCCTCCAAGGTTACCAAGTGTCAGGAAACCAATGTTTCAGCCAGGAAATGAATAGCAGTGAATACAATATTTGTTCCATCCCTACTAGCAAACCACTGATCCATCCCCAGATTCAGCAGTATGGGGCTCAGTTAGAAAAAAGTTTATATAAAGACCTAAGAGTGATTCCTGCTTCTGATATAATGAAGCATCTCTCTCTCATTCTCTCTCTCTCTCTCGTCTTACTCCTGGCCTAAATGGATCGGGCAGGTAGGGTTGGTGAGAAGGACTGTCCTGATGAAAGAAAAGCTTTGCTCACCCAACCTATCTTTCTCTATAATCTGGTTTGAAGAAATAGAGAAGAAAACTGCTCTGGTGGTGCATTTGGGATGTGATGAAGCAGCAGTTATCAGGTATCATATTGAATCACGTTTAAGTTGAGCAAGTGAAGAAAGTCAGGGATGAGGTATGTTCAGAACCAGGCTGGAATAATCCCAGCAGCATTCTTAATTCTCCTTTGGTTCTTGCAGGGACAGCCATGTGAATGGGAACAATTAGATATCCTAATAACTTGCTGCTCATTTTAGATCCTCTTATTGTTAATTAAAACTCTGGCTTTTTGTAAGGGTAGGCATCCTTCCATGTAGATGGAGGAAAATTTTGTAGAAACCTTTGGAGTGAGCTCTTCTCCAAAACTTGCTGCCACATTGTCTAGAGAGAGCCCCCCCCCCGACATACACACATATACTAGAGAAATAACGTGCTCTCTCAATCACACACACACACACACTCTCTCTCTCTAGGAAGCTGCATAGCAAATGCATACATTAAGAAAAATATGCTGAGAAACTGTTTAGGTACATCATTTTTAGGCTCCCCATGCCTCTCATGAATCTGCTGCAGTGGGTGACAAATAACTATTCTTGTTAAAAGTTTTCTTGTTAGTTTTACTGCCAAGTACTGACTTTCCTAGCAAGCACAACAGCATCGTGTCTCATGCTTAGTCCTTCTCCATTTACTGGTCCACTTATATATCATCCAGAGGACTAGAGAGTAGGTGTGGCCCACACACTCCCTTAAAGCTTACAAAAGAGGGGAGGAGAGAGTTCCAAATCTTATTTATTTCCTATAGACTGATCTTCTATGCATCTCAAAGCAAAGCCACTTTAACACCCCAGGTTTAGGAATAGGTCTTAGTTGTATGAAAAAGTAGTTTTTGTGTGCTTGCTTGGTTCATTTTGCTCTTATCAAATGGAAGATTTTCTAACTACTTCAAAAGGATACAGTGCCCATTCTATGAAAGATCACCATACACTGAAATGCTTATAACTCCAAGTTATAAATGGAGAAGAAATGTCCCATTATAACACACAGTTTTGTTTACAGTGCTTTCCCTACAAATAGTATACAGGAGAATTATGGATATTATGGTACCCTTAGATGTAATTTATCAGCCTCTGGAGACTTGTATTCCTTTAAAGAAGCTAAGTATTCCCATACTACCTCTTTACATAATTGATGAAAAGAAATTGTCAGCAAGACAAGTGAGGAATTTGTTGGACTTTACCTTCTTGGCAGAGTTTGACTTCCAGGAGACAGAGTAGTTGAAGGTTAGAATGGTTTATAGGATACAATGGTGGGGTAAAATTGAGACATTTCAGTCCTAAGTACACAACAGAAGTGCTATAATAAAACAATAGTGTATATGTGAGACCTATTCCGAAACCTTGGGTGTTAAAGTGGCTTTGCTCTGAAATTGGTCACTTCAATTTTCACAAGCTCTTTCAACATTTCTTCTCAATGCTTTATTAAAACAACTGCAGATTTCTAGTCTGCTAAGTATCTGTTGCTGCAAATAGATTATCTAACAAATACTAGCAGAAGGTCATGGATCAGATACACTGAAGTAAGCCCTGTAAAAGGAACCACACTTACATTAAGTAATGTATTCTCGCTAAATGTAATTATCATGTAAACAATATTTCCTTTCTCAAGGCATTCTTTAGTATATAAATAGCTTGTTTATATACACCAACCTTCCTGCAGTGCAACAATCACTCATGAGGAAATTGTATCCAATAAAACAAACATTTTAAAACAGCAAACCTTCAGGGAGCTAACGCTTAATGGGCCATGTGAAGTGGGGAGTGTACCCAAAACTGATGGCGATATTTGTGAGCAATTAAATTTATGGGCAATTTAGTTAATCAATAAAGGGGTATATATTTACATTTTAAGAGTATTTGCATGTAAACAAGGTCATCTCTAGTACATTTCTGCTTCTGCCTTTCTAATTACCCTTTAAACAATAGCATTTAAACAAAAATCAAATCCACTTTTCCAACTGTTCAGCACTGATAAGCAATAAAAAGTAATAGAACGGGTAGCATTAAGCACTCCAAAAATGCATTACATGCTGATGGACTGTGTCCTAATTGAAAAGAGCCATTAAAACTTTCAGTCCACATGGCTGCCCAACTTCAGATCATGGTGGCAATCATCACATTTGAAGGGATATTTGCATAAGGAAATGGGCATTCTAATGAGCCAAATTTGCTTATAACACCCTTCTGCCCAGAAAATAAAGCCATCACTTAACTTAATGGATAATAATAGTGGTTTTATGAGCATGGTTGTGAATGCTAATAACAAATGAATGTGGTTTGAAGAACCGGTCTTGGACTATAGTCAAGTGATAAGTGAAGTGAATGTGTGGCAACAGCACATTTGACACATTCATCAGTATTTACTTACTATATTCATCATTGCCTTTCCTTTTTTAAAAAAAATGTGCTGCTGATATGTCAATAAAATAATAAACTTAACATAATGCAGTTAAATATTTTTCCCTTTAGAAATCAAATCCAAACTTCCCAATTTATTTATTGCCTTTTTCTCACATCACTCCCTCTTTGTTTGTTTGTTTGGTCATTTCCTGTTAAGGTTTCATGTGTTCATGCACTTCGAAAATTAATCTTCCTTACATCCATGCATCTGAGGAAGGAGACCAAGTCGACAAAAACTCATGCTACAACTTCTTTCACATAGTTAATCTCAAAGGTGCTGCAATATCTTTCTAAAAGGTAAAGGTATCCCCCACTGACAAGGTTGTCAAGTCATGTCTGGTCATAGGGGGCAGTGCTCATCTCCGTTACTAAGATGAAGAGCCAGCATTGTCAGAGATTACCCTGTGATCATGTGGCCAGCAAAATTGCACAGGATGTTGCTTACCTTCACACTGGAGTGGTACCTATTTATCTACTTGCATTTTCCATGATTTTAACTGCTAGGTTGGCAGAAGTTAAGACTAGTGATGGGAGCTCACCCCATCATGCAGCACCTGGGCCTTGAACTGCCAACCTGCCAATCTTGCACTCAACAGAGCCAGCGTCTTAACCACTAGAGCCACCGCATACTGGTATTCCAAACTAAGGTGGCTATGTCTCTAAATCCTTCCTTGCAATGTAAGAGAAGAGTGTAATTAGGCTGTTGTTGACAATGATGATATTATTGTTATTGGCTGGGATTAACTTGGACAGTTACATATGTGTAAAAGGTAAATTTAAAGGTTTCCCCTTTAACTATGGCTTCTATTTTAGAAGTTTTTGCATTGATGGTCCCGCCACCCACAATATATCCTAAATATCGGCTCTCTCTTTTCCCTACATGACACTTGGAACTTTTGACAGTCATTCCAGTGCTTTAGCGAGATGTTGCATATGTTCCCCCCAAGAGTTACTGAAGATACCAATATCATCAATGTAGGCTACCACACAATTTTTTAACCCCTCTAAAATGTTGTCCACCAATCTTTGGAAGATGGAGGGTGCGTTCTTTAAGCTAAATAGCAAAACTGTAAATTCATATAATCCCCTATGTGTAATAAAGGCAGTTTTTAACTGGTCTTTAGGGCACATAGGCACTTCCCAATATCCCTTAGTCAAATCCAGGGTGGTGATATACTGAGCCCGTCCCATCTTTTCAATTAGATCCTCGGATCTGGGCATAGGATAGGTGTCAGTTTGGGTGACTTTGTTTAACCGTCTATAATCACAAAACCTAATAGTATGGTCGGGTTTCTCCACCAAAACTACCGGAGATGCCCAAGGACTCTGTGATGGTACAATAATCCCCATCATTAACATTGTATCAATTTCATCACTTATGTTATCTGCTAAAGGTCCAGTAACACGGTACGGGGAAGTAGCAATAGGTGTGGATATGATGGACTATCCCATTTATTCTCCCTGGCATATCTGAAAAGATGCTCTTAAACTTCGTTAACACCTGCATTACTTCTTTTCGTTGTTGGGGTCGTGAGAGAGAGTCAGGAGATAATCATTGTATCTTTTTATTTCCCCCTTCTCCTGTCTCTTACTGGGAATGGCATCCCATCATTCTCAGTCTCTTTAACTGCGTATAATACTAGATTTTCTCTCCTGTGATAGGGCTTTAACATATTCATGTGTACAAACCTACACCCCATCTCCTTCCCACGTCCACTATATAGTTTATGTCATTGATTTTCTCTGTCACTTGAATGGACCGACTAGGCTATTGTAGTTTGTTTCCTCTTGTTGTCCACAGAAGTAAAACTTCATCTCCCGGCAGGATTCTCTGACTTGAGTCTTTTTATCATACCACGTCTTCTGTCTACCAGCCATCTTTAAGTTTTCCCGGCACTCCGTAATGCTTGATTTGGGATGTCATCAAGTTTTGGATATAGGTACACCAATCTTCTGGCTCTCTTTCGACTGTATTTTCCCACTCATGTCTAAGAAGGTCTAAAGGTCTTTTTACCTTATGTCCAAACATTAGCTTGAATGGACTGAATCCTAAGCTTTCTTGTGGGACTTCATGATAGGCAAAATAAATGTGGTAACATGTGGTCCCAGTCTCGTGGGTTTTCTGTGGTATATGCTTTAATCATGTTGACCAGTGTCCCGTTAAATTTTTCTCTCAATCCATTCCCTTGTGGGTGATATGCTGATGTGTCTCAAATGTTTAACCCCACAGACCTCCCATAGTCTTTGTATCAACTTGGAAGTAAAAGAACTTCCCAAATCTGAGATGATCTCACTAGGAAATCCTAGTCTACACAAAATGTCTATTAAAGCATTGACTACGGTTAAGGTCTCCATATTTCTCAGAGCCACTGCCTCTCGATATCTTGTAGCATAGTCTATCAGCGTCAGAATGTATCTCTTTCTGAGTTGCCTGTGGTAATGGACCCACAATGCCTATGCCTATCTGTGGAAGGCTGGGAAATTATCGGTAATGGGCAAAGCTTTGCTTTGGTCTTATCATTGGCCTTGCCGATTCTTTGACAATTATCACAAGATTTAATATACTGGATAATATCTTGTTCCATCCTTGGCCAGTAGAAATTTAAGGATGTCCTCTGGGTAGTTTTTTTATTCCTAAATGACCCCCAAATGAACTAGCATGGCCATTTCTAATATCTGGTGTCTATATTTTCGAGGGACCACTAACTGATGTGTGGACTTCCCTCTGTGTGTTATATTGACTTTAGGACTTCCCTAGATAAGTTGTCTTTTATTACTCTAAATCTGTGAGGGTGTTCCTCACTCAAATCTATATTACTTTTGTCCTCGGCCAAAACAAAGGTTTCAAACTTTCATCCCTTCGTGTTCTTGACTAAATTTGGGGTTAGCTTTGATTTGACTCTGCTCAGATCCTTCCTTGCTTGAGGTATTTCTCTCTTTAACTTCATCTGGAAGAATCACTGCTTGATCTTGGTTTTCTTCCGACTGTTGATTGACTTCCTCAGAAGAATTTTCTTTTTCTTTTTGTCTAGTGACTACCCCTGTAAACCTAAATATCGATTCAGGTCATTTCCAATTAGGCAGGGAAATGGAATGTCCATCCCATAGTGCAAATTTCCACTGCAAGTTATGGCCCCTGAACAGATATTTACTTTGCTTACTGGTGCCTTAAGGCAGGCCCCCCTAACCCCTTCAAGATCATTTCTTCCTCTGGGCACCACATCTTGAGGTTGTACTAAGTGTAACTTAACTATACACACCACAGCCCCTGAGCACGAAAGCCCCACACCCAGTTCTTATTTATTTGTATCATCTCTATGTTCCTCTGGTTCTAACTCTTGAGGTAAATTTGTTACAAATAAGCAGAGTTTTGGAGACATTCCTACTAGCGTCCATTACTGTTGAACTGTCGTTTCTATGGCAACTGCCGCCTCAGGTTGATCTCTGTGGCAAACATTCTTTATGTCAGGCCCAACTTATTTTATACAATAAGCTGATTTTATTTTGGATCTGGAGTCTTCATGTGATATTGCTGGACAATTATATCTTAGGTGACCTAATTTTTCCACATTCATAACATTTTTTTCGATGATTGAAGCTGGACTATTTCTTCGAACCAACTGCTTTTTTATAAGCCTCAGGGTCATTTACTCTCATTGCTCCCCTTTTCCTCTCAACTTCAGGGTTTTCTTTTGTTGCCAGGGTTGACAATTTTTTCTTTGGTTATTTCTCTCTTTTGAGGCATGCCAATTTTGGGATTTCTTTGTTCATTTTCTGCCACCTTTCCCTCCGTCCTTGGCCATTTTCTATCATCCCTCTGATTAAGGCCAATTTATCTATTATCTTGGCCGCCTCAGATATGGTTTTAGATTGTTGGTCTTGAACCAACCTTTCAGTTTCCTTTTCCCTCAAAACCCTCTCCATTTTCTATTCTGTCCTTTCTTTCCTTTTTTCCATTTTTGCCATTTCCTTTTCCTTTTCAGTTTTGGCCATTTTCAATTCTTTCTTTTATTTTCCCAATCTATACACCTCTCCTGAGGTTCAGAAAATTATGGTGTCAACACTAGCCACCATTTCTTCTCTGACTTCCTCCTCCACCATTTCTGGCCCTGCTGGAGGTTTAACTTTCTTAGGAGGCCTTGTGGATAGTATTTCCTTACATTACCTCAAACTTTTACCTCGGAAATACTCTTATTCTTACTCTGCCTCAATTGAGTCAAAAGAATCCACCGATGATTTAAAGTCGAATAGTGATTCCCTACGTTACCACAATTTTTACCTCAAGAATCACATCTATTTGACCGGGTCTCAACAATCTAAGAGGCTCCACTTGGCCTCAATTCAACCGCCTCAATTCTCTGCCTGCGAATTCTAAATATCCCTCCTTAAAACTGCAAATCCCAGAATGCAACAGGAGGCAGCTAGAGGAGTCAAAGTGGAATAGTAGCACTTTAAGAGTATAGTTGTGATAAACATCTGGTCTCTCCTCTCTAGACTCTCCCGAACTAACACTGTCCCTCTCTGGACCTAACAGACCCTTCCTTGGTCTATTATCAAATACTGTTTCCCTCAGTCTCTAATCTAAATGTCTCCCCCAATGAACTCCAGCTCATCCCTCAGTATTCCAAACCCTAACTGACTCAAACCAATTGCCAAGCGGAATCTTTAAACTCCTCAGCCAGCACCTGATTGGTAGTGGATCTCTGGCTTCTGATTGGCTGGTTTGTAAGTCAGTTCGTCATGCCCCACACCACGGGATTGCACACCAGCTGTTGCCTAATAATAGATGAACCCTGTGGATTGCGTAGTGGCTGCTTCCCAATAAATGGCATTGGTAGATCTTCACTGTCCTTATGAATCCCTTAAACTAGAGAATATGTAGGAATCAAGACATCAAACAGTCATGAATGTGCAGCTCAAGGTTTATGATCCATAATTAACTTAGTGGATTCTGACTATATTATTTTATTATTCTTATTATTATTCTATTCTTCCCTTATTAGCATTGTTATATCACCTTATATAACAGCCACTCAGATCAGAGTTGGGAAATGTTGTTTTTTAGACTGTAACTCTGAGAATTTACAAGTCAGCCTAAAGACAGCTTAGAACATTTAAAACAAACATAGCTAAAAATTTAATACATACAAAAGTGAATGTGATTAAACAATTGGTTAAGTTAAAACCAATTAAAAGGAAAACAATAAATAGACAACACAGCACGTTATGCAAGCTATGTTCCCCTTGAACAGTCAGTCTTCAAAGTCATGACAAAACATAAAGGCCTCACAAAATATTTCCAAGTTCTGCTAATGACAGCATACAGATCAAAAGCAATAAAAACAACAAATCCATAAAAACATTAAAACCAAGAATTTATATATTTTTAAAAAACAAAACAAAGCCCAGCAACATTGCTAAATTTAATTTAGACTTGCATCTTACACCTGTGGCATGGAAAAGGCATGAGATGGAAACATTTTCTTCTTAGCTGTGCATGATAGCACAACCTTTAGCAAAGGTCATCTGGATCTGAAGAAATGAAATTCCTGGAGTACCCATGAGACAGACCGAGGCCACATCACAGGTAATACAGTTGAGATGGGCCAGATCAGTACCATTAGCTTCTCTTTCTTGCCAGCTGAAAGTTGCTTCCCAAGAAATAACCCATTTGAAATGAATTAAAGTACATAGAAATGAACTAGAATAACACAAGAAAAGGCCAAATGTCAGAAAGTTCCTTTGTCCAGAAGATTGCTTAGCTGCAAATTACCACTTGCTAATTTTGCAAAGGAGCAGTGGACTTCCGCTGAAGCCAATTGCAATGATTACTACAGTGAGAGCCATTTGTGACTAATGAGTTGAGGGCTTCTCCTCCTCCTCCTTCTCTCAGCCTGTCTTTCTGCAGACTGAGAATGACTTCAAGCTTCACAAAGTTATTTTCTGCTTGGAAATGCCTACAGAATTCATCAGTTCCAGTACCAGGCCTGGATGTCCTTTGATTTTATGACCAACAAGGAGCTGCTATTTGTTCATTTTTATGTTGTTAAGAGCCACTTTTTGTTAGCGACCCAAACTGCAGCACAACAATATATCAAAATTAAAAAAGACCAGAACAAAAGTAACAATTAAATAAACGAAGCATAGCAGTATAACAAAGAAGCAAATAAATGACTGCCCACAAAAAAAGCCTGAGAAGCTGGTTGGTATACATTTAATCAGAAGGGAAAAGAATAGGTTGTCTTCCAAGTAAGGAGATTGACTATGTACGCAGCCATTGAGAATCCTGTGTTGTACATTATTAGTCGGGTTGGGCTTGGTAGCTGGGTGTGTGGAGATTCAGCCCTTTCTGAATATCAGACTGGTTAATGAGCTGCTTTCCCTGGAATATAATCACACCATGTCTGCTTTCTTGTTTAGTTATAAAAAATAATCTCTATTAAGATACAGAAAGATAACTGAAATCCTAGTTATAACTGGCTAGGCTCAAAATACAAGAAGCAATGCCTGTCCCTGGTCCTGGAACAAAAGGGAAGATATCACCTTCTCCTCTACAGAGGACTAAGAAGAAATTTGGGAAGAAACAAGAAAATTGACATCAGCAAGCCTTAGAACATCAGTTTAGGTCAATAGTGCCACCAGAGGGTGCAGGGGGTGTAGGCCACATCCAGAAACACTCTAAAGGGGGATGACACCAGTGCTCCTCAAACATCTATGTTTTGGCAGAAATGAGCTGTCTCATTCACCTGTGTCACCTGAAGAGATGGTGCGAATGGGGTGAGGCTAAGTGGGAGAAGAAAGTTGGGCCTCTGTTTTCACGGGGGATCTGTTCTGGACCTCCCCACGAAAATGGAGACTGGACGATATTCAAACCCCATGGGCTTGAATGGGATGCGTGCTCGTGAGTGCATATGGGGCATGTGCTGCGAGACTGTGCCTCATTGAAAATAATGACAGTCGCCCCTCCATGAATATTCAAGACTGCAGACCTCAAGTCTGCAAGAACGGAGGGGCAACTCTCCTTCTCTCTCTCTCTCTCTCTCTCTCTCTCTCTCTATATATATATATATATATATATATATATATATAATATTTTGCCAAATTTTCTCTTTATCCGGATGAAACTATGTATATGTAAATGCATTTAGGTTCTGAGTATGATATTGTGATTTAAAGATATTTTAATTTATGCTAGTTGTTTATGCCACAACTATTACCATTACATTCAGTGATATACAAGCATTCCAATTTACGGATAACATTAATATAAAACACATTACTAAGGATTTTGTATGGTGTGGAACGGGAGGATGTCAACGGGGGGGGGGGGGGCAGTGACACCATGAGTTACCAAAGCAGGTGACACCAACCCTAGCGATGCTCCTGATCTAGGTCAGAAGGAAAGTTAGCATAGGCTGAACATCCAAATAAAAGTTTAGGAAGAAAAGGAGACTATCCTGTCCCTCTGTGTACTCTTACCCATGCAAGCCATCATGGGCATAAGCCAAAATGCCTGTCTAGTTGCATCTACACTACAGAATTAATGTAGTTTGGCACCCCTTGAACTGGCATGACTCAGTGCTGTGGAATTCTAGGATTTGTAGTTTTGTGTGGTATAACCTTCTCTGTCAGAGAGTTCTGGTGCCACAACAAACTACAAATCCCAGGAACCCATAGGATGGAGCAGTGACAATTAAAGCAGTGTCAAACTGAATTAATCCTCAGTGTGGCAGCATATCCAAGCCATATAGAGTAACCAGTAGAAAACAACCCTGAAAATACTGGCTTGGCAGACTTTGGAGAAGGGATTCAGTCATTCACTTCTGTTTATTCATGAAGTTTAAAATCAGAGAGGGCAAGAATGAAGGGAGTGTATTTACAAACAGTGTCCCCCCCCCTTTTTTTTTGTCCCCTCCATCCCAGTTTAAAAACCACTATCTCTGAACTCATCATTCTAGGGACAGTCTGGAAATGACTTCTGCTGCCAAAATCTACCAACAAAGTCAAGTGATAGCTTTTTCTGGGTTTTTCGGGCTATGTGGCCATGTTCCAGAAAAGTTTCTTCCTGACGTTTCGCCAGCATCTGTGGCTGGCATCTTCAGAGAAAGCCAAGTGATTCTCACCTGTATCATGTCAAAAGGATTTGAGACAAAACTGCTTAGGGCTTTAAAGGAGAAGACTGGCAGTTTGAACAGGGTTCAGATGAGATCTGAGGAGTCAGTGCAGACAGAAGAATGAGGATTTCATGGGCTTTGTATTTAACTGGCTCCTCAGCTGCCATTTCTGAACACTGTTCAAAGGCAGTTTATTGTAGACATGGGACCAATTTATTTTCTTTTCATACATGATATAACTAACAGGATGCAATCAGAGCTTTCAAGTAACTAATTACAACTGGCAACTCAAAGAATTAGCTATTAGAATGTATAATTATAATCACAAGTGCCTACTTTTAGAGGTTTTAGAACTATAATTAATTATTTTTTAAAAGTAAAGTTATGCTTCTGATAATGGCCAGAACTAATTTCCCCAAGTAACTGACAGTTGCCACCAGACCATTAAGCTACAAAGCTGGGGTCTGTGGGACTCCTAAATCAACCTTGATTCTTCAGAAGGAGTTCTTCAGAAAGAGTTTGAATCACATCCCTGCTAGGACAGTAGCCTCTGTCTTTCACCAAAATTGGAACCTTCTTTATAAGGGCTTCCTTCCACTGCAGCTTGTTGCTTACAAGCTCCATTTAGAAAGGAATGTTCATTCTGACTGCTGAGCATGCTTTCTTTAACCCTGGCACTTCCAATGCTCCATAGCATCTGTTGTTCTTCAGGCACTCAGACGACATGCCCACGTACTGTCTGACCAAGTCTGCCTGGAGAATTCAGCAGCACTGAGCAGTTAATCGCGCTTTGCAAGGTGGTTGTACTTCTCTATTTACTGAGGTACTTTTCTTTGTCTCAGCGTTAGATGCAGCTCATTTAACCAGGAGAAAATGCTACTCTCACCAGATGTTATATTAGGAGATATTATATATAAGAGTGACTAATTATCAGATAACATGACAGCCATGGAATTTTTGAAAGTGTGAAGGGGAAAAAAACTTTAAATGCATTTAGAGAGAAAGCAGCACACTTTAGGAACAGAATTTGTAGTGGCAGTAAATAACTCTTGTACATTATGCAGTCTAAGTGGGTTGTATAATCTGCAGAGAGGGGATTTATTTCAGTGAGGTTTTTTCTTTCTCTTTCTGTGAATATCCAAAATATTCATTTTATTCACATGTCTTCATTCAGGGGAATAGAATATTTTATATTTTTCCGAGTGTATGTATTAACTAGATAAACAATAGATATTACATTGTTCAGATATATGTGTGATTATCCTCCTTAAATAATACTGAAATGATATTTGGCATATATGATGGCCTTTTCATGACTTCACCAGTGAACACCCCCAGGAGAACCAACAGGACTGTGTGCTGGATAGGCCACTTTATTTCAAATCCCCACTGTAAACAAATGAAAAATGAACAGTCATAATTTTAACACACTGTCCAGTTTAGTGTGGCATTATTTCTATGTATGTTAGAGGTTGATATTGGGAAAGGGATGCATGAATGTTAGATGTAAGAATGTAAGAATCATAGAATCATAGAGTTGGAAGAGACCACAATGGCCACCCAGTCCACCACAACTATAGTGCTTATGCATATGTAAAGTCCATGCAGGATTCTAGCCCTATATATAAAAACATACAAAAGCTTGAGTTTAAAATGCAACTATGAATTTGTTTTAAGTGGTTTCTAATTTATGTATGGCTACTCCCCTTGTTCTTAAGGACTGAAGCAGACAAAACTAATATGAACATTTGTTCTAAAAGGATGTCTTTCCACATCTATTGAGAATAGATGTTGGGAAAACATGGACCTTGAAGCTCTCCAAAAAAGGGTCCTTTGAGCCCTAGATCTCCCCCCTCCCAATTGGACAAGGTTTCACTCATCCCTCCAAAATTGTTCAAATCTGTTGCAAAACACAATGGGTTTACCTTCCATTTATGTTTTTTTTTTTAAAAAAAAAAAGCAAAACATTTGCTGAAATGGATACCAGGAGTGACACAGCATCACTTCTGGTCACATCAGGCACACAGGTGTGGACTTCCAGGAGGTTTTAGGACAAAAATGACCCCTGTCCACCCAATTTAGAAGTTGAAGGAACTTACTGTGCTGAACACAAAATCCCTAAGGACAAAAATAGCTGCTGAATAGGGAAAGCTTCTAGTGGGAACAGTAGCTGAAATAATTTGGAGCACTTTGGGCTGCAGTTCTCTACCTACTTGTCAGGAAGATTGTCTCCCTGGTCTCAGTTAGTCTCACTTCCTGGAAGATCTGTACACAATTGTGCTGCCAAGATGTGGAAAGTCTTTAGCAAATTTCAGATTTTAAACCAGGCTCCATAGAGAAGAATGAATTGTAAAAAGCCCTGTTCAAGCAATAAATAATTCATCTGCATAGCTCACATGCAAGAAAAATGGAAAATTCATGTTGTAGATTTCTGATGGAGCAATCAGGTATAGTTTCAGCTTATCTGTCTGAGAAATTTATTTGAGAATATCTTTTGTGTTTGCCATAAATACCCCAGGCATACAAGAAAATGGAGTAAAAGCTCATGAAGATGTGAAAAATGAAAGAATACAGGAAAGAAATATGGAGAGAGCTGGTGGCTGTGTATGCAATAGCATAAGGTCATATCTAATGCAGTAGAGGTGAAGGCAAATATGAAAGCCAGCTTGATTAAAATCTTTGGTATATATCAAGACCTGATGTACATCAGGGACAACTACTTAGCTCAGTGAAACTCTCTTTCATGTAGATAATCAGACTTGCCAACCAAAGAATATCTGGACTACTTATTCAGGCTTAAATTCAGCCGTTTTGTTGAACAGCACATTGATGGAATGTTACATGTACAACTAAGAGTACCACTCTTTAATTGAAAGACAAGAAATGGGTTGTTGACTATTTTTTCATCCAGCAAAAAATAATTTTTAAAAAGTTCACGTGTCTGTGCTCCTCCACATGCACACACACAGTTCATATAGGAAAAATCACAAAGTTCTGCATGAAGAAGAATGAGGGAGGCACATTGGATACTCATCCTGCATATATAGATGAGAAAGATAGCACAGATTTTTAAAATTATTTCTGGGAGAGTTTAAATACAGCCTGTTACAGGGCTAATTCACACATTTTAAAGAGAATGCTTTTCGAGGGCCATTGGCCAAACCAGAAGGTTTTGCTGGCCTCTCATTGGAGACACCAGAATATTTAAATAAAAACGGTGCGCTTTGCGTGGCCATTAGACAGGGAGAGAGTGGGGCTAAGCCTATTTAAGGCTCTCCCGCCCTTGCCTCCCTGTCAGTTCAAAAGAGCTGGCCCACCTTCCCACCTCGACGGCAGTGTAAGATTCATTCTGGTTGCTTCGGAGCCGGGTAGGAATTTTTGCCCTTATTTTCCAAGGGATTTTTGTCTACCCTATACTGCTGGATGAGGAATTGGACGATTGGCTTGGGGTGTGGCCATAAATAGGCCTCATGCATAGGCGGGGGGAGATAGTCGGTTTGGTGAGCAAATTGGCACCCTCCTAAAGGGTGAAGGTGGGTCTGTGGAACTGAGGTTTCCGTCTTGAGACTAAACACGAAGGGAAAGAGACTTGCCTTGGGGCTGGCATGAGATTCAAACCCTCACTTAAGTCTTCAGTTGGCCTTCCGTATGAGGGCTGGCCAGGGAGCAACCCAAATGGCTTGCCCTTGGGGCTCAGGTGTTTTTACCCTTTTAGAAGCTGGGGAATTGGTTTTGCAGCAGACCATCTGCCAGCTGTTCCTGCACAAGGTTCTCCCCCCTGGGCTTGCAGTTCTCAAGAAATAAAGCTAAATAGGCTGAATTTTAATAAACCTGCCCATTTTATAACCCAGTTCTCTGTGTCTGGTCTCATTATTTAATGAGTTGGTCAGCAAATATGGAAGCTCTCACACATTTGATCTAGAAACAGACTGGGCTTTTTGTGTCCTCTTTCCAAATGGTACAAGCACCATGAAGAAATGTTCAAGGATTTGAAAGGAATGCTGGGGGGAAAACATTGTTTATTAGTGTGGCTAACCATATTTCTTCATGGTCTCATTCCAAAGCAAGAAAATCCTTACCTATGAGGGAAAGAGAATGAACAACAAGCACCAGGTTTTCTACCACAGAGGAAAGAAAAGAATGCCTTTCCTTCACATCAATTGCATATGGGAATTATGAGGTTTGTGGTATTCCTGTAGAGAACAATGCTTCATGTATCATTCGTCATTAAAAACCCTTCATGGTTTCCCCTTTGGGAAAGCCAGCAATTCTCAGAGATTATTTTATTGCTTGATGGAGATAGACTGATTGCAGTTGGAAGGACTGGGCAACCATGAGAGCAATTTAGCCTTATTTCAAATCTCTGCTAGTGTTACTGGATCTGACTTGAAATGGAGATAGATGTCTTGTATGGATTGGTGGGTTTGTATCTGAATATTTTTCAAATAAATTCCTCTGCCAGTCACACAATTCCATATTACAAAGGAGAAGCAACTGAGGATGCATGCATGACTTGTATGCCCATCTGTGTGGAACTGTAGCTGTTTCTGGTATACAGACAATAGAGAAGGAACTGCATGAGTTCCCCTTCTGTACAGAGGGATCAATCCATGGTCCTCAGCATTCACCACTCCACTTACGAAATTCCATTTTTGTTAATACTAGGTCTTATTCCCACTACATTTAAACCAGTTTGCAAATCATTTTGAAGTGGTTTAAATGATCCTTGTTCGCACTTGAGCTGAATCACTGAAGTGGTTTGGAGAGGGGGCCATGAGCTAGATCTATTTAACCTGCTTCTTTTTGACAGTCATTTTTTCTGCATCTTTTGCAATACATCAATTCAGCACAAGTATGAATGGGATGCAGATCAGCATAGATTCATTTTTATGACGTGATCATATGATCATTTGCTGAAGAAGGTCCCTTTGGAATCAAATCACTGGTCAATGTGAATGAGAAATGGGTTATTTTACAAGAAAATGTGATCAGGGCAAATGCAGTGTGAACCATCCAGGCCTGATTGGTCTTAGGTCATGACTCCCAGTTCCTGGCTGCTCACTCACTGCAAACTCCTGCCCATAATCCAGTCCTATCACCTTAGCAGACAATGTGATGGTGTTTAGGTTGAATTTTGTTCTTCTTGTTGTTTTGTTTTTGTTGGTATCATTTGTCTCTTGCAACAGCAGACTTAGCAACGATTTTGTTTTCCCAAGTGTATTGGATACAGTGCTGTTTTAGAATGTTGTTGGGTAAAATGTCAGCCACAATCCAGAGTGGCAGCTCTGACTTATTAGCTAGTTTTTTCTCACAGTGTCTTATAGTTCTTTTGTGATAATTTTCCATCCCAGAAGAGAAGGATTGTATTCTGTTTTTTAAAACACTCACACATACACTCACAGGAAGCTGGCAGATAAGACACTGTTTTGAGTATCTTAAGAGCACTTAAGAAAGTTCCCAGTTTCTTTGTGTATGGAGGAGGAGATTACTGTGTGAGACAGTCTGCCCTAATGATAGGAATATGTAATAAGCAAGATGTTGTTAAAATATCATTTGATATGTAACAAATAATAATGTCAACAGGAAGACAACTCATATGGCCATCTGGCATTCTATATATGCAAACTAGTTGTACATAACCTGTTGTAGCTTGATCTTTAAGGAAACCTCCTCAAAAAAGAAGGAGGTGTCATTAGAATCTATATCTGCCTCTTAAAAAACAGGTACTGCACACTACAAACAGTTTTGTGTTAATGTGCATTTTTAGTATAGAACATTTAGAATGGTTGTTTTACTGCTCTCAAAATTATTGTCCTTCCACTTCATAGGGATGGAAACAGTATTTTTTTAAAAAGTGGAAATCTGATTTCCTTCAATGTTGGAAAATTCTGATACTGAAAATCTTAAACAGGTAAGAATCCTTGGAGTTTGAGACTAATTCTCTCTACACAGAGAGAGAGGGAGGGGGGGGGGGGGGGGGGGGGGGGAGAGGGAGAGAGATTTTCTATGCAGAAAATAACATTTTTACATAGAAAACAACAGAAATACTGTTTTCTGTGCAGGAAACTTGTTTTCTGTTTCAGAAATGGTATCTTCTGTGCAAAAAACACTGGGTTTTTTGAGGAAACTTATTTTCTACCCCAAAATGTCATTTTCTGCACAAAAGTTTTTGTTTTTTTTGTTTTGTTTTGTTTTATTTTGTTTTGTTTTTTTGCATAGAATAAATCCCAAAGGTCAATTAGTCTTGGAAAAAGTAGCAGTTTGTTCCGTCCCTTAGGATACTTTCGTACCATGAAGAAAAAATGCAAAATATTGTTTCTTAGCTGATAGAACAAAATGTACTAATATTTATATCCCTGTTGTGTAACTCTCAGTTGGAGAAGTGGTTGACATGCTCTAAGGTATACCACTTCAGACTGATATGGCTGCTCCCCCCCCCCCAAAAAAAAAAATTCCCTGCTCATTGAAATGAAGCAAGGAGAAATTTCAGCCAAAGCTCTTCTGACATCTCATCCTCAAAGAGATTTTTCTTGTATGCTTATAGGATCATTGCCCCAAGACATGGGTTGACTAGGTTGGCCACAACTTTAATAGGAAAATACATTCATGAAGCATATACATTCATAAGCAATATCTTCAGTGTTTATACCAGAAATGCACAACTTGGCAGCAGGTAGGGGCCAAAATTAAAATTGGCTAAACTTCTTCAGACCGCAGATAGGTTTTAATTAAATACTAATTAATTAATAATATTAATTAATGCTAGTCAGTAATATTAATTAAAATTAATTAATAATAATAATTAATATTAACCAATAATATTAATTATAATTAATTAATATTAATTCTATTCCCCTCCTTCTCTGCTTGGCCCTGTCCTCAGGAGAAAGCTGAGTGGTGGAAGAACTTTATCTATCCTCCTTCTCCACCCAGACTTTTCCTCAGCAGTGATGGATGAGCTTTGAGGGGTGAGTATTTGCCTGTCTTCACTGTCCACTGCTTGGCCTTCTCAGGAGAAAGCTGTGTGGAGGAGGAGCCTTGCAGGGGGAGCGTTTGCCCATCCTCCTCCTCAACCAATACTTGGCCTTCCCCTCAGGAGAAAGCCAGGTAGCAGAGGAGCCTTGAGAGGCAAATGCTCGCCCCACTCCTCCTCCTCCTCTACCGCCACCACCACCCAGCCATCTCCTCAAAAGAAAGTTGACCAATGGAGGAGCTAGCAGGGCAAGAGTTTGCCTTCCTCATCCTCCCCCACATGGCCCTTTCCTCAGGAGGAGGCTGAGCAGCAGAGGAACCTTGAAGTCATTCCACATCTTCACATGCTGCCCAAAATCATTTGGTGGAGCACATGCAGCCTCCAGGATGTATGTTATGCAGATCTGGTTTATACATTCATAGTCAAAGTAAGATTGAGGGGAAATGATGCCCAATTGTTTTCAAGACCAGCAAATGCTCAAACAGGACTGGAAACACACAGGGCTGGTAGACATCTGAACAGGGTTGTTGTTGATGTAGTTTTTTCCCATCCAAGCAGTCCTGCATCAATCATGACTGGATGGCCCTTACCATCTTTGTCCTCCTAGAGATACCAGGGCTTTCCTTGCCCCTCCCATTTTAACTTATGCCCAATGTCTGCTCTTATCTTCCATTTCTACTACAGGAGAGGACAAGCCCCACTTGGCACCTCTCACCCTACCCCATGTCCTTTGAATGTATGATTATAGCTGTTGGGTGGGGAAGTCCAAGTAGAAATCTAAGGAGAAAGGTGTATGTTATTTCATCTGTACAGGTAGGCCAAACCTGTGCACATCCCTGGGTAGCAAATAGGTGTTGACAGACCTGTGCAACCTTGGCAGATACGGATTGACTATGCCATCTTACTATTTTTGTCCTTTCAACTCTCAAGGCTTACCAGCATAGTCTGCACATCTTCAGGAGCTTTCTCACCATCTTAGGTGAGCTGTCCAGATGGCCAGTGGGAGACAAAGTGGTGCTCCAATTAGCCATCCACCTCAGAAGCTTTGGATTGCACCCTACAACTTCAGGAGTCACCTTGCCACACTGTCCTTTTTTCCAAAAAAAAGGAGAGATGGACTAGAGAGGCATCCCTACACCTCATATCAGAGGTTGTCCTTCCTCACATGATCCAGTGTCTCCCCACAGTATGTACATCTTTTGATTAAGTTATTCTGTTCTGGGCTGCTTTCACATTGGTGTTTTTTTCCAGCCACTCAGATTAGCAAACTCCTCCCCAGATATTTCTGGTTGGTCCCTATTATTGTCTGACCTTCAGTTTGACCAGCTGGTCTTGTACATACATTTCAGACATTCTAAGACTGATCAAAATGGCAGAGGACAGATAGTCACCTACTAGAAGGCCCCAGAGAGACAAATCTTTTCTGTTCAAGCCATGCTGGACCACTTAAATTCATGTCCATGTGTTCCTGGAATGCTGTTTTACATACTCCAGGCTTCCCTCTCATTCAGTACCAATTCTGGTCCATCCCAAGGTGAGCTGTCTCAGTGATCAGCCTCCCCCCATCTATGTTCTACAAATTCATTTGCATAAAAGCAACAACAGCTCTAGTTGATCATAGTATGCCCTGTTCTGCCATTTAGAGAGTTGGGCATTGATGGCCTAGGGTCTTCTAATCCTATAGTAGGAGTCACAGTGGTAGACTGCTGGTGGCATGCTTTGGGGGCTGGCCCACAGGGGGGCCCACTATTTAATCTTCTGTTTTTCATTTAATCAGGTACCCCAAAAATAATATGGATAGTAGAACACAGCCTCATTTTTTGGTTGAAAGACACACAATCTACTTGGGCAGAGGATCTTGCCCTATTATTTTGCATATTGTTAATATCTGCTAGTGGGGTAGATGAGACATGCAGTGGGGAGCTCTGATCCCCCAGATTATCCAATCTGTAGCAACACAGTCCCTGCCCAAGATTATTCTCCTTCATCTGGGGGAAATCTAGTGAAGGCCCACAGGCTGCAGCTTGTTTGCATGGTGGCTGTCAGCTCCATGGCAAGACCTTTTAAGCACCCCCAATCTCATTTGAAGTTTCACAGGATTTGCTGCCCTGTAAAACACTGGAGATTATTGCGCTTGCAAATTGGCAGGCTGAGCGCAGGCTGAAAATTTTGAAAAATGTGCTAAGACCAGGTGTTATCGCACACCTCTATGCTCAGTTCGGAGGCATTGCGTCCTGATCGTAGCCATCCTGAACCTGACCTGTTATTCTTCCATCTCTTGCAAAGAATGAGAGTTAACTATTCATTGAGAAGGATGGGAGAAGGACAGACTGGGTTTAGGATGGCTAAGATTGGGATGTGATGCCTCCGAACTGAGCACAGAAGTGTGCAACAACATCCGATCTTAGCAAATTTTTCAAAAATTTCAACCCGCACTCAGCCCGACCAATTTTCTAGTGTGATAATCTTCCTTGTCCTGATATCTGGTGTGAGAACAATGACAGATCACACTAGAAGTCATGGCAAAGGCATCATGAGACTTTCTTCTGAGGTCACTCTGAGTGGTTGCTCAGCATGGCTCATAGGTCCAATAACTGGCCATGGAAACTCAGCACAATATGGATCACTCCAGAGGTTCAGAATAAGCCCATTAATTATGTGAGCCCCTGCAAATGTAATGAAGTACTACTGTCGAATAACATATAAAGGACCTCACCTGTTGTTTATAAGAACCAGGGTTAAGCCTTACAAAATATAAGAATTTGGATACAGCATATCTAATCTATTGGCTACCTGCCTAGGGAGAAGTCCATAAATGAATGAAAGCACTCATAGTATCTGCGGCATGACATCTTTACCTTATTTTAAATGCAGGCAGGACAAAAATCATTACAGCAGAATGCCAAGTGCACAGCAGCTTGGGAAATCACACTGAAGATTAGGGTTGAATATATGTATTCACAATGGCTTTAGGAAGGTTAATCAGGTATTATGGGCTGTACCAAATAAGTCAATTTCACAGTTATAGTAAAAGGGGACATTGATAAATGCACTTTAAATGAACTAGAGGGTGAGATCAACTTGTTCAGTGGGAAGCATCGCAACTGAGAAGTACCTTATAATTTCACGGCTGCAAATTTGGTAAAGCCTTCATATTCTTGTCTTTTTTTTTCCTTTTCTGTAATGATTTAGACATCTATGTTTTGTCAAAATATGCCATTTTTAATCACACATCGCTCAATGTGGAATTAAGTTACAGAGTGTACTATGCTAAACGTGTGAGATAAAATTCAAATTGCACCAGACGGCCAGTGTTTAAATCCTCCTATAAGTGGGAACAGATTTTATATGTTTCATTTTAACTATGTAGTAAATTCTGTCTCCATAACTGTCCACTGGAGTCATATTTGTAATAGGCATTTATGGAATAAAAGGTAACATGCCAGTTAGAACTGAGATTAATGATAACAAATTGTGATACACAACATCACTGTGCATAATTTGCAGTACAAGAAGATGTAATTGATGCTTCTGCACAGGGAATAATTTTAGGCAACAGCTGGCTACACTGACCTCTATCCCTTTACCTGTAGCTTCTGCATTGTAAACAGTGTTTTCATCAACAGTAAAAACAGTAGAATTCTATCAAATGAGAAACATTTTTAAATCTGGACCTGAATAGCCCTTTAGGGACTGCCTTCTAGGAGTTACTGAGGCTAAAGGAAGTTGGCAGGGCCAAGGACAGACCAGTATGGTCAAAACAAAGTGTGTGGGGCCAGATTTCTTTTCTATTTGAAGTTCCCCCCACCTATCATAAAAAGAACAGGTAAATGTATGCCTGTCACCTTGAATCAGAAACACGTTTCAGTGCAACAGCTTTCCTGCCAGCAAAGCACAGCTCACTTGTATGCAACAGTTATCCAGCCTGCAAAGCAGTTTGATTCTGTGGAGGTCATTTAGACTTTAAAGACTCTTTTATTTACATTTATAGTATGTATCTACTATATATATATATATATATATATATATATATATATATATATATATATATATATATTTAAAATCTGATCAATTTATTAAAGAGTTAGAATACTGCCGAAGAATATATGAAGGAATTAAGTTGGATTAATTGGGAGCATACTTATCAAATTTGCAGATGACACCAAATTAGGAGGAGTAGCTAACACTCCAGAGGACAGGATCAACATTCAAGATGACCTGAATAAACTAGGAAATTGGGCCACAGCTAACAAAATGAACTTCAACAGGGAGAAATGCAAGGTACTGCACTTAGGGCAGAAAAATAAAATGCACAGATATAGGATGGGAGACACATGGCTGAACGAGACTATGTGTGAAAGGGATCTGGGAGTCCAAGTAGACCACAAGCTGAACATGAGTTAACAGTGTGATGCGGCAGCTAAAAAGGCCAATGCAATTTTAGGCTGCATCCGTAAGAGTATTGTATCTAGATCAAGGGAAGTAATAGTGCCATTCTATTCTGCTTTGGTCAGTCCCCACCTGGAATATTGTGTCCAGTTCTGGGCGCCACAATTCAAAAAGGATGTTGAAAACCTGGAACGTGTCCAAAGGAGGGCAAGTAAAATGGTGAAAGATCTAGAAACCATGTCCTATGAGGAACGACTTAAGGAGCTGGGGATGTTTAGCCTGGAGAAGAGAAGGTTAAGAGGTGATATGATAGCCCTGCTTAAATACTTGAAGGGATGCCATACTGAGGATGGAGCTGACTTGTTTTCACTTGCTCCAGAGACTAGGACCCGGAGCAATGGATGCAAGCTACAAGAAAAGAGATTCCACCTCAACATTAGGAAGAACTTCCTGACAGTAAGGGCTGTCCGACAGTGGAACAAACTCCCTTGGAGTGTAGTGGAGTCTCCTTCCTTGGAGGTCTTTAAACAGAGGTTAGATGGCCATCTGTCGGAGATGATTTGATTTGGATTCCTGCATGGCAGGGGGTTGGACTGGATGGCCCTTGCGGTCTCTTCCAACTCTATGATTCTATGATTCTATGGAGATTAATAAAGAGTCTAAGAATAGAAGAACCACAATAAATAATAAAATGTTACAGGCGATAAGATGATTAATATGAATAAGAAGAAATATAGAAACTGTATACAGATATACATATCTTGAAAAGTATCAGTCTTTATGGTCGGATTAATTGTGTTTTGGTTTTACCTGAAATTTACAAGGTAGTAAGACATAACTGAATCTTCTAGAGATCTTAATGAAAAGAGATTGTAAGAGTTTGTCGATTAATATTTAATTAACACATTATCTGTTTCAGCTCAGGAAGCAGTAGAGGATATAATAGTTTTAATATTGTATTACATATGTTGTCATTTGATTTTTGGAAATAAATGAAATAAAATAAAATAAAAAAGACTCTTTTATCTTGAATCACTGATCAACGGTAAGAGCTGACAGAGCTTAGGGACCACATGGGAACTCAGACAAGTCATACCTAGCCCATGAGCCAGACATTTTTCTATCCACACTATAAAAGACATCATCTTCAACCATTTCCGCTTCCACCTTCCTGAATATATATATTCTTGCTGGATTTGTTAATACATAAATCATTGGTATACAAGACCATAGGTTATGAAAACTTATCCATGTATATATTGCTAATATCAATTTCCACCTCTCCTTTGCCCCTAAGCACCTTAAATTAGGACACTGAAAAGCCAGTGGCTAATACAATGGGCCCTTGTTATCCACTGGGGTTTGGTTCCAGAACCTCCCATGGATAAGAAAATTCGTGGATGCTCAAGTCCCATTACATACAACGGCATAGTAAAATGGTGTCCCTTATATAAAATAGAAAATCATGGTTTGCTATTTGGACTTCATAATTTTTTTTAATAATTTCAATCTTTGGATACTTGAATTTGTGGATAAAAAATCTGTGGATAAGGAGGGCCAACTGTACCACCCATATGAAGGAAAGTAGGCTATTTTCCATTTTTAATGAAAGGGAATGATCCAGATAAAGGAATTTGCGTATTTTAATAGTATTGCACCCAAGGCTTTTTGGAAAGTGGGAACAAAGTGAAAATACTGAATCAGAGTCCAAATTATCAGCAATTCAGGTCAGTTTAAATCTTTAGTCTCAAGAAAAACATAATAGGAACTTTGGAATAAATTTCAATTCAGCACCATGCTCATCAGAGATAGTGAAACCCAGCTTAGAAGAAAAACAAAAGCTAATCTTGCTGGCTGGGTGGGGCATTTCCCCTTATGGAAGGCACATAGTATAAACAAGGATCAAAACATGTGAACACTTTGCCAGTGTTTTTAAAAAGTCAAGCTTTCCAATACTGACTTCCTAGGGATGGTAACCTCTTTTCCAGATTTCCCTTTGACAAGATGGCTGCATAATGAACAGCGGTTATCATCATAAACTCCTGGTGGGAGGTATTTGTTTCTAGAACCCTTTCCACACTGGACTGTGGTCCACATAGTGCCTGAGACTAATAATCCTCATATAGAAAACCAGTGATCATTTACAGAGCTGCAATTGTGATACAGTTGATAATGAGCTGGCAAGATTCCTGAGTTGTTTTGTTTCTAGAAAAATCTTTAACGAAGGATAATTACTAATTGTAGTCTCAGGACCTTCTTAAGTCATTTCACAGGAATCCATTCTTCCCTACAGCTCATTCAATGTGTATATAAGTACAGTGGATGGCATTGTAACAGCACATAGACTTTGATGCTTTGGGACATGGTACACTAAGGGGCTCTACAGACCAGCACTTTGTGCCAGCCTGTAGATGCAATGAAGGCTGAGTGTCCCCACACTCCAAGTCCTTAGTGCACCATGTGGCGTGCACCCATCCATATGGCACATGCCATGATGGCATGCACTGAACGCAGTACTCAAACAGCACCGGACAAAAGGGGCATCATGAAGTTTCACCGTGGCGTTTATGACTCCACTTCCAGAAATTTTCTTAGAGCACTTTCTTTTTGCTTCCTAGAGTGAGCAGATCATTGCTGCAGCATGTGGTTGCCATGGCAATGATCCGGGGCTGAAAGGGGTGGCTACATGCCACCCATCTGTAGCGCTCCTAAGTCAATGGCTTAAAAAACCCATTTATATATCTGAATGAGCACCAACTCATTCCCATAGACTTCTGCTATGACCAGATTTTAACTGCAAACCCAGTGTCTGTGAAAAAGTTTTGTTGTGCTACACTCCCTTTGCTTTCATACCAGGCAGTACAAAGACCATCATTCTGCTGTGCCATGGTTTAGGACAATGCTGGTTATCCAGTCCCCCTACATCCAGGAACACCATCCTAAGAACCCCAGAGAGGTAAGAGTAAAGTTACAATGGACATAAGTGAAAGTGACGAGATGCTGTTGAAAGCCAGTAAATTCTGTCGAACTGTACAATTGTGCTATCACATTTTAGCAGCAGTGAGGAACAGAACTGTATATGTACCCATAATTTTTCAGTTATTTCTTGTCTGCCTATATGCATTTCCTTCTGCAGTTGTTTTTTTTTCCTGATTATGCATGTGTATGAAGTAGTGTATTCAGCAGCAAATCTTTGCAGAGAAGGAAAGCCAGCTTTGAAATCATATTATATGCTTTGAAACTATATTGTTAGTGTTCAGGGTCTGTAAAATACTGAAGCACCATCCAAAACAGCTTGAGGTCATTCTGGCACCTGAACGTTGCTGTGGATAGAATTATGACAAATAAGAAGAGAGATTTTGGTTGGCTTTCAAAAATTCAGATTTTCTTTTGTGTGCTCTTAAAAAGGCAGGGATTTCAGGAAGGGGGGGAAACTGATCAGCATCTAGATTAATGAAGCAGCAAATAAAAAACATAATTAATAATGGGCATAAGAAAGATGAAAATCTAGGGAATAATGTTTTCTTCAGTGTTTCTTCTCTCATCCCTGTGATCCCATGAGTATGGTTTCAATGGTATTGACATCTCAAGCACAGTTTTGTAGAACTGGGTCATACCTTAACTCCCTAGTTTGGGGCAAGTCAAGCAGATTTTTGGATGTATTGCATCTTACAAATTGGATGTATTGTGTTTTATAAGAATTACATTTGAGAGCATAGCCAACAGAGAAGGGGTATAAGAATTGCAGTCCAAAAACATATGGATGCCACAAATGCTCACAGTTTTTCAGTGATGTAAAGCTTTGTGCTATTTTTCATATTCTTTCCCCTTTTGATCATTTTCCTCTCAAAATCCATACCCATTTACCAGACTGTACAGTGTAGCCCTGTATATGCACACACACATGTATGCACACACACATGATCTGCCAGCAACATGATCAGTAAAATATTAACCATTAACATGAGAACTTAGGGATGTTGAACTTTTAAAATTTACAGATCTCCCAGATTGTATGGACAAACAATGCAATTCTATAAATTTCTATTCAGAAGTAAACCCAAGTTTAGTGAAAATAAATCCCATGTAGGCATATAGAAGAGTGCAAATTAATTTCTCTCTGCATTGACTTTCTTATGTTATATTAATATATCTGCCTCGTAGGTTTTGCCTAGCACATCTGGCAGGATCAGCCACATTGTCTCACACAGTGGAACTGTGATTCACCTCTTCCTTTCAGACTTACCAAAAGGCCAGCAATACCAGAGTTAAACATATACTGTCAAAATTTCCATTGTTTCTAAGGCTCAGTACAGACAGGCCAAAATAAGCTGCTTCGGATCACTTTGGAGGTATGCTTTTTAAATGATGCATACATCCTAAGAATCAGAAGCCATGCCAAGCCATGCCCAGTCCTAAAGACTGGAGCATGGCTTTGGTGCAGCTTCTGGACTCTTAGGATGTATGCATCATTTAAAGAGCATACCTCCAAAGTGACCTGAAGCAGCTTTTTTGGCCTGTCTGTATGGGCCCTAAGACACTTAGCAATGGTCCCGCACAAAGTTGACATTTAAGACTATAAAGACTATGGTTTGTTAAAGTAAAGACATTTCTATTTTGTCCCATGATGAAACAAAACATTTATCATTAAAATGCCTGACATCTGCTAGAAGCCAGAAGAAACAACTTAGGGAAGAAAGTATCCCTAGGGCAAATGTTAGAGAAAACTGCTAGGGGTAAAAAGTAGAGAATCAAAGTAAGCCAGGCACACCATGAAATAATTATAACTCTTTTATTCTCCTCTTGAATCTCACAAAAACAAAAGCACAGCAGTATGAATGCATAATAATTAAAAGTGTTTTTTGATCAGAGAAAAAAGTAATCCAGCTTTTAGTACAATCTTTATGCCTGTCTATTCAGATAATTATTGCCAATGAGTTTATTGGAACTGCTTTCTCACTTGTAAATACATATAGGACTGCAGCCTTCACAGTGCAAGCTTATACATGTCTACTGAGAAGTAAGGGCCATTGAATTAAATAGGTCTTACTTTTCAGCAAGTGAGGATAGGATTGTACCCATAGGCTTCCTTTTCTTAATTCAAAGGTAAATAGTATCTCAGAAATTATTTATTGCAGTGAATTAATTTTTCTCCCTCTAAATATACATTGAAACATCTAGGCACAGCCACAACAGACTCACAAGAGCCTGCTGTTCTGCTGTTAATATGGGAGAGATACATTAAATAACAGGTCAGTGTATAAACTACTCAAGGCTTTGCTTCTTACTTTTCAGTCCTTGAAAACTGCCAAGGCTGGGTCACATTAATGGACAATTCCAAACAGTCATGGGGGTGGATTCTCCACCTTAGAATTCTTGATGTCAGTAGATTTTGGGGACTTGGAGCATGAAAAACAGCTAGCAGGATGAAAGCACTTCTTTACCGATTAAGCAAAAGAAGAAAGTATTTATGGCAAGCCTGGTTGCATACTGCCTGGATCACTCAACTGCCCTCCATGAATTATGAGAACTCAGACTATGGCTACATTTGCAATGCAGAAATAATTCAATTTGACACTGTTTTAACTGTCATGGCTCCATCGTATAGAATCGTCAGATTTCTAGTTTGTTGTGGCACCAGAGCTCTCTGACAGAAAAGGCTAAATATCTCACAAAACTACAAATCCCAGGATTCCTAGCACTGAGCCATGTCAAACTCCATTATTTCTGCAGTGCAGATGAAGCCAACATTTCGAAGCCCTTCTCTATGGGACACTCCTCCCAAATAAGCAAGCAAGAAAGGTACAAGGCTAGTCCAAGGTATTTTGTTGCTTGAAACAAAGATATAATTGCCCCTTGTAAGGATTGATACCTCCCATCTTTCAGAGAAATGTATCATAAAGGTATCTTTGAGCAAGAGCAGTTTTTACAACTTGGGAGTATTTTTTTAAAAAATCCTACTAGGTTTGCTAATAGTAAACTGTTATGAAAATGACATACCAAACTGAGATGGCTCTAATTAAGAAACCTACAAAATCTTGGGATAAATGAGGTGTTCAAATTGGGGAGATTAACTTCTCATTACCTTGCCATATGAGTTTGGGGCCATGTGCAGCAGTTGAAAATATCAGAGCAGTGCCCATAAGCAAGAAACCTGCAGCATTTCATAAAGTCAGGGTCTAGGGAATGATGAACAAAACAGTAAAAAATGTTTTTGGCCCAACTGGCACCAAAGTCACAGGAAATGCAATAGGATAAAGCACAGGAAACGCAATAGCAAAGATCATGGACCATTAAGTGGTAGAATCAGAAGACTGTCAGGCAAATTCAGAGCAAGCGCATCATGTTCCATCTTGCCAGGTATCACAGGCTTAACAAAAACATTTTCTTACCTTTGTGGTGAGCTTATTTCAAAGGACATTACTTTTCTTTTGCTAATGGAGTTGATATTTTATTACCTGTCTTTTATTGCCTGTTGTCCTTGGTCTCCAACTGGCCAAGAAGGGGAATGAGTTCTGCCTGCATTGGCATCCCTCCAGAACCACTGGACTATAACAGAAACAACACCTAGTGCAAAACGGAAGTCTCTGATTGTACTATCATTAGCTTTCTTCTCCTGTGCAATTTTTAAATATCATTTGTGTTTTAGCCAGTGAAGCTTCAAAAGCTTGTATGATGTATTTTATCCATTTTTGCTGGGGAATAAAGGTATCACTCTTTTGTGGACATTGGATTCTATTGTATTTTGCTTAATGGCCAACACAGCCTACATGGCTTGGGCCCAACCTATCTAAGGGATCGCCTGCTTCCATATAATCTGCCCCATACCCTCAGGTCCTCTGGGAGGAATTTATTACAGTCCTTAAAGACCAGGTTGACGGCGACCTCCCAGAGGACATTCTCTGCAGCCGCTCCCAACTTATGGAATGGCCTGCCAGACGAGATCCGTCAAATTACCAATCTAGAGAGCTTTAAAAAGGCCATCAAGACGGATCTCTTCCTACAAGCTTTCCCAGCACAAAATGCTCGGCCACAAATAAGACTTCCCATCCAGTGAACTCTGCCCATGATGATTTTTATTTAGCTTAGTTGGTTTTAATATGTAGTTTTTAATCTTACATTGTTTAATCTTGTTTTAAGGGGGGCATTATGTATATATGGGTGTATTTTAACCTGTTGTATGCTGCTTTGATTGCCTGGCAAAAAGCGGGATAGAAATAAATTTTTATTTATTATTTATTTATTAGCCTTCCCTGAATATGTTTCCTTATTTGGGGAGTTCATTTTTCTGGTCCTCCAAATCTATGTTGCTAAAGGATATTTAAGAATGTGCAGACTAAAGATTCAGTCTGCCCCAGAGAAGCCTTGCTTTTAGTTCAGACATCTCTTGAACCCACCCTTATAATGCCTTATCAGTTATGTATAGCCCAGACATATTTTCCATCTATAATAATCCAGAACCCTTAAAATTGCAGTGAGCTCATATTGACCTGGGGCATACCAACTAATGTGTTATGTTTCATGTTGTTTTGAGGCTGTTTTGCAGGGGTATGTTGGCCCACTGTGACATATTTCAGTACAGCCACTTTGACATTAGATAGGGGTGGCAGGGGGAAAAAAAGAAAGGAAAGAAAGGGTAAAATATTAGTGTAAGATGTGATAAAAATAATTGAACTATAAATAATAAATAGACTTGTTATTATGTGTTGAAATTAATAAATAATAGTGTATTTGAGCTGAATGTAGTTATTCTTCATATAAGTTCAAATTATGGTTAACTGTGACTGGATATGAGAAGGTAGTGTGATGGTATATGGGGCTTTAGACGTGAAAGATAAAAGTTCCACACACAAAAAATAGATCAAAAAAAGCTAAACTATCTAATTCCTTGTTATTACCATTTTCTACTTATAGGTAATGAGAAAATTCTACATTAAAAGTGGCTTGAGTGTAGCTTTGAGGGAAGTATGAGATGAAAATTAAAGGTAATATGACAGTGCCAATGGTTATGGTGATTATGACCATAATGATGATCATCATGAAAATCATGACCATGGTGACCATGATTTTTTTAAATAGCTGTTCACTCTAGAATAGTTTGAGATAATTGAAATATAGATTTTCAGAATGATTTGCTATTCAGTTATTTTTCCCTTTCATTGCTAAGTTTGACAAAAAAAAATTCCTATGACATAAGTTCTCTCTTGGTGTCATTTTTATCATATGTGATAATAGAAGGGACAAAAATGTAGAACTACCACTCTCCTTTTGAAGGTTTGAGGTTTTTTTTAAAGGTGGTAATTTCCCAACTCTGAATCTAAGGCGAACAAACATATTGAAATAAGAGGCACAATGTACTTGCATATCAACAAAAGAGAAATAGCCATTGCATGTCAAAATGTAGGCACAATTTGCTTTTAAGAAAGGACAAAGACAGAAGAAGAAGGTATTAAAACTATTAGTTCAGGAAAAGGGATAGAAATGAGTTTGTTTTTTTTTAAAAAAAATAATAATCCCTAGCTTCATTGTACGATGGATATGATACAATGGTAGTGCTATAGACTTCTGTGTTTTGCAGTACCTTTGTGATACAGCTATACACCAGATATCACCTGGGTCAGATAGCCCACTGTGATATACACTGCACTCCTGGTTTTGATAGTGCATGGGGTTTTAATCTTCCTCTTGCCATTTTTTAAAAGGTGAGGGTAGATTTTTTAAAATGTGAGAAGAATATAAAGAGAGAACTCATGCTGTTTCTTTGGATACTTGATCCTGTGGTTCCCTTCATTTCATAATTTTAATAGAAATATACATATATTCCTGAGAAGTGGGTGAGTGCTTAGTTGTCATCCTCCATGCATTCATTGTTTTTGTTGTTCTTGTTTTAGGTACTATGCAAACATTTGGTAAATGATTTCAAAACCATTTTGAAGACTGGAGGAAACACGAGTTAATAATGTCACAAAACTAGCGAACATATCACCTCCACAAATGGACCTTCCTTTTCCAGTTGAAACTAGCAGTAGGTGGTCTAAAGAAAGGCCACTTCCAGATATTCACCTACATATAACTCCACATTGCAAGTAGGAATAGACAATACAGTCTTGTTCCATTTTGTTATATTTTCCACCACGAAATGTGCTCTATTCTATTCTTGTACCTGATCTGATGAGATGAATATCCATGCATATGTTTTTCATTTCTCCTAATATGTGCACACACACATTTTGCAACCATTTATCCTAATAGCGTGCATTTTGTTTTTTATTCTCCCCCCTCACTGACAGCCCAGAGGCCCCAATCCGGCACTTTTTGGAACCATGGATTAGTGACAAAATGCCATTTCTCCATGGTCCCGAAAAGAGGTGTTCTTGGGGCTTCATGCCTCAGAACACCCCGACAGGTGCAGCAATGTTCCTGCGGCCATCTGGTTGCCGTGCAGGAATGTAGCTTGTGATGCTGCAACAAAAAGGAGCTGCCTAGAGCAGCTCCTTTGTTGCAGGGCCGCAACCAGGAAGTGGCACCGTTATGACTCGGCTTCCTGTGCACCATGTTTGGGCACACAGCAGCAACGCCAGCATCATGGTGGCCCCCATGTAGAAGCAAGGCTGCCATGATGCCGGCGCGGTCCCATACTAGGGTTAGGGAACATGCAGATGGTGCGCACTCCCTAAACCTAGTATCGCACGAGTACACTGCTTTGTGGCGGTCTGTACCACACCACAATGTAGACTATAATAGACAATACCATAGTGGAACCAATTGGGCATGTTTTTCCAGATACAGTATAAGTGTTGCACAAGGAGGATGCTGTCTGGCTCAAGGCCACAACACAAGAGGAGTGGATGCTTAACACTTCCTTTTCCAGGTATGATCTTGGTATAAGATGTTATCTGTCTATCTGTCTGTCTGTCTGTCTGTCTGTCTCCCACTCTTTTCCCAGGACTGGGACTCAGAGCGGCTTCACGGCAGTAAAAAAACAGTACAATTAAAAACATTAAAAAACAAAACAAAAAACCAGTATACATTAAAAAGAATTTTTAAACTGGCCCAACATCCCAGCCTGTACTTATAGCAATTCCTTAAATGCCTGTTTGAACAGGTAAGTTTTCACCTGCTGGCAGAAGGCCATCAAGGAGGGAGCCATTCTGATCTCCCTGGGCAGGGAGTTCCAGAGTCTAGGGGCAGCCACTGAGAAGGCCATCTCTCGCGTACCCACCAACCGTGTTTGTGATGATGTTGGATGGAGAGAAGGGCTTCTCCAGAGGATCTCAGAGTCCAGACCGGTTCATACCAGGAGAAACGGTTTGCCAAATAGTGTGGAACTGAGCCATGTAGGGCTTTGTAGGTAATAACCAGCACCTTGAATTGTGCTGGAGACAAACTGGCAGCCAATGAGACTGTTTCTACAGGGGCGTTGTATGGTCTCTGTAATCTCCCCCCTGTTAACAGCCTGACAGCAGCTCTTTGAACCAGTTGAATTTTCTCAACACTTTTCAAAGGCAGTCTCATTACAGTAGTCCAAACAGGATGTAACCAAGGCATGTACCACCGTGGCCAGATCTAGCTTCTCAAGGAACGGGTGCAGTTGGCACACAAGTTTTAAATGTGCAAAAGCACTCCTGGTCACAGCAGAGACCTGGGCCTACAAGTTCAAAGCTGAGTCCAAGAGTACCCCCAAACTGTGAACCTGTGTCTTCAGAAGGAGTGCGACCCCATCTAACACAGGCTGGATCCCTATTCCCTGATCTGCCTTCCAACTGACCTCTGTCTTGTCTGGATTAAGTTTCAACTTGTTTGTCCTCATCCAGTCCATTACTGAAGACAGACACTGGTTTAGGACCAGGACAGCCTTCTTGGATTGAGGTGGGAAGGAGTAGTAGAGTTGAGTGTCATCTGCATATTGATGAAACCACACCCCAAAACTCCGGACATTTCCCAGCGGTTTCATGTATATGTTAAACAGCATAGGGGGAAACACAGAACCCTGAGGGATCCCACAAGTCAATGGCCAGGAGGTCGAACAGGAGGCCCCCAGCTCTACCTTCTGGGTTTGCCCCTCCAGGAAGTAATAGAGCCACTGTAGAACAGTATCTCCAAGCCCCAGAAGGATATCATGATCGATGGTATCGAAAGCTGCTGAGACATCCAGGAGAACCAACAAGGACACACACACCCTGTCCAGTTCCCTGCTTGTCATCCACCAAGGCAATCAAGGCTGTCTCTGTTCCATAGCCAGGTCTGAAACCAGATTGAAATGGATCTAGATAACCCGTTTCATCCAGAAACCCCTGGAGTTGTGAAGCTACCACATATTCGAAAACCTTGCTTGGAAATGGTAGATTAGACACTGGCTGATAGTTATTCATTACTGTGGGATCTAAGGATGACTTTTTAAACAGAGGCCTCACAACAGCCTGCTTTAGGCAAGATGGAATTCTGCCTTGTTGTAGGGAGGCATTGACTACCTCCTTTACCCTCTCAGCCAGTCCCCCTCTGGCCTGTTTAATAAGCCAAGAAGGACAAGGGTCCAAGACACATCGTCAGGTTGCACAAGTTGAAGAGTATCCATTAATATTGGACTGGCAGGAGCCAAGGTTACATCCACTGACACTGTATCAACTGTAACATCCAATTCAGACCGAATCTGAGTGATTTTATCTGCAAAATGCCGTGCAAATTCTTCACAGCAAGCCTCTGACTGGTCTGCATTTTCTACTTTTCTACAGCGTCATCAGGGGCCGGCCTGAAGACTGAGTGCCCTCCCTCCATAACTGTCATCTTTCGGCCGTTGAGGGAGAGAGCAGGCCGGCCCAGCGTCATCAGGGGCTGGCCTGAAGACTGAGTGCCCTCCCTCCATAACTGTCATCTTTCGGCCGTTGAGGGAGAGAGCAGGCCGGCCCAGCGTCATCAGGGGCTAGCCTGAAGATACAGTGTATCTTAATTGTAGATTTTTCTTGTACTGTTATATAATTTTCTTGTATACCGCTATGATCTATTTGGAATAGCGGTTTATAAATAAAACATATTATTATTATTATTATTACTTGAAGGTGAGTGTGTAAACGACCCCTTGTGGTGCACAGAACATCCAGCTGACCAATCAGAAGGCAGCTGAAGACCAGCCAATAGGATGTGGGCTGGGACTTTTGAAAATTCTGAGCTATTAGAGAAGAGAGACAGTTGAGATTTGACAGTTGAGTCCAAGAGAGGACTGGGTTCCATGAGTTCCTGAGGGAATAGTCAGTCAGGGCTTGGAATCCTGAGAATGAGGGTTCCAGGGATAGAGAAGGACGGTGAGGGGTAGCGTTTGAGTGGGAAAGGGCTCCCTACCATTACACTTCCAGGACTCTAGAAAAGGGAGTAACTGGAGTGTGATATCCTGTGGGATAGTGTTAACTTTGGTGATTGTTAGGACTAAGTTTAAGAGAGGAACTTAATAGAAGGACTGAGTGAATCTTAGTTATAAGAAACTGGTGATTTAGCTAAAGAGTTATAAAACCAATGGGAACTAGAACAAAGTAGAAAGTAACAATTACATAAGATATCATATTAAAACCAACACTGTTAAACCTTCTTGTAATAGTTTTGTTTGATTCAAGGACACACCTGGACTTGAGTTAATACCATGCTACTCACATTTTAAAACACGAGTGGCAGCGGTGGGATAAAAACTCCCAGGTGCCTGCCATCATAGAAAAGGATTGTGGTTTGGGTGTGCATCACATAATTTGGTGGAAGCGTTAGGGTGACGTTTGACTAGATGGAGCCTTCACATAATTGGGTGGCACAATAGGAAAGCTTCGTTATATCCCTGACCACTCAAAACAGTTCTGTTGGCTGGCTCCTTGCAAATGCAATGCTGGCAGCAAAAAATGATTTCTTGCTGCCTGCATTGCCACAGAGTAGGCCTTCAAATAGGCTCTATTTGTGTTCGATCAGATTCACTCCGAGTCTTCCGCCAATGTCGCTCTAGTCTCTGGGGGTGTTCCCACTTGCCTATAAAGCAGATCATGAAGCGAATTAAGAGGTGTCATTCCCACTGATGCCCGAATTAGTTCCTCAATGCCCCGGAATCATTTCCACTGTGACTCGATTCAAAATCGAATTATATCGTATAATTCGAATTAGACGTCTATTAACCAGTTTAAAAAAATAGTAGGTTATAACGCAGGTTATTTTTGAAAGTGGGGTACGATTTGCGGTATCCGAATGGGAACGACAAGGGTGTCTGATGCGGGAACCTGGGGATGGGAGGAGCAGCGCTCAAGGGGCTGGCCTGGGGGTGTCACCCTCTTTGTTCTCTTTCTGCATCACCAGTGCCATTTTCTTTCTTCCATTAGCATAGCCTTTCTCCTGGATTGCAGCCTCCCCTCTGCTCCTCATTCATAGACCGATGTGTGAGGAGAGCCATTGAACACAATTTTTAACAATTATTTTTTCTTTTTTCACCTCTGCCTGAGCCCCTGAGCAGCAGATGGGCTTTGCAGGACATCCCTGCTTGATCACCCTCCAAGCAGCCCAAGGAGCAATGGGGGAGGCAAAGCAATTTTGGGGAAAGGAGGCTCCTTCCAGAGGAACTATGGGATGGGCTTTGCAGGACATGCCTGCTTGATCGCCCCCCAGACAGCAATGGGGGAGGCAAAGTGATTTTGGGGAAAGGAGAGCCTGGACACCCAGGGATCTGAGGGGGGGGATCGAGCCTAATCTTCTCTCTTCCCCAAAGATTCTCTCCCCAATGAAGCCCGCTGCCTTCTCCTCCTTGATCCGATTTGCCAAGCCTCCTTCTAGTCTGGGGAGACACAGCAGAAGAGCCTTGGATGCAGCCAATTTACATTGGCTGCCCTAAAAAAAAAAAAACCCCTAGACTTGTGACATCTGAAGCCTAGGCACTTGAATGACAGCTTGTGGACACAAATGAGAACGGGGAGCAAGTTAATCCGCTTTAAAATAAAGCGATTTAAAATAAATGGGAACGAAAACAGGGTCTAAATGAATCGAGGTAATTTGCCCATTTTGGTAATGGAAACAATGGAAAAAATTCGAATTATTCCCGGAACGTAATCTGAATCAGAATCGCTCCAATATAATCCATTTTATCTGCCAAGTGGGAACACCCCCTCTGTCTCATTCGCTTCATCAACATCAAATCCCTGGAGAACCGGGAGCTGGTTTGGCTCCACTCTGTGAGAGGGGATGCTCAGGAGCGATTGTGTCCACCTCCCTGGCCACTTCCCATTCCAAAGGTTGGCCAGGGCTTCAACAGAATCACCTGCCAAGGTGACAGGAAACTCCTCAAGAGCCCTCAGGAATCCATCCGGATCCATCAGCCTCCTGAGGCGGACCATCCTAATTGGTCCCCCACCCCTGCAGAGGTTCTGGGTCCCAGTAAGTCTAAACCTGACCAAATATTTGATGTTCTTCAAACATAAGTTACATGCAGAAAAAAAGGTCACAGCCTGTAGAATTTATTTATTTAAAATTGCTGTTGACTTTAAATGGCCTAATACTGTTAATATGAGAGCCAGTGTGGCCTAGTGATTTAAATGCTGGACTAGGAGTAGGACTAGAATTTGAATCCCTATTCAGTCCTGTTTGGACTATTATAATGCTCTATGAGGTGCTGCCTTTAGAAACTGTTTGGAAACTTCAGTAGGTCCAGAATGCTGTGGCCAGAGTACTGAATAGGGCTAGTTACAGGGAGCATATAACTCCCTTCTTGAAGGGAGTTACCAGTTCATTTCTGGGTACAATTCAAAAGTGCTGGCAGTGGACTAACAAGCCCTGTAAGGGTGAGGTCCAGACTACTTGAAAGGCCATATTTCCCAATACAAAGAGACAGTGTGGAGTAGTGGTTTGAGTGTTGGACCAGTATTTGAATCCCAGTCAGCCATGGAAACCCACAGGATGATCTTCGGCAAGTCATACTCTCTCAGCCTTAGAGGAAGGAAAATAATAATAATAAAATTTATTTCTATCGTGCCCCTCCATGTAGTGAAATTGGGGTGGCTTACAACATTAAAATATACAGTCCATATCCTCCAATCCCACACCCCTTAAAATACAATTAAATGATTTACAATATAAATCATAACTTAAAATAATAAACAATGAACAACAGTGACTGCAGCAAAAAATCAGGGTCCAACAGTTAGGTTTTCGTTTTGATGGCTGGGTATCTATTAAGGAAAGGCAAACCCCTCTGAACAAATCTTGCCCAGAACCCCCAAAGATATGTTCATTTTAGGGCTTTTATAAGTTAAAAAAATGATTTCAAGGTATATAACAACAAGAACATGTTACTATACAAACTTGAGAGACCCCAGCCATGTAATCGGTGGGTCCCTCTACATGCTCTTCTCATTGGTCACACAGGCAAGTGACCAAAACCTCAGGAGTAGTGGTGGGGTATCAGGCAGCCTGTCCACAGACCTGCTGCAGTACAGGAATGGTTGTGGCAGCTCCAGAGACAGGGTATCATCTTGGGGAATTGCACTGTGCTTGGGGTGCAAACAGTGGGCTGCTTGGATTCAGACCCGATCCAACTGTTTACATTCCACAAAACCCTGTGCTAACATAAGAGTTTCAGGAAAACAATGGAGATTCCCAAGACTTTGCCAATTCTGGGGCAAAGTCAGGTTAACAGGGAAGACTGGAAGTATTCCACTAGAAGCTGCTGTGTGTTGTGTGATCAGGCAGCAATAGCATCAGGGTGAGAATGTAGTTTGTTTGTTTTTTGTGCAGATAGGGACTAAGAACCTATTATTTAGGCAAGTTTTTAATGACTAATTGTTTGCAGGCAGCTTTCTTATAGTGTGGGCAATACTCTAATTTTAACTTTTGTATATTTTAAAATGGTTTTATATTTTTAAAAATAGGCTTTTAAAAATGCTATTGTTTTAATTGTGTTTTAATTTTATTACTATGTTTTAGCTGATTTTATTTTATTATTTGTGAGCTGCCTTGGGTCCCACACTGGAAGAAAGGCAGCATATAAATGCAATAAATAAATAATAATTCAGAGAAGTTCAAAGGCATACAACAACAACAACAACAACAACAACAACAACTGTTAGTATGTAGGGAATCTGAATGGTGGGGAAAGTATATCCAAAAATAGTGAGAATTTAGGTAAAGATGAAAGTACAAGAGCAGAGATTTTGAGCTGTAGTTTCCAGGGTCCTTTCTGCATGAGCCAAATAAAATGCCCCCCCCCATCTTTCTGGCAATGAGTCCGAACAATGCAGGGCCTAATCACTGAGTATGCAGTGAACAGTTCAGATGACGTCTGGCCTGTTCAGCATCAAAGCCAGAGTATACCCATCTTACAACAGATTTTAAAAAGTCATTAGTTGCTCCAGAACTTTTCATGTGATCTGTAGTCCTCTGTTCCAATGCTGGGAAGCTGTTTAAAATGTGCCCCTCTGTGCAACTTGGCATGGTCATCACAGTGGTGAGTTGCTCACTCAGGTGTCTCATTCTGATTTCAGAGCAAGCAATTTGCTGCTGCCATTGCCAGATCAAGTGGCACAGCAGGATGTGTGTGTGACCCCAAGTAACAGGTGGAGGTTGGGGCAGCTCCTGGGCCAGGATACTCCAGACTGCCCCCAGAATATTCTGGCGCCATACAGACACCACTTAGGTCATTCAGTACAACTGAACAATATCATTGAATTTATAGCAGAAAATTCCCAAATTCTGGCTCTGGGTTATGGCCTTTTATTCCACTACATTCAATAAAGTTCTCTCCTCAGTAAATATATTTGGGACTCCATTCAATGATCATTTTGCATGTGATTCAAAATAATAGATATAATGAGAAGTACTTACATAGACATATGTGCCATCACCGGTGCATGTATCCCTGAAGAAATGGTGGGATTAAAAGCAAAATAATTTGAAGGCAGATGACTGCTAAGCCATATAGCCTTGTTATACAGTCTTCCCTCCATTTTTGCGGGGGATTCATTCAAGACACCCCCTGCAAAAACGGAAAATTGCTGATACTCAAGCCGCATTAGCTTGAATGGTGATGCATACCTGTGGGCACCTGCAAACCCCATTTTGTCCCCCTTCATTTGCCACCCACAAATGGGCAAAGGACGCAGATCCCAAGTCCATAAAAATGGAGTGGCAACTGTATTTGCAAATTTCATGAGGTTTTGATGACCTTCACCCTGGAAAGAGATCTTTCTTCTCCTCTGGTATTATTCTGAAAAAAGTAATGCCTCTCAAAACGACCATGCTTCATACAGTTAGAGCACTGAGATGCTGAATCTCCTACTATAGTCAAGCCATATTCCCTGAGTAGAATGAAGCATTAATAGAGAGGACTCTTCAGTATGCCACTGGGTGTGTTATATATAGCTATAATTAGGTAAGTGTTCAAAAGGTGTTTGTGCAATGACATTTACTAAAAGTGTCTGCAGCACAGAATGTCCTGTCAAGATGTTAATACAAAATGCTGGTGATTTATGTGTTTTATTACTAAGTGGTATGTGTCTGGCTATACACTGGAATGAGGACTGCTATTCTCAGTTTATGAGCTCCTTTTGAGTAGGAGTGGGAGAGAGAAAATATTCATATTTCCCTTCAAAACTAAAACGTCCTGAAAAGGCAGTAATAATAAAAAGACAACTAATTTCATGCTTGTGTTATGCAGCTTCATTTATCTAGACCTCCCATATCTATCTGCTTCTTCCTTTTGTAGAACAGCAGTTCTTTATTTTAGATGACATTATAAACAGCAAGACCAGACTCCAGAGTCCATAAGGCTGAGTGTAAACTTCCCTTCATTACAGCTCCAAGAAGCCCAATGCATCAATTTACATCTGTGTACACTTGTATAAGATTGCACCAATTTTAAACATGAAACAGCAAATTAGAGGGGGCTGCCCAAGTATGCACCAAATCCAATGAGATCCTCCTGAAAAGACAATAATAATGAAGGAGCAAGACCAGATACATTTATGGTAACATTATAATAAAGGAGCAAGAACAGATACACTTATCATAACATCTCCGGATCATAGCATTCAAAGAAAGCCCAACAGCCATCAGTCCCAACTTCTGCCAGTATAGAAACCTTCAGCTAAAGAATCCTCGAGAGCCTTGTCACACGAGAAAACAAAGCTGAAACAGAATGGAAGGGTAGCAGCTTTATGTGTGCCTCACTGCATGCCGTCAAACCACTTCCATTCTCTTCTTAAGAGAGACAATCAGAAAAGTGTGTCTTTTGTTACGCTGGAAAAATCGATTTAGCAAAAGGCATGCTTTTACAGCTGCCTCTCTCAGGCAGGAGAATGGAAGTGCTATGACAGCATGAAGAAAAGAATAGAGAAAGTGGCTATATTTTGTCTTTCTTTTCTCATGCAATCTAATGTGTCATTTATGTTTTTAGTGACCAAAATGCATTTGCAAGCTAATAAAACCTAGCTTCCAGTTTGAAACCATTTCCACATTCTGACTGTCCTAATTCTTAGTCTGTCAGATAAGTAGCGACTTCCTGTACAATATTAAAACAATTCACCCTCAAGTTAAAATAATAACATGCAGTTAAAAAGATAAAAAGATAAAAGGTTCTTAAAAACAGTTCAATAACATTACTGCACCCCAACCAGTTCTTTAAAAACTGTTTTAAAATCTAGTCTGGATAAAAAGGGCTTAGCCTGTCCATGGAAGGACAACAAGAAGGGAGCCATTGTGACCTCTCTGAGAAGAGATTTTCAGAGCCTAGGGGCAGCCACTGAGAAGGCCTTTTCTTGCATCACCACCAGCCTTGCTTGTAAAGGTGATGGGACAGAGAGAAGGGTCTCTTCTAATATTATTGTTGTTCCTGCTATGCATGCACATATTTGCATGTTTTCCATTGTTCTGACTGCTTACTTGCAATCTCATTGAACTGGGTGCATGCCAGGGCAGTTAGTTCAGCTCTCATGCATGTTGTCTCCAACTCCTCTAATTTGCTACAACATTTTTAAAAATAAAAATGCTGCAATCTTATACAAATGTATACAGATGTAAGTTCTACTGAATTCAATAGTGCTTACTCCTAGGAAAGTGTTACATAGTGCTTACCCCATGAGACACTCCCATCACACTACTCAAAAGAACATCTAAAGATGAGCAAATATTCAGAGATCAAATATTCAAAGCTTTACTTATGTCTGCGGTGTGAAGAGAAAAAGAAATAATATAGATCAGCAAGGGTCTGGGCATCACATCTCCAGTGACTCCTACCCACTGACCAGCCAGTCACCACTTAATAATCTGGCCCTATCCTCCTCTGATCCCTGATTCTATCTTGATGCCAATGTGAGGGTCAAACCACGAGTTCTTAAAAAAAAAAAACCCCTAACAAAATAGCTCTTCCCCAAAACAAGAGAGTAATCTGGAGGGATTTTTTAAAAAATTATTTTAAAGCCTTGAGGCATAAAGAATGGTTTTCACACCAGAATGAGAGGAATGTTTTGTGTTTTAAATGAACTGAGACTGAACTTAGGACACATTATATTGCCCATGTAGATTTAACAAGAGACACCCCTAACAATCTGCTTTGATTTCATGATTTCTATGTTAACTTTATGCCTCATTTTCCCCCAGCTGTGAAGTAGATTTCTCTTGTGGAACAGAAATATGTGGGCTCAAAGGACCACTTTTGTGTTGTTGTTTTGACAAATATGTCCTCAATTCTCTGCTTTGAGCTCCTCAGCTTGATGTTAATGTGCACACATCAGCTTGTACTTTCTTTATAGTGTGTAAAGAAAATAATAGATCAGGCAAATGTTGACTCAAAGGACTGGTTTTGTACTGTTGTATGGTAGGAAAGAGGGTCAGGGAAGATAAAACTAGATGTGTATGTGCAAGGTGGGAGAATAAAACTGGATCTAGGAAATAGTGTGACTTTTGAATCCACTTACCATTAGCTTCCATGTCCTTGAACCCATAAGCCACATTGAGCACCACCCACCACTGTCCAAACTCACTGAAAGATCATGACCAGCTATTAGCAACTGGCTCCTCTGGGTATAGTTGGACATCTCTATTCATATCAAAACATAATATCCAATCTAGGTTCTCCAAGGCAGGTGTGCTTAGTGTCACTTCCAGCTTTCAGTAGTTTTATGTCAAGATCTTGAATCTTTGGAGTTAAACACGAATAAGGTTTAGATGTCATAAATGACCACAGATTTACCATATTTACCATCTCTGAAGAGAATAAAGTTTGGATCCCTCCTCAGTATTGCTAGGCAATATGCTGTCCAGGAGCATTGCTTTTAAGACTAGGGAGCTTATCACTTGGGCAAATAAGCCTGCTTACCTCTTCTGGCTTCAGTTCTGGATCCAGGATCATCTGGATGTTATCATACCTAAATCGCCAACTATCTAGATGGAATGCCACCACCCGGATGCATCCCTGGTCGAAGCCTTGCTCAGCCGCACTTTTTCAAAGATGGGGAGTTTCTGACTTCAAAAATTGGCTGACTTAGTGAGACTGTGTCATGGGATACATCCGGGCAGCAGCATCCTGGCTAGATCCATGGCAATTTAGGTATGATAACATCTGGGGGCATCCCGGATCCAAAATTGAAGCTGGAAGAGGTAAGCCCGCTTATTTGCCCAAGCGATAAGCATTTAGTTGATAACCCCAGAATTCTTGCAGTCTAGCATTCACTGGCACTACAGTAACACAGAAAAAAGCTTGGATGGTTAGCAAAATAATATTGTAGGTTGACAAATAAACAGTTAATTGAAGTGCTGAACCTGTTTCCTTCAGATTTTGCTTGCCATTTCTGTAATGCATTCATATTCAGAGTCCAAGTGACGACATTATAATTCTGTAATTACAAGCAGGTTTAGCACTAGCATGTTTGGCTTTGGCATAGTTATCTGTACAGAAGCAGACAAAATTGAACAGGGAATTTGATTCATGTCCCACTTCACTTGTACAGGCCAGGTATTCCCAAGCTTTCCAAATATGCCTACAGTTGAACTAGTGAATTGTTTAATCATGACAGATTGTATAGGTTTATATTTGAGAATTCTATACCTCATTTTAGGGAAAATTACTGCCCCAAAGATCTCAAGCTGCAGCATGGCTTATTGCTGTGATGATCCAATAGGTATTGTTACTTTGAAATTAGAAAAGCCATCAGAAATTAGATATCACTGAACACATTAGATATAACTGGACACATATAAGATCAGGCTTAGCTTATATTAGCTTTGTGATGTAGCTCATGGGCTCAGCCCTTTTATTCAGAAGGTACTTTTAAGAGTATTACCACTGCTTTAAAAAAAAGTTATAAAAGAAGACAAAACTCATAAACATTTGAAAATAAATAGGTAGCACTAATTTGAAGTCGAAGGCTTTTATGGCCAGCATCCATAGTTTTTCGTGGGTTTTGGGGCTATGTGGCCATGTTCCAGCAGAGTTTCTGTCTGACGTTTCGCCAGCATCTGTGGCTGGCATCTTCAGAGAATGCATTTTCTCTGAAGATGCCAGTCACAGCTGCTGGTGAAACATCAGGAAGAAACTCTGCTAGAACATGGCCACATAGCCCCAAAACCCCACAAAAAACTAAGGTAGCACTAAATTGCAAGAGCATTAGATTTCATGGATATCCAGCCCCATTGAATTTCCTATGATACATATTTTGCACAGTTCCAAAATGAATAAATAGTGGTACTCATAAGCCTCATCTTCTTGTAAAGAATTTGCATAGGTCCCTGGGGCAATTCTGATTGGAGGAGGAGGAGGAGAGAGAGTGACAACAACAACAAAATTGTTCTTGTAATAACAGACATCTCCAAAGGAACTGGGAATGGGGTTTCAATTACTGAAATGAAAAATATTTTAGTGTGTGTGTGTGTGTATTTAAAAAAGCAAATCAACTGAAAACTATCCTTTGGTCTTAGTAACAGGATCTTTTGACTTCCCCACAGAACTAAAAAGATCCTCAGATTCAGTGAAAGAAATGATATCACAAAGTACTGATTGAAAATTAACCAATCTAAGGACAGAATGAAAAGTAATTTCCAAATCATATATAAATGTGATGTGGATGCATGATATCACCTGGCTATGTGATCTCTGTAATCCACACCAGTCTTCCTGAAACTGATATAAGCTCCAAATGTTGACACTGAAGACCTCGTGTGTGTGGGGGGGAGGTGTTTACAGAGCTTGAATGGTACCACCAGCAGCAGGGGTTGCATTCCTTGTCACTGGAATCTGCCATGAACTTTAGTTTAAGAACCTTACTGCACAGGGGCTCCACAGAACGGAAGGAGAATGGAACAAAAAGGTCCGGAAACGAGTGGGAGATGAGTGGGGAACGCATTTTACTACACACAGAAGTCCTTCACTCATTCCGTTCCCTTCCCTTCCATTCCCAATTCATCCCAGAGGAGGCGATTTTTGAGAACTGTTCTGAACTTCCTGTGTGCAGTAAAATGCGTCCCCCACTTGTCCGTTCCTTCCCCGGCCCCTTTTGGACCATTCTCATGCCGTGCCTCTGCAGCCCTGTGTGGTAAAGTGCTAAACTTGCCTCTACTGGGTACCAGAGATACATAAGACAGAAGTATCACTAGGGGCTTGGAAACACTGATTTTGGATGAAGTATAAGAAAACATTATTTTAAACAAAGTGGGTTATGTGAGCTCAATGACTTTTGATGCCTAGACCACTAGTTCTCAAACTTGGGTCCTCAGGAGTTAATAAATGAAAACTCCCAGACTTTTTGGGCACTGGTCATGTTGCTAGGGCTTCTTGGAGATGACATCTACCATAATCTGAAAAGCCATTTATTTAGACCATCTGGCTGTGAGTCTGATCAACTAGAGTCATTTCTTCTATCTGATCCACTGCCACTTTTAAATCTGTGCTTAAGTCCGTCCAGCAGTTCACTTACCTGGGAAGTATAATCTCCTCAGACGCCAAGATTGATAAAGAGATCGATCACAGACTAGCAAAGGCATATAGTGCATTCGGAAGGCTTCACAAAAGAGTCCGGAGTAACAAACACCTGAGGCGAAGCACAAAAATCAATGTGTATAGAGCCATTATACTGTCTATTCTCCTTTATGGGTCTGAAACATGGGTCACCTATCGCCAACACCTACGATTCCTTGAACGCTTTCATCAGTGCTGTTTACATGCAATTCTAAATATACACTGGACTGACTATGTGACAAATGTTGCTGTCCTTGAGCAAGCAGGGATCACTAGCATTGAGGCCATGCTATTGAGGATGCAGCTGTGCTGGGCAGGACACATTTCTAGGCTGAAGGGCCATTGCCTCCCAAAAATAGTATTCTACGGTGAATTCACCATGGGTCAGCATAAAAGGGGTGCCCCAAAGAGATACAAGGACTCCCTGAAACAACATCTCAGGCTTGGCCGAATTGATCACCAACAATGGTCCACCTTGGCCTCACATCGGGAGGCATGGAGATGCACTATCCACGATGCTGCAGCCTTTTTCAAAAGCTCACGCCGAATGAGTCTCGAAAAGAAACGACAATGCAGAAAGAACCACAACCCGGAAACATCACCCAAGGAGACTTTCTGCTGTGCTTTCTGCAACCGGACTTGTTTATCTCGGATTGGCCTTTTTCGTCATCAACACGCTTGTAGTAAGTGTGGGATGACTCCTTCCTGAATCTTCATTTGCAAAGAAAAGCCAGAGAGAGGGGGCCCTGACTGGCTCCAGTGTCAACTGCTGCTAAAGGTGCTTCGCCATGTACATTAGTGAGGCTAGGAAGGCATATTTAGCATTGGATAAAAGGTACTGTTGTTGCTGTTCTTTGGTTTTCTCTCTCTCAATTTGGCCATTTTATTTTATTTAAGCGTTATTATTACCTGTAGGTGGATCAATTAATCTTATCCTACATTTATTACTGTGACTTCTTTAGCCTATTTATAAAAGTACTAAAATCTTTACTTGTAATCATTACTCACTTCTGCAAATGTTGTATGTTGTGAGCTGCTTTGTGTAAGGTCTTGCCATGGAAAAGTAGCTTAGAAATAAAGTGATAATGATGATAACATCCACCACCACTACCTACTCAGTCATTTGCTTCCATGCATTGTTGTTGTTGTTGTTGTTGTTGTTGTTGTTGTTGTTGTTGTTACAATGCCCTGACTGTTAAAGCCATTTGTTGTTTAAATAAGCTTCTTTTTCTGGTTCTGGGAAAGAAATTTATACACATAGGCTCCTTCCTGCCCTTTCCTGGCTGCAGCTTCAATCTGAGTAGAAATTTTGAAAGGGGGATACTTCACATGAATGTATTTCATGACATACGACTACATCCTCCTAGACTACAGCATCGAATCTTTCAATTTCTTCTTCTGCCTCTGTAGTTGGAGCATAAACTTGCATTATGGTTATATTAATGGGTTTCCCCTGAATTCTTATTTATATGAATTAATCAATCTTTGCACTTTGCGCTATGTCTTTGAATTCACTTACCCATTTATTGCTATATTTATATGTCCTATTCCCCCCCCCTTTCCCTATTTCTAGCTTTCCACAGTCCATGTTTCCCACATTCCATGTTCCTATACTATATGTTGTACAGCTTCAGAATCCCCCGTTCCCTCTGGCCACTGATAAGCATGTGGACAACTGATTTGCCTTTTGGTCTGGTTTCAGTTGTGTCATTAGTCCCCTTGTTATTCCTAGATGGCATCTGCTCTGCTCTAGTAGTTGTCTGTGTGTTTCTTAACATTTTCTCTTGTTTCCTTATGAATTGTCTCATCACAGGATTTCCATGGTGGAAAATTTTCTAAAGGGAGTTATCCATTTTTCCCTCTACAGAGTACTAACAGGCGTTAGGTATGGTGCCACTGCCGTTGTTTCTGAGATCCTCTGCCAGTGTCACCCTTCACTGTTGCTGCTGCCCGGTAGCTGGTTGGGACATTTAGTCTGTCTACTCAGCAAAAGCCTTCCATCCCACACCTCTGCCCCCCCCCATATCTCCCAGCTCCTGGTATTATCAATTGCCACATTCACCACCCTGTGCCCTACTGCAGTCTGGCCCAGTCTTTCATACTGGCCTCTGCTTTCCTAGTTCTACTTTATGAAAACATTATGAACTATAAATAGTTTGGCCATGCTTGTGATCATTTCAAAGATGGAAAGAGTAGTGTGACAGGAGAGTGTGGGAAATAACACACATGCTTCAGATTGGCCAGTTAGAACTAAAAGATTTAATCTTAAGCCTTGTGGTTGTGAAAAACCATCACCGCTGAAGCATGTGGTTTTCACAAGGAGACCTCTTTACACTTCAAAGTTAGTCTTTTACAGTTTACAGATGGCTTTGTGGTCATGGTTCTCCAGTAATGTACTATCTGCTATTCACATGGTTATCTCTGATTTGTCTATTATTTTTCTGTTATCTCTGTCAGTCTGCTTAGTGACAAAACTGCTCACTTCTGGCACAAAAGCTTTGAAATTCTTAAAATAAATTAGCATTTTGTGCAGACTTAAGCTAATATGAATTAAATCTTCTTTTGTTGAACATTCATTTCCCTCCAGTATAATTCAGGGATCATACGCCAACAGGAAAGTAATGATTTGTACCTATTCTGATTTGTGGAGCAGAGAGGAGGGCAATTAGCTGGAGCCATGGTGAGTAGACAGAGGTGGAGTCTAAGCACCACAACACAAAAACATTCATTTGAACAAAAAAAAATTGCTTGTTGTTGTTAACTGCTCTCAAGCCAATCCAGACTCATGGCAACTCTGTGGATTTTTGTTACCTCCCTGACTGGGTCTATCCATCTGAAATGCAGTTTTCCTCTCTTTCTACTGCCCTTTACCTTTCCTAGCATTATGAATTATGCTTTCTCATGATATGGCCAAAGTACAAGAGCCTGAGTTTGATCATCTTGGCTTCCAAGACATTTCAGGATTGACCTGTTCAATGGCCCATTTGTTTGTCCTTTTGGCTGTCCAAGGCATCCTCAGCACTCTTCTCTAGCACAACATTTCAAATGAGTTGATTTTCTTCTTACCAGCTTTCTTCCCTGTCCAGCAATCACATCCTCACATAGAGATGGGGAATACAGTGGTTTAGACTATTCTATCTTTAGTGCTCAGTTGTATATTTTTACTCTTTAGCATCTTTTCTACTTCTTTAATGGCTGCCCTTCCAATTCCTAGTCTTCTTCTTATATCTTGACTGCAGTCTCCATTCTGATCAGTGTTTGATCCTAGGTATGGGAACTCTTTAACTATTTCAACTTTCTCAGGGTCTATAAATTTCTTCTATTGTCATTGTTGTTTTCTGTATGTTCAGCATTAGGCCTGCCATTGCACTTTCATCTTTGACCTTCCTTAGTAATTGTTCCAAACCTGTGATGTTTTCTGCTAGTATTATGGTGTTGTTCACATATCATAGGTTGTTGATATAACTTTCTCTTATCTTCACTCCTCCTCCTTCTTCTTCAGTGGATAGTAACCAGATAAAGATCCTGCATGTAACTGTGTGCAGGGACAGTTCTACACAATAACAACTATGGCTGGAATTCTATTGGTGCTTTGTGTTTGATTTTTGGTGTGGGTATTTTGTTTGTTTGTTTGATGGAGGTGGGGGGAAGATTATCTCCTGACCATTGCACTCATCTGTCTCCTATCTTCTATGGGTTAAAAGTGCCCAGTAAATTGTTTTAACTATGTGCTTTTAATATAATTGTTGTTGTTTTCAGTTTTGTTAATAAAATTTTAGCCTATTATTTAAGTTGTACACTGCCCAGTGTTCTGTGTAGGAGAAAGGCAGAATATAAATACAATACAATAAAATAAAATTTTAGATCTCTACAATCTGACAAAATAGTATCATGGATATATTTATCCACTCAAAATTTTTTTATATATATCTTAGGGGCTGGCAAAAGAAAAGTGGTTGGAAACATGTTTTACAGTCATGATAGAGGTTACTCTCACATCAGTTTGATCCAAAGTTATTTTGATTTGAAGAATAAAATAATCAAATATGTTATCTTTTAAGGCTATCCATTGGACAGATGTATAAAAAGGGGAGCATTAGAAGTTAAAAACACCATTAAAAAACATTGTTCTGTCACATTCAGTCTGATTACAATAAGCTTTCCTCCAGTCTTGTTGCTCAGTAATCAGGGAAATACATTGTGTAATGGCATATATGTCAAATAAAATCCCACCCTGTTGAATTTCACAGATAGAAATGGGATAATGATATTCAGAAATAGACTTCATTCTGGAGAACTGACATCTGCTTTTAAGAAGTTTGCCTATTCCAAGGTGACATCTCAGAGTAACATGGAATTTTAAAAACACGACAGCTCTCTGTAAGATGTCACATTAACATTAACATGACTGTGTCTTCTTTGTTCCATCAGTTTGTCATCTAGAGTGTTATTTTTCTTTTTTGAAATCCCATCTTATTCCTGTAAGAGCTTATTCTTTCCACAGCTAGCATGGACACTGCAATTTGGAATTTCATCTGGTGTGTGGTTGTAAAAGTGTAATCAGACACAGTATTCAAGCCCAGTGACAAAACTGAATCTTTGCCCTGGTGCTTATACCTCAAAATGCACTGTATTACATTAGAATCTTCAAACCAGTGGGCTAATATTAAAAGCAACCACTGGTTCATTTTATTGATCCAGAGACTTAGCATATATCCTTAGTGGCATTCACTTTTTTGGAGAAGGCCAGAAGTGAAACTGGCAAGTCATTTCTTTCACTTTTTGGCTTGAAACCATTTAGTTCACTGGTACTCAAACTTTTTACTCTTGGGACTCCCCTTTACATTTCTGTGTAGATGTTGCGCCTTCCCACTGTATGTAGTATATGAATAAAATATTTTGTTTATTTAGTGTGTGTATTTTCATTTTCACATTCATGTACAGTTGGCCCTCTTTAGGTGGGCTTGTCTTCCGTGGTTTTGAGCTGATGTGGAAGGCAAGCCTAGGCAGAAATAATAGGGTGCGTACTTGCGCCATGCGTGCCGTGCACCACCATGAGCACACCTCCATTATTTCCTATGGGGCTTGAGCATACACTCTTTCCCCCATACACGTGTGTGTGGGTATCCGGAAAAGATCCCTCGCGTATGGGGAGGGCAGACTGTATATCGATATTTTAAAATTTTATAAAGAAATAACATCATTCAAATTAGAATGTTTTGTGTAAGTAAATTCCATGTTTAACACAATGCATGTGTAAGTTTACACATAAAAAGGTTTTAGAAGCAGAGAAGGAGGGGGGATCAGAGCCTCCAAGTCTTGTGTCCCTCTTGAGCAATTTTCCTTCTTCTCTTAGGAGTCCCATGCCACCATGTGAGAATCACTCAATTTAGTTCTCATTTCAATAAAAGTCCCATCTTTCTGGCCTTACTATATCTCTACTGCCTATTTCACTCCTGCTTGATAGAAACAATAATAGCTTGAACAGCAAAAAACATTTTGGTTATTATAAGTAGCCGGTATTTATAAGCAAATTGCTAATTTTGAAATTTGTTCATTTAACCAAGTTTCACTGCAAATCACTATTTGTGTACTGAGCCATAACTTTTATTGGTGTATGATTGCAATCTCACTCAAGTGCCTTAATGTCTTCTCCTTCTTAGTGGGGAAAAGATGAAATCAAAGCAGGATGAGGATTAGCAGAGCTTTGCTCTGTTGGCTTCTATTCTGAAACAGAAGCATGAAAGGGAGGGATCCCAGGTAGTGCTGAGCAGCAGGGGCTAAGGCCCCCCCCCCCCCGATTTTGCCCTATCAGAATTTCCCCTACCAGTGTACCCCTAGTCTTGGTAGTTGGTAGACTGTCCTCCTTTGAAGATCTTTAAACATAGGACTTTATCACTTGAAGGCTGCCAAATGGAATTAGAGCAGAACAACAGAGTCTGTGGCTTTACCTTATCACATGACAATGTGTCTGTCCAGTAGCTGGTCTGTAGTCCTTTCATTGCTGGAGGGATATTTCTCATTGATGGGCAAAACCCATCAGTGCCTTCCAATTGCGCTGATTCACAGTTTGATTCACGTGTGATAAGTTCCTTCTGCTGCAGTTCTTACATGCAGGCAATCATGTAGGGTGAGTGGGCATGATTATGCTCCTCTCCCCTCCCATACCCCTGGTTCTTCCCAGGCTATTTTGCTTTGCTTTGCTTTTCTATTTCTCTTTTTTATTTTTTTTTACTGAATGAATTTCCATGATCACAAAATTGTGAAAAAAAAATACTGTCTGAAAGGCAGGCTGGGAAGGGGTTAGGGCAAGGAGCTATGGAGGCCAATGTTCAGACATCAGAGGCTGGGAGAGAAGCAGCACCATCAAACTTTTGAAGAACTGTACAATAATTACTCTTCCCAACCCAGTAGTGATTGGAGAAACCCATGTTTTTCTCCTCGTTAACTGAGAGCTTGAGGAGAACTTTTTAAAAAAATATTCATTCCAGAAATCCCCCTTCCAAAGGGTGATTTCTTCTCTCCCTTTCAGCAGCCAGCAAAATATTTTTCACAGATTTCTCTGAATGACAATAAAAGACAAGGCAAATAATTACGCTAAATACTTTGCATTTCAAACTCAATTACCATGTCAAAAGGAAGTTTGGCAGAGGTTTAAACAACATTCCTATGCTTAAAAACCCTGAAGGCACACACACAAAAGGGGGGGGGAGCCCAGTCTCAAAAAATAAACTGTGAAGCCCCAACAAGAAATGCTAGAGTTGAGGGGACTCAAGGACCATCCAGTCCAACCCCCCTTCTGCTATGAAGTAATACATAGGAATACATGGCATACTAGAGGGCATGTAGTCTGACCCCTGTTCAACATCAGGATGACACTGGAAGATAGGACAAACTGAGGGTTTTCTTGGCATAAAGAGGAGTTTTGCCATGGGATGCCCCTGAAGCTGAGATAGTGTGACCCTCACAGATGAGAAGGGGAGGGGTCGGGTGCCAAGTGGCAATGCTCTTCTGCCAAGCAGGAATCCTCAATTAGGAGCAGAGTAGGGTGTGATGGCAAGAATTCTGCCATGAATAAAACCTACCATAAAGGAATACTTAGGAGTTGGAGTTGAAGCTGAGAGGATGTGACTTGCCCAAGGTCAGCCAGTGAATTTCTATGGTGAACTGGGAGGCTAGAGTCCTGATCCCAGCTCAGCCATGTAAATCCACAGGGTGACATTGGGTAAGTCACACTCTCTCACTCATGGATATTCTGCACTCTCCTTGCCAATTATTATTATTATTATTATTATTATTATTATTATTATTAATCACCATGGGAGAGGTGCAGAGTTGGAGTTGAAGCTGAGAGCAAGTGAAATAATAATAATAATTTATGCCCAGCTCTTCAGCCAAAAGGCTATCAGAGCAGCTTACAAGACCTTTCCTGGCCTGGTAAGTTTTGAGACTTGAATTTCTTGTCTTCTGTAAGAATATGAATGTCAGAGCATGGCATAAAGGGTAGAAGGCCTCACCTTTTGTTCTCTTTTGTTTTTCAAACCAAAGCTGTGAATGAGCAAAGTTGGAGTGAGAATCACCCTAACAAAAGAAATAGCCTCCAGGATGAATGATAGCTTTTCTTACACAAAATATGCAAATGCTGGCCATCCGAGAGTCAGCTGAAAGTTTTGTCTCTCCCCTCATTTCGAAATGACTAACAATCAAAATTCTTACTCATTGATAGAGAACTGCTCAGAATTTCTTCTCTCTAAAACGTTATCGAAATTGTCGAATTAGGCATATTTCTCCTAATTTTCGAATTTTGGAGAATATTCTTTACATCCCTACAACCCAGTATGTTAGCAATTCCTACACAAATGCTACTGGGTCACCTTATGAGCCTAGTGTGATGAAGTGTTTAGACTGGATTGGATGGCCGTTCCTCAGGAGTGCTTACTTGGATATTCTTACCTGGCAGGTGTTTGGTCTAGATTAGCCTTAGGGTCCCTTCCCACTCTATGACATAGAAACTGTGCTGGTACATAACGCCCCGAAAAGGTGGGCTGGAGGCACCCAGGTTCCCTCCAGATGGACACTGCAACAGCCAAACCGAGCAGCATCCCTCCAGACCAAAAAGAACCCGGAAAAAACAGGTTCTTCTTAGTGCATGCAGACGCCGTCATCAGTGCACCATTGGTGCACTGTGACGTATCCATGATGGAAGCACAGTGCCGGAGGTGGGGACATGGCATCACACTTGCGTCATGCATGCTCACCCTGTATGAATGGTGCCACGTACATGGTGCCGTCCATATGTGCTAGGGTTCTGGAGCAAGTGGATGCTGCACACTTTGGAACCCTAGAATTGGCCCCAGGCTGCTGCAAACCAGAGGTCTGTACTGGGCCTTTGTTTCGGAAGAAAAACCCATTTGACTTGGCCCAGCTGTCTTCTGTGAATCTTCAACCTCACTCTCTTCCTATCATGGAATGAAATGAGGCTAATGTTATCTAAGTTTATTCCCGTTTATGTCCCTGAAGGAATTCCACACAAAGAAAGAATGTCTTACCATGTTGATGTATCTCCAGAGAGTTCCATTTCAAAGCAACCAATGTATACAAAGTTCTATCATAGGGCTAACCCAAGATATTTTACTACTTGATGTGGAGGATTAGAGAGAACAATTCCTCCTTTCATGAACAGAAGCTGAGTGGACTGGCAGTGAATTTTTATATTATTATTATTACTGGCAACAAGATAGCATACTTGTGGAAGGGAGATCAGTTTGAGGGATGGAGTTAAGGATGGACAGTTTGGAAAACATAGCTCTATTTTCTAAGGCAGAGGGAAAGACTCTGGAGGAAGAGTTGGAATGCTTTCAGTGCGGCCTACCACTGTTACTTCTTTGTCTCACTCTGTCTAATCATAGGGTGCAAGTAGCTGAGATCTAGGTAGAAGTATGCACTGAATAGAGATTGTAACTGAATGGAATTGCCTTCTTTCCAATAGTTAAACATTTAAACTAATAGCTAAACATTTAAACTATAAATAAATAAATTAGCTCGCATGACCCCCCTTTTCTTTATTGAAAGGTGCTGAAGGCAGTGAACCTGCAACTGTCCAGATTTGGCACAAACAGTCACAGTTAATCCTGTGTCATCCTATATTTTCAACTGCTTTTAAAGTGTTCCATTTTCTCTCTTCCTCCCACCTCCTCTTTTGTTGTCAACCTAGTTCACTTACTATGAAATATATTCAAAGTGAAAAAGTAGTTTGTACAGGGAGGAGAAGACAGCAAGGGGTGGAATCTTGCTCTTCCCAGTAGGCTCAGGCAAAAGCAAATTATTGCATCATCTGCTAGCTTTTGTCCTCGTCCTCATTAATAAATTTTGCCATCTCGTTACAAACATCTGATGGTGATTGGCCACAGGTTTCCCAGTTTTCATCTGTGAAACACTGTAGATTGTCTGTATATGGAACAACCATATAAGGTGGATAGTTACTGGAAATACATGTATGGGGATTAATGAGAGCTATGTTTGAGTGTACACTTGAATCTCAGTCTTCCAAATCCTAGATTTACAGTCTAACCACAAAAGACGGCCGCCCGACTGAGCGGGCAGGCTGTGTTGCCACCGGAGCGGCGACGCAGGCTCGGTGGAATGCCCCAGCATGCTTTGCTGGGGCGTGCTTGCTGGCGATTGGTTGCTGAGGAGGGAAAGGGAGGTACTTCCACCTCTGAAAGGCCGCTCTAGGGGGCGGATAGTTCCTCTCTATGGTTGCCTCGGTCCTCCAGGGCGACCGATTGGTTCGGCTGCTCTGGGGGCGGGGCGACTCCCTTCCCAGCAACCCCCTGGGCATGGCCTATTTAGGCCCAGTTGCCCAGTGCATGGTGCCATTTGCTGCTTGGCTCTGCTGGTGTGCAGAGCCAAGCTGAGAGGAGCAGGAGGCGAGCACAGAGGGCTTTGCCCTCCCTCTTGGCTCTTGGCCTGGGTCTGGGCTGATTTGGAAGATAAGGTGAGTGGACTTGTGGAGGGCGGCATTTGCCTCCTCCTAGCGTTGCCCCTTGCCTCTCCCCCACTTGGGTGGGTTTTTAACCCCGCCTTTTTTTGGGCGGGAATAGTTGCGCCCACCATTTTGTTTTGGCCCGGTGGCCATTTTGTTGCTTCGGCAATTTCAGGCCTGCTGGAGCCCTGCACTCTTCTTTTATAATTTGTGACTGTGTGGCCTAGTGGTTTTAGTTGGAACAGAGCTCTTGGGAGATGCTTCCAGACGGGCTCATTGACAGTTATCAGTGGGGTGCCCTCCCCCCTCCTTTTTTGTAGGCACACTCTCTCAGCCTCGGTTGAAGTAAGTTTTTGAACTTGGTTTATTTTGCCTGGTGCGGTTTTGTGGGTTGCTTTTGCTGGTTCTTTGGGCTTATCAGTATGCCTCCAAAGCCACCTCCTGTGCCTTCGGCATCCAGGCCTACTACTAGGGGTCAGTCTGGATTGCCCAGAAGGTCATGGGCTGGCATGGCACAGACACACAGAGCTTCCACTCCCAAAGGGACACCTGTTGCAGAGCCTCCCGCAGATTCATCTCCTTCACTGCCTGAGGCGGCATCTTCACTTTCACCCGAGATAGTCGCCAATTTATCAAGGTCCATTGCTGTCCTGATTCAGCAGGCTACAACTTCCAGTCAGCCTGCCACTGCTCCGCCTTCTTTTGTTCCTGCATCTCAGATGGCGAGGGAACCAGTGCCCAGCTCCTCGGATTCATCCAGTTCCAGTTCATCTTCTTCTTCGTCAGATGATGAAAGGGGGCTTGGAGCGTCGTCATCGGCTGATCAGCGCAAGGAACGGAAGAGGAAAAGGAAGGCCAAGAGGAGACGGCAAATGGCCCGTTTTGCGGGGTCCGAGCAACCAGCAGTTGCAGGTGGACCTTGACCTAATGTTCCATGCGTGAGGGATGGTTTTTGGATTGATCATGCCTTGGTTCCTGGCCTGCCTCGCTGGCCCATCATGAGGCGTGCCTGGCGTCCAGGACTCCAGGGTGTGTGGGTAGATCCACAGATGAATGATTTACCCATTTGTGCTCCAGGTGAGCGCCCTCCGGGAGCTCACTTATCTAGCAAGGTTAGAAAGCTCATTCTTCGGGGATGCTACGTGGATGTCTTCACCCTCCTCCAGCCTAAGGGCAAGGAGGCTATTGCTGTTACTTCGACGAAGAAGGCCAAGAAGGAGCCCAAGGTTGCACCGGCTGAGCACACCTTTGCTAACTGGTTGGAGGGCTTCACCATCTTTAAAGCCGTAGTCTCTATGGCCTTCCCTGAGTGAGCGTGGCATTTAGACAGCCATTTGCTTAATGTTCTCAGGGCCAAGGCTTTTGCGGAAGACACAGCGGCTATCGCCTACGATGCGGCATTCAGGCAGCATGCTTCGCAGAATTCCAGGGAGCGTTGGGACCTGCTCCACAATGAAATTTGGCTGCTGGAAGTAGGCACTCGGGCTGCGTCACGAGCACTGTCCCAAGTTTCATCTCAATTTGCTGATAAGGGTCTGTTGTGCTGGGATTTTAATGTTGGCAAGTGCATACACACCCAGTGCAAGTTCGATCACCTTTGTGCCTTTTGTAGAGGCTCACATGCCAGGTTGTCTTGTCCTGATGCTCCTTCCTCATCGCAGTTTTCTCGGGCCAGGCATCATGTCTCTCCTATTAATCCTGGAGTTGGGCTTGCTTCCAAATAGCTGCCATTGGGAGCTTTCTATTTGACCCTGCTCTGGGTTTGCAATGTCAGTTAATTCCGTTTTCCATTGCTGCTTGTGTTGTTAAGATTGCAGCTTATTATTGTTTGCTAATTTCTATTTTTCAGTTGTGACACGCTAAAGGTTTGGACAATCGGCACCAGCGTTTTGCTGTCGATTCGCTGCTTTGGACGCGGATGGAGCATGCTGTTTCCTTTCAATATGTCCTTTTGGACAGGATTGCAGGCTGGCTTGGCAGCTTCCTTTTGGACTCCTGCTTTGTGCGCTTTGTGTTGGTAGGGTTGGCGGCAGGCGTTACTGCGTAACTGCCTTTTGTGGCGGCAGCAGAGGGTCTGGATCTGGTGGTCATGGTCTATATGGTTGCATAGCACTGTATCGGGAGTCCCTATGGGACACGGGAGCGATGAGGACATGCGCTGTGGCCATTGCGGGAGCCATAACGTGACACCGCTTCCTGGTGACTAGGGGATTTAATTTGAATGCAATCACTAGGTTGCATGGATATGAGAGGGCGTTCCATCAGCCCCTAGCTCATCCCGATATCTTGCTGATATACGACTGGCCAGTATCTTACAACAGCGGGTTGTACAATGATCCAGACCTCATGCTTTTGGCCAACCCTACCTTTTGGCTGCTGGTTTTGCGTGAATAAAGATGTGGCCTTTCCTCCACATATGGCTCATGTCTTATTGTGGCGCCGCCCTCCCAGGCAATGTCATATTATTTCTCAATAAAGCTGGAATTTTTCTCCTTTCCCTATCAACCAGCTTCATTAATTATACTCACCTAGACAGTGGGGATTATCAGGTGAGGAATGTCTCATCCCTGTCTTGTCATGTTCCCATCCTTCCCGCACAATCTCAGGAAGCTTTCAGATGGGATTCTTGCTTATCCCTTCCGGGAAGTGTGAATGATGGCGATCATACAAAGGGCTTTCAGATGAAGTTGCACAGATCCCATCATTATCTCACCATTAACTTGTCATTAAAGTGACATTGGCTGGCATTTCCATTAACAGAAGTTTGTGTTAATGCAATTCCACTTTAAAAACAGGTTTTTTGCAGGATCAGCACTACAATTTGCAGTCACAGACGGGATAAGGACAGGGGAGCTATCCTGTCTCTATCCCATCCCCATGTGAAAATCTCCATTCTCAGTTGCAGTGACATGGATTCTTCCCTTTGGAAAGATCGTGTTCAAGGGAGAGTCATTTCATTATGTTTCACAATTAGAGTAAGTTGCCATTGTTTGTAGTTCTTGCTTTGTTTTGTAGTTTGTTTATGAAATAAAACTTAGAAAGGATAGTTTAGAGCTTAAAAATTTATCTTTTTGAACTACAGCTCCCAGAATGCCCCAGCTAGCATGCAAACAGTAACCCCCCAAAGTAAAATTTCCAAGCTTTGAAGGTGGTTACCTGGGCCTTTGACTTGTATTGGTGTAAGTCATTCTATAAAGTGGTCAGGTAATATTCAATATATCACTAGATATCACCCATCCTATTCTGCTCTCTTTCTATTGTCCTGTCCATCTAAAGTGCTACAACTATACTGCACACATCTAAAGTGATTATTCTTATTTCCCTTTTTCTTTCAAAGCCTTGACAATACTCCTGGCACCAAGTCAGAATATAAATTGGGGGCTCAAAAAGCTTCAGCCACTGCTGTTGTTTAACTTAACAGCTGCCTGACAGCAAGCTCCCTCTTGAAGAGAAAGCAATTTCCTCTGTGCAGTTCAAGAACAATGGATGCCAATGGGGAAGGCTCTGACATCCAATGACACTGCCCGGCAAGAAAGTGCCTTCAAAGTCAATAATTTAACAATGAAGGGAAAAATAAACATTTTAAATGCCACAGGACAAATTGAGAGAACTTCCCCTCTCTATCAGCCCAGTGCTCATTTTGACAGGGGCTTTTTTTTTTAATGTAAAGTGAAACACAGGCCTAGGGTCCTACCCCTTAAACCTGAATGAATGCTCTCAAAGATGAGAACATAAAATGATTCAGTTTTCCCCCCCGCTACAGGAATCCTTTAACAGCCATCGAGATTATTATTCTTTCATATTGAGTCAAACAGTCTATTATTTTTATTTCCTTTACATTTTCATGTTTTTTAAAAAATCCCTCAAACCAGCTATTCCTACATTACAGCTTCATTTTCCTTCCACACTTTGTTCAGTAGTTTACACCAGAATGCCACATGGATATTTTGATGTTTTAGACATAATACATTCATACTTTGGGATCAGATTTAGATATGTGAAATAGGGCTTGCATAAATAGACATTTCCACACATACACTTTGCAAATACTTTTTACAAATGCATTTTATAAATGCTACACAGAAGGTCAGCTTACCCATCAAATAGGGCTTGAGTTCCATTTTATTTCCTTGTTGAAAACTTTCCTCTCCGAAGTCCTAGTAACAATGTTTGTTCTTCATAATGAAGAAGAAGCAGTCTTAGTTTCTGCTGCTCCAGGGACTAGGGACATTACCACATGAACCCCACACTTGCTGCCATCATATTAGTTAAAGAAAACAAATATAATGGTTTGGAAGCAGCCATTATTGCATGTTTCCATAATAGTGCAACCAGCGCTGTTTCTGCCATTGATGGTCACTTGCAGTCTTTTCCACACTCCCCCTTAACCCTGCCTCCCTAAGTCAAACCCAGCATACCTTTTTTTCCTTCTTTTTTTAAAAATGTGTTCATTTTTATTTTTAATGTAATTCCATTCCAATGTAATTTAAGTTAATTTATTTTAAATGTAATTTCAGGTATTTTAAAAGAAGAACCTCTTTGTGCTAAGAGCTGTTTGACAGTGGAATACACTGCTTTGGGGTGTGATTAGGGTTGCCATCCCTGAGGACCTCCAAACCGGGGGAAATGTAGGACAAAGTTTAAAAATGTAGGACCTGTTGTTTTGTTTTTTTAAAAAATTTCCTGGCCAGGAAATTAAAAAAAAGGTCCTACATTTTTAAACCTTGTCCTTCTTCCCGGCTTGGGAGGAAGCCTCGGCCTCCTCTCAGGCCGGGAAGGGGCGCGGGGGCCCCCGTCATCACGGCCATCGCCGCGGTGGCAAGCGGCCTCCTCCTCCCAGGCCCCGGCGAGGCCTTGGAGGACTCCACAATCGCGGAGCCGCCCCAGGGCCTCGCTGGGGCCTGGGAGGGAGCTTCTCCCAGGCCCCGGTGAGGCCTTGGAGGAATCCACGATCATGGAGCTGCCTCCAGGGCCTTGCTGGGGGGGAATCCCGGGGGCGGGGCAAAACCGGGGTGGGACTGTGCGGACCTGCCCCAAACTGTGAAAGTCCCGCCCCCAGGCAGGATATGGCAGCCCTAGGTGTGATGGAGTTTTCTTTGGAAGTTTTTAAAGAGAAGATGGATGGCCATCTGCCAAGGTTGCTTTGATTTTGTATTTCTGCATGGCAGGAGGTTGGACTGGATGGCCCTTGGGGTCTCTTCAAACTATATGATTCCATGTATGTGTTGTGAGTGAGTGTTGAAATTGCCTCATTTGCCTAGAGGAGGTGTTTTTATTTACAATCCTTTTTTGAATTCCCAAAACTGGAAGACTGAGCTTGCTGCTTTCTCTTCCTATAATGCCCACATGTACAAATACTCCAGCTGTCCTGATTTAATTAACCCTCTGTCATCTGACTTTTGCAGCTGCTTTAAAAATATCCCAGGATGAAGATAAACTGGCCTAAACCCAGAGTATTTTGATCGCAAAAGTGCCCCAAATTCCCCCCATTCCATCCACACTTTGCAGTGATACCCAGCAGCAGACTACATATGTTTCCCACTGTCTTTCCTGGCACCACCTCCACTGGCTCATGTTGCTCTCTCTGAAGTTGAAAATGAAGCACCCAGCATCAACATCACAGATGGGTGGCACAGCAGGACACGTGTAAACAACTGCCTGACACCACTGCAGAGTGCTCCAGATTTACATGGAAAATCCAGAGCAAAAGGTAAGCTTTTGTTTTTCAATATAAAGGAGTGATGGCCTAGCTTCAGTGTGTAACTGGCCTTCCCACATGAAGACAGCCTGCACTCAAATCTTGGCTTTGACTCTATATCGTGTGGACAGGGTGATGTGAGGGAAGGAAGAAACCAGTAAATGGCTCATGTGGACACTTTCTCTCTCCTCTTATCTTTATCCTCAGTCTACTTCAATAACTGCAGAGTGAGATTGAAGTGCAAGTAGTATACACTCAGCTAACTCAGCTGGAGGGAGAGGAGAGAAAGGGGGGTAATAATAATAATAATAATAATGTTTATTTATATACCGCTTTTCCAAATTAGATCAAAGCGGTGTAAAGCAGGAAGTACAATACAAAGTAAAAAAAAATAACAGGCCTCTCTCCCCCTCAAGATGGTGGTCGGAAGGAGGCCTTTTTCTTCTTTCAGGCAGACAGTTGGAGCTTGCCTGCCTCTCTCCCCCCAAGATGGTGGCTGAAGGGAGGGCTTCTCTGCAGACTCTGGCAAAAGCAGAGTGATGCAGAATCCCCTAGCTTGTGTGTTCTTCCTCATTACAAACTTTTGCTATCTTGTCCACACTCTGATGTTGCTTGGGCACATTTGTCCACATTTTCAACTGTGAAGTTTTGGAGACCTCTGCCCATTTTGTTTTTGTGTGTCTTGAAGTAGGTTAATATATCATGGGCTTTCTTTGGCAAGGTTTCTTCTGAGGGGATTTTCTATTGTCTTCCTCTGAGGCTGAGAGGGTATAACTTGCCTAAGGTTATCCAATGGATTTCCATGGCCGTGAAGCAATTCATATCTTGGTTTCCAGAGTTGTAGTCCAATGCTAAAACCATTACATCATGCTGGCTCTCCCTATACCCATTGCCTAGATTTAAATGTTGGTGGCAGAATGTGTGTCACTGGGAATTTTTTATACACCTTCTAGTTGACCTAATAAAGGTGTCACCAAAATATATTTTGGAGTTTTTATGTCCAGTGGTCAACATGACTCCAGTTACATTTTTTTTATCTTGAGAATATCTAACCCAACTGCAAAGAAGGGAAATCCTAAACTGAAGACTAGGCTGTTTGTCATTTTATACAGGGTCTTGAGTGCCAAGAAAAGTTGTCTGTGTGTGCCTTTGAGTCACCTGTCAGCTTATGAAAACCCCATGAATTTCATAGTTTTCTTAGCCAAGGAATAGTAGAGGTAGTTTTGCCAGTTCCTTCTACTGAAATAAAAACTGCTATTCATTGGCAGTCTTCCATCAAAATACTAACCCAGGTTCACCTAGCTTAGCTTCCAAGATAAGATGTGATCTAGTGCCTTCAGGGTATTTAGGCCCGATGGAGGACAAAATAAAGCAATATTAATTGGTTTCATTCTGACACTTGTCTGTCACAGCATCTTAATATTTCTCCAGATCTGACAGCATGGGGATCTTTCTGAGAAGATGGCTAGATTCTGCCAACATGGAAGCTTTCAGTTTAATAAAAACAGGGGCAGACTTATTCTCAATAGAAGAGATTATATGACAGCAATGGAGAACTGAAATGTTATCACCTTCTTTTACTACCTTTATTCCTTTCATTTCTCTAACTCTTTTTTTTGGGGGGGGGGGATCTGACTTTTTTCATGCTTCACATACTCTCTGTATCACTGAAACAAGAAGAGCTGCAACTTATGCCTATATCACGTTTATTTCAGAATTTAGTTTTACCATCATCTCCTGATGAAGAAGCCAGTAAGCTCTGAAAACTAGCTTCCTCTGTGTGCACCTTCCGTTTGGCCTAATAAAAACATCACTAATATGTATTTTGAAGTTTGGATTAAGATTATCGTGTAACTGAAAAAATATATTACTGTCTCAAATGCAAATATTTTTCAAGAGACATGAAGTAAAAGACAGAAGATTATTCTTGGTTTTGCTATTCATCCAGCCTTTAGTGTGAGCACAAATGCTTATGCCTGCTGGAATTTTGTAAGTTCTTTGGCATTGTTTTTCTTTGCGTCATCCTTTACATCCTTTGTTACATGCCCTTAAGTTTTACCCTCGACTTATCCAGGGGTCATATCAAAATCCATAATTTTGACCCCAAAACCTGCCCTTGACTTATAGATGAGGTTGATTTATAGTTGAATATGGTGCATTACAAAGCGCCCAAGAAGGGCACTCTGCCGCCACCACCAGTTGCTGCGTCCGCGAACCGCAGCGGCCAAACTGCGCGGTTCCCAGACACAGCCAAAAAGAAGCACTGAAATGGTGCTTCTTTCTGCGCCCCAGAAGTGGCGCCACGAGGCACTAGTCGCACACTCATGGCGTCACTTCCGCCATGTGACGTCCGGATGCTATGCGTCCGTGACGTCAAAATGGTGCCCCCCATGTGGATGGGCGCCACCATTTTGTATGGACTCAGTCCGTACTAGTGTTGAGGGGCGTCAGGAAGTGACGCCCCTTCCTAACCCTAGTATGGACTTTAGGCGCATCTGTAACGCGCCTATATATGGTATGATAGTCTCACCAACTGTGTACAACTCTGTACAAAAAGGCATAGATCTATAAGTTTCACCATCAAGAGAGAAATCCTAAGAAAAGTGGAAGTTGTTGAAAGAAAATGTCAGCTCTTATCTATTTGGCAAGAAGTTTTCAAATGGTCTCTAGGAGGTTCAAGATGGTTCTGTTTACTTCCGCAAGGCTTATTTGACCTGATTGTTTTATTCTTCATGTATATAGTGCTTGATTTGGATAAAAAGTTTCTTGATGGAGGATGTGATGTGATGTTTTCTGCCAGTAGTATGGTGTAATCTGCATATCTTTCTTGTTGAGTGGGATCCTTCTCCTATTCCTCCCATTTTATTTCTGCCTCTAGTACCAAATTTTATGTTAAAGAATAATGTCTAGAAACACATCTACTTTGTTTATATATTTGATGGTCTTATTTTGTTTCTTTTTATGTTTTGCTTCTGTATTTGGTTTGTATTATCTAGCCAAAGTCTTGGTGTTTGGGTGAATTTTTAAAAATAGAAAAAAGAAAGAAAAGAAAAGAAGGAAGGAAGGAAGGAAGGAAGGACAGATTTCACTCACTTGACACAGCAACATGGGGGGGTATTCACACTATGAAAATAACCCAGTGTGAAACCAAGTTATTTCCTTGGCTTTCACACTGGCCCTGAATGAACTTGGTGTATTTTGCAGGGGTGCTATCCAAAAACCCATTTATCCCGGGATGTTTGATACTGGGTTTTTTCTGGGTTTTCCTGAAAGATCCGCATTGCCGTCAATGTGAATGCACTTTCAAATTGATTCAGAGCTAAAGGATCCTTCCCAAAAAGGAAGGGAGGGATTTCAAAAGTAGGGATGGGCCTTTGCCTCTTAGCTCCCTCCTAGCAGCTTCTTGTTGCTGCCTCCCTTAGCCCAGGGTGACCAGGCAAGGTCAACCTCCCCCACCTCTTCTGAACAAAGAAGAACCTGTGGTGGGGTTGACATAAGTCAGAAACATGGTGAACAGTCATCCTCCTTTTTCCAGGACATGTCCTCCATTTCAACCAGGAGGAATTCCAAAATGTCCTCCAGTTTATGTTGGGTTTTTTGCTACTCCTCTCTCTCTCTCTCTCTCTCTCTCTCTCTCTCTCTCTCTGTTGTCTGCCTATGTTTCCAATTTATGGAAACCCTAAAGCCATCCTATCATGAGGTTTTCTTGGCAAAGTTTTTTCAGAAGGGGTTTGCCATGGCCATCCTCTGAGGCTGAGAGAGTGTGACCTGCCCAATGGGTCACCCAGTGGGCTTCTGTGGCTGAGTGGGGAATTGTAGTCCAACACTCAAACCACTAAACCATAAGTTTCCCTCAGAGGTGCCTGGGGGTTGCTGGGGAGCGAGGATTTTTCTCCCACTTCCTCCTCCCACCAGTTTGCCTGCCTCTTGAGGGGCTTTTGGTCACACACACATGCACACACACACACACACACATTCCCAATTTTGATTTTATTTTAAAATTCCAGAATAAACAACCCCCACCACACCATAAAGTCACCTCATGATGTTAAAGGACATGAAGGACACGGATGGCTGATTCCAATAGCATTGTAAAAGGGGGAGAGATGTCATAGTTGTGCATCATTTGATTGACATTTTAAAAAAAGACCTAACACATTAAAAAGGGTGGCTCCATTTATGCCTCAGAGAGATCGGGTAACCCAAAACATAATAAGAACTCTGATTCGGGAATGCATCAGCATGACAATCCAAATCTCCTTGGGACAAAAAGGTGAGTGTGTGAATGCACCCATGGTGTTCAGAATACTTCTGAAGCACTTAAGCTACAAAATCAAGTTCAAACTCTTGCTTCTCTGCTTTAAAAAAAATGCTGTAAAAATTAACATATGGGAATCCTGCTAATAACAAAGCCAGAAGGTACAAGAGGATGGGCCATTAATTGCTACATCCATCTGGAATGGCATCACCAGAATAAATTGAATCCTAGTGGTCATTGCTTTGCTTATATGCAATCTATTTTTACAAGATTCTAGTGCTATTGGTGCTTTTATTAAAGATCTGTAACTAAACCCATAGGATTCCCTAATGAAAACATTTTATGTTGTGTTTTCCAGTATATTTCGTTTTCTGTTTTTTATGAGGTGTTGTTGAGGGGGAAGAAGTGATCTAACCCCACCCAAAAAGCTTCCTAAAGTCTAAAAGAAAAGTGAAAATCTGAAATGCTTCAGAAATTCAGCTTTTAAGTCATTATGTTTCAAAATGGATAGGCTACTCTGTGTGTAGGTTCATATAGTTACACATTTTGTATAAAATATTGATTTTAAGTGCTAAAAAAAGCCTCTATACGACATTTGCCAAAGCTCTTCAGTAATATGAGCTTTTATAATGGAATGGCCTTATCCCTGGCCAGTTAATAACAGCTGCCTCATTTCAGGAACAGAATTTTTAAAGATGTTACTAGGAGAGGCAAAGATAATTTCAAGTTGTATCTTAGGTGAGCATCCACTTCAGACAGAAAGCTTAAATACTAAACTAAAGTGGGCCATTTCAGGGGTATTTGAATTTCCTGTGAAGTGAAGTGCATCTTGTCTTGAAGCTGTCCAAAGAGACGCAGACTATTCTCATTGATTTAGATTCTTTGGAATTTTAACAGGTTTTTCTTGTGGCCAACAAATACATTTACAAAGCTTCCTCAAGCTCTTCAGAAAATGAAAATGCCAGGTAGAGGAGAGGAGAAACAGGACAGTGTGATGGATAGCCTTAGCTTCAATACAGGAATGATTTTACCAGGGCTCTCTAATTATAGTGATTTTAGAAGGATGTTGGAGGGAAAAAAATCTCAGAGGTTGTCCAATATTTTCAGTACACTTTTGTAAGTTGAGTATTTATCTAAGGAATAGCAAAAGAAATACGAAGATATTGTTGGTGATGTTTTGTTTGTGCACATATTTTAATCCAGACCAAGACTTTCTTGATCTTGTTACCTGAATGCTAATTCTTATTTGATCATGCTGTTCTTGTCTGTCTTGACCTTTAGTGAATCTCAAGGTAAGAAGTGAAGAACGTAACTTCCTTTACCTCTCCATTCACTGCAAATGACATTTCATCGAGGTTGATTGTTCAATATGTATATCTTTAAGTATTAGTATAGTATTTGTTTCACACTTTTTAGTTTTCTTTACTGTGTGTATGTTATACACAGAAACAGTGAGACAGAGTAATGTAAATAACCGTAGCAATCCACCTCACAGCATTTGTCTGGACTCTGCACTAGGATTCTCATAAATGCTTCCTACAGAAGACTCATGAACATATGTGAAATGTATGCAACTTAATATTGGGGGAAGGGGTTCTTGGACTTACAGTCATTGTGTTTATTGATTATAACCACTACCATTTTTCATGCTGAGGAATCTTAAACTGATTCTTTTTTTTTTAGTCATCTTTTCATCTGTTATCCTGGACATCGTTCATGATGTCAGCTACTTAGATACACTTAAATAAGTAATCCCTCTTGAACCAAACACGTATACCAGAAAGAAACATCATTCATTGATCATTGGCAGAATTAGTCTCCTTCTCCCCATGCAGCTAATGCCCAGTAACGTTGGTTTAGAGGGGATTTGCCATTGTGGCAATAGTGTCACTGTCATGACTAAGTCGTGTTCATGAATATGAAAGAGTTATGGATGTATAAACCTAGGTAACTGATCTATATTAACAATAGCTGCTTAGTCATGATTTTGACACTATAGCCAAAATTGTTAACTCCTCTCCTGACCTACTTTACTAGGCATCATTTGTATGAGGAGAAAAAGGACCATTCTGACTGTGATCTGAGCATGGGTGAATGATGTTTCTAGCAGGTTGACAGGGGCTCAGCCCAAGAGAGTACATTTATGTAAATACAACAAAATCCAAAATACACAAAACAGTGATACCTTTATTGGCCAATTAAAAAAACAACATGATTCATCATGTAAGAACATCAAGAGCTGAATGTCCTCTTGGCTTGAGTCAAGTTGTGTCATTAGCCACAACACCACTCATAGCTGTCCTCTGCTCTACTCCAGTACCTCATTGCATGCCATCCAATCTAGGATTCTCACCTTCTGGCTCTATCTCTTTTGTATTCATTTTGGACTATCTTATCATAGAGTTTTCATGGTAAAATACATTCAAAAGGAGTTTACCATGGCTTCTTCTCTGAGAGGCCCACTGTCTGTTTTATTACCCACTGTTGCTGCTACCTGTTAGTTGTTTGGCATGTTTAGGAGTTTATCACATGGGAAGAATTTCTCTTAATTTCAAATGAAAAGAAAGTGGGGCCAGAACGCATTCATGTGAATTTGCTAGTTCAGCGAATTTACATGAATTTGAATTGCGTTCAAACTGACTTCCCATTGCCTGAAAATAACTTTCCATTGCCCAAAATTGTGTGTGGTAGTCTATCACGCAATGACATGAAACCCCATGATTACGTTCAGATTGCCATTGGATTATACTTCCAATTTCCCTTGTCTGATAAACTCCTATGTGTGGCTTCTCAGCACAAGCCTGTCTGACACAAGAGCAGCAGCACTGCTACCATCAGCATATCCTCTTCCCTAACAGGAGAATGCAATCCCACCAGTTTGGACAGGTAGGACCATGGTAAGTGCACATGTGTGCCAATAAATATTTGTGGCTCTCACCCTCTCAACTGATAATGGATGTGGCTTTAAGGGGTGAAAAATAGACTGGAAAAAAGTGGAAGGTATCAAAGTATGCAACTTGGCATGGAATAGTCCAGAGAGCTAAACTGATACTGGAATACGTATGCAGAAAGAAACCAAATGAAGACCTGCAACAGATCTGAACTGGAGAATCAGACTTCAGAGAGTTGAAAGCTGCCATCTTGACAAATATTGGCTTACAAACAAAAAGTCTAGAAGATGCACCATGTATTTATCTCTTTTTATTTTTATTTGCTCTTATGGTTAAATTTTTGAACTTTTCTAAAATTAATTTGGACTGTAGTCTAAAAGCAAAGTTGGCTTGGGGATAACTTCTGTGGATAAATGTAGATAAAAGAAAGGGGTGGGTTTAGCTTATTACCTTTCTTCCTCTCCCTTCCATCAATTGAAGCAGGCTACATCCAATGCCATTGCATGCTTTCTTGCCGTCACCCCAAACAACTGCCCTATTGTCCTATAAAGATTTTCTTTCTCCCTTACAGATTTCTGAATATATTTCTGCACCTCTACATCCTTCAGATTCCATGGGTTTTAACAACACAGCAATGTTCTTCACTGGAACAATTTGCATAAAGAATTCCCCTCCCTGGGTGCACATCTCCAAGAGGGCCTACTTGGCCATGGGAAGAGGAGAAAGTCTGGAGATGGCAGCACCTGTAGCCATTGTAAGACATGGGTGGAAACCAGATGGTCTTGTGAAATATAGGATGAGATCTCACGAGAGGCTTGGTGGGACCTCTGGCTATGTGTATCCTGTGCCCAAACCTCAGCCCCTTTTTGCAGCCAACATTTCTTTAAAGTTTCAGAAATGCAGAGAATTCTCACATTAGTTAGGTCACCCAAAGTCACCCGCATCATGCTGGATATCTTCACTTAGATTAGAAATACATTTTGTAAGGAAGCACTTGTATTTTAACTAATGTTTTATTATTGAATTTCTGTTTTCCTAGAGCATTAAAATAATGCACTTTGCAGTGTTATGTACAAAAGCAATGCACATTTCTTTTTAAAACAAATAGGTTTAATAAACAGTATTGTTCATTTCCGAGTCTGCTTGTATGAAGCATATTTGAAATATGAGATGTAATATCAGAAGCTCCATCTATAGCAAGAAAACAAAATGCTTAATAAGATAAAATAAGGGTTTTTTTGAAAGGAGAAAATATTTTAGACTTTTTCTAACTCAATGCTTTAAAAAAAAAGGATGAAGGGTCCCATCCAGCCAAGCTAAAGTATAACAACCCTATGAGTGTCTATTCAAATTTAATTGTTATTAAATTCAGTGGGATTTACTCTGTATAGAACTGCATACTCAGGTTCCACTCCTCCCACCTCCTTGGAAGAGAGTGGGGTTTTTTTTCCAAGTCAATGCCTCTGGAAATCTCCTTGTCTCAAAATTCTTGTCTTGAATTAGTTTATGCCATAATTATATACACACATAACTGTAATAAGTTATAATTAAAATGATAACAAGGAGAGTAACAGAGGAAGAAAGACTAGGTTTTGAGAAGGAATAGTATGCATAAAATATCATATGGAGACCAGTTCTAGACTCAGAAGAAGGAGGAGTGAAGATAGGAGGAAGGAACAATCTAAGATATGCAGATGATATAATATTAATAGCAGAAAACATCAATGACTTACAATTATTATAGTGGGCCCTTCTTATCCACAGGGGTCCATTACAAACCCATGGTTTTCAGTGGCAGCTCATGTGAGTCACTCTGCCGTGGCCACTTGTACATGCAGCCATTGGTGGCAATGGGGCTTGGAATCCACAGATGCTTAAATCCACAGATGGCAAGCCTGCATTTGGAGAGGGTGGCTATACTAAGCAAGGAAAAAGAACAAAGTGCAAAGCCAGGCCTGCTGCAGAACATAAAGAAAACAAAAATAATGACCACAGAGGACTTACATAAATTTGAATTAGGCAATGAGGAAATTAAAATAGCCAAAGATTTATTGTACCTGGGATCAAACATCACCAAGAATGGAGGCTGCAGTCAAGAGATAAGAAGAAGACTAGGAATGGGAAGTGTAGCCATGAAAGAGCTAGAGAAGAGTAAATCCTAAAGAGTAAAGATATACAATTGAGCACCAACGTTAGAATCATCCAAGCCATAGTATTCCCAGTCACCATGTATGGATGTGAAAGCTGCACCATGAAAAAAGCAGATGAAAAGAACATAAACTCATTTCAGGTGTGGTGCTGGAGAAGAGTACTGAGTATACTGTGGACAGCCAGAAAGACAAACAAATGGTTCCTTGGGCAAATCAGGCCAGAAATATTCCCAGAGGCCAAGATGATTAAACTGGGGCTGATGTACTTGGTCACATCATGAGAAGGCATGACTCCTTAGAAAAGACAACAATGCTTGTAAAGGTACAAGGCAGAAGCTGGAGAGGAAGTTCATACACCAGATGGCTAGACTCAATTAGGGAGGACATATGAATGAGTCTGCAGAAACGAGCAGAGTGGTGGAGGACAGAGGGGCTTGGAAATGTCTCACTGACGGGTTGCCATGAATCAAAATCAACTTGATGGCATATAACAAGTCAAGATTAACTAAAGCTATTTTAATAGCAATAGCAAGTACATTTCTATACTGCTTATCAGTACACTTCAGCACTCCCTAAGCAGTTTATAAAGTGTACGCTAATCGCCCCCAACAATCTGGGTACTCAGTGTCAGCCGTATTCGGTTCATTCAGTTTTACTGCCCTTCCATTAATGAATGTTTGTAACTATGTTTTGACTCCTGAGCTGAGATTCAAGGTAGTTCGAAACAAAATTTTAAAATGGATAAACACTTCAAAAAACACCCAAATGATTAGACGATTAAGCACAATTGAGTGAACTATACATATTTAAACACAAGTGAATAAAAAACAGCTTAAAAGCACACCAAGTAAAAGTATCCCTGTATTAAAAACCCTTTCCTTAGCAGCCCACCAGTTGCCAAAAGCTTGACACACTCTCCAACATTTCTAGATGAAAACCGGGACACGTGTGGCTAAGCAACACCAGACTGTAGTAAAAATGGCAAACATTCATGAAGAAGGACAGACATGTCAAAAGATGCTTCAGCACTTTACTTTTGCTTGAGTCTATTGGACAGAGCAAGATTTTCCCCTAAGTTAATTGAGTGTGTGAACTAATTTTGTACCTTGAACTTAATTTGTAGCAAATGAGGCAAACTGAGTACAAAGGACAAAAGTGGAAAAAACTACAACGCTTTAGAAGCAGTTCAGAAAGTGGGATGACAGGGGTTTAATCTGGACCATCTCTCCCAAATCAGGACAGTTGGAGGATATGTTACCAAAAGGACAACAAGGAACAAGTGAGCTTATGTCTTTCATGTGCAGACAAATGTGTGGTTGAGAAGACAAATTCTATGCACTTTGCTAAGCCTTCGACTTCACATCTTCCCCTAGTGTCTTCAAAGATACCTGAAACAAAAAGTCTATATGCTTGTGTATAGCAGTTTGCTTTGAGACAGGTACTTCATGTGACTGGGACACCTTATTGCTCCATAGCTTTATCATCAACTAAAATATTGCAAGCAAAAACTGTAGATGGTTATCTTTTTTTCCCTTCACAGAGACCTGGATTACAAATTCATTAGCAGGGAGTGGGAAACTTTCTGCCTATGGACACCACTCACTAGACTTTTAGCCTACTGTAAAGCTTCCATCACATTCTGACCTTTGGTAATCATAAACTAGGGCATTGCAGACCTCCACAGTCACATTTTGTTGAAGAATAGGCAGAGAACAAGAGCTACAATGTAGGCATTTTTTGACAAGGTCACTTCCATAGTCATGAACAGCATCTACTAATTTTGCTACTGTTTCTTTTGAGATTCTCTTCCCCCCCCCCCCCCACTCTCTAGCTGCCAGCATAACTTATTGGGATGAACAATATACCATGCCATTCTGAATGATCCATGATGTGCCAAAGTGGAAAGTAATGTGCTCCCGTAGTTATCATCCCCTCCCCCCTAAATTGGGTGAGGAGAGAGACTGGAAGGATAACAAATGTTGCTGCTGACATGTACCTTCAAGTTGACTCTATTTTATGGTGACCATCCATAAGAGTTGTCTTGGCAAGATCCCTTCAGAGGAAATTTGCCACTGCTTTCTCTTGGACTGCGAGTGAGTGTCTTGCTGAAAGTCATCCAAAAGGTTTCTATGGCTAATTCAAAACCCTGGTCTCTTGGAATCCTAGTCCAACAATCAAACCAGTATACCATATTGTCTCTGTACAGCAAACATATCACTCTTAATTTTATCTTGGCTGAGAAATATTGGAAATGTATGGTGTCATTTCAGTATTGGATTTCGTTACAAATAAACAAGCAGAGCACACCACTGGGATGGGGGAGGAAGCAGGAATCCACACAGTTACTAAATAGTAATATATTTCCAGAGGAAAATATCAAAGTTCTTCCTCTTCCTCTTCTTCTTCCTCTTCCTCTTCCTGCAGGTTATATCCCTCCCAGCTGATTTCAGATTTCCTAACTCCTGTAGATTCAAACCAGAAAATGTCTGTTTCCTGTACATATCTTACAAGGTATCAGACACCATTACAGCAAGCCTAACAATTGGGTCCAGTTGAGGGATTCTCAGCATATTACATCTATTAGCAAATGAATCTTTAAAAAGAATAGTATGTCAGCTGCCATAACAACATTTACCCTCACTAAAAAATAATGCTTATCATAAAGATGGCTTAAAGTTTTCTTGCTAACAATTACAATCGAGCTTGCTTGCAATGCTTATGTATAATATGGCAGCCTCCAATAGTGTACAGAATTAAAAAATGAAAATTCCAGGTAGCTTGATACAATAGAAAAGAAAGCAATTCATTCAGGTAATGGGCTTCCATTGATTTGCCAAAGTATCCTTTTGTGTTAGTGTTTTCATAATTTATTAGGCAACTGTAAGTACCTGACAGAGCTTCAGCAAAGTCATTTTACATATGCAAACCCAATTTCCTTTCCTTTAATAGGCATCTATTTAATACTATGTTCATTATAAATTTATGTGATCTGTATGTGTATACAGAGCTACAAGTATCCCAGTGCTTGGTTACCTCCAGTGATTAGTGTAATTTAAACAGGAGTTCGTGGTCACTCTTTTACATTATCTCAGTCATATTCCAAGGCATATCTCATGATAGCTTGGGTGTCATGGAAATTTGCTGTTAAGACGTTTGAAAACATGAGCCAGTCAGAAAAGCCAACTGATGGTCTGGTATGATATATGTTTATTTCATAGGTGGTAGAAGAACTACAAAAGCACCATCAGCTTCAGTCTGAGAAAAACTAGGGCTGCATCCACACTGCAGAAATAATCCAGTTTGATACCACTTTAACTACCATACCTCAGTGCTATGGAATTGTAGTTTGTTGTGGCACCAGAGCTCTCTGACAGAGAAGGCTAAATGTCTCACAAAACTACAATTCCCAGAATTCCATAGCATTGAGCTATAATGGTGGTTATAGCAGTTTCAATCTGGATTATTTCTGCAGTGCGGATAGCACTGTGTGGTCACTTCAACCTTTGGTAGATTTGAACCACTATATATGGTACTTGGTGCCATATATAGGCAGTGTGGTGTAGTGGTTTGAGTATTGGACTTTGAGTCTGGAGACTAGGGTTCAATTTCTCGTTCTTCCATGTTAATCCCCAGGTTGACCTGGGTGAACCACACACTCTCAGCCCCACAAAACCTCATCATAGGTCCACCTTAGGGTTGCCATAGGTCAGAAACAACTTGAAGACACACAGCAACTATATGACATGTAACAGGATATAATTTAAACATTTTATTTGAACAGAACTTTGTGGGTTTCTGTGATGATCCTCTTCTGGTCTAAGCAGCCAGACAGCAGGCCGGCCTTGCCTCTTAGACCCAGCAGATCCTTAGCTTCTCCCTGAGTCTCCAATTGTTTGGTGGAAAGGGAAATGTAGAAGACTAGAGAATGGGTGAGTGACTGCATCTGCACAACAAAGAAAGCAAGTGCTATTTTGGCTTGCATTAATAGAACTATAGTTTCCAAGGTTAATTAAGTAATTGCCTCACTATATTTAGTACTGGTCGGACCTCATCTGGAGTACAGTAGTACCTTGGGATACAAAATGTGCGGGTTACGAAATTTCCGGGATACGAAAAAGTTGGATTGGCAAAAACTGTTTCGGGTTACGAAATATTTTTCGGGTTACGAAATTCATTTCGGCGCGAAATTCAAATGCTATAGGCTTCCAGCGCTAACGGAAAGCTATTTCGGGTTACGAAATTTTCGCGTTACGAAGGGAATGGCGGAACGAATTAATTTCGTAACCCGAGGCACCACTGTACTGCATTCAGTTCTGGGTACCTCATTTTAAGGATATAGATACAAGAAAGATACTGTATAAGTAGGTGCAGGTTCAGACAAGGGCAATAAGGGTGATACAAAGTATGGAGAACAAAACATGTGAAGAAAGGTCGAAGGACCTGGGCATATTCAGCTCGATGAAGAGAAGACTGAGGAATGGCATGATTACACTCTTAAATACCTCAAGGGCTGCCACAGAGAGTAGAGCTTGGTCTAATAGTTTTAAATTACAGGAGGGCAGATTTCGACTGAACATCAGAAGGAATTTCTTAACAGTAAGAGCAGTTTGGATATAGAACCAATTGCCTAGAAAGGTGATGGGGTCTCTTTCTCTGGATGTCTTCAAAAAGAGGCTAGACAGCTTCCTGTTGGAGATGGTCTGGCTGGAGATCCTGCATTGAGCAGACGTTTGGATCTTATGACCCATAGGGCTCCTTCCAGCATTATGGTTCTATAATTCTATGATTCTATGGCAGATGGATCAGTTTCAATACCTCAGCCTTTCTTTTTCTATAAAATGAAATGATACTCCGACCCCAGATTTTCTTTGCTGTTACCCACCTCATTAAGAAGTCCATCTCAGAAAAATGTTCTAATCCCTCCCTGAAATGACTATTTATTCACAAATAGCCAAGACTATGATAAAAGAGAAGTGTGGAGCACAGAAATATTTATGACATGCAAAGTCAGAATGTAAGAACTTGAAGGAATTGATGCCTTGGGGGGAAAGAAAAATCAGTCCACAGATCAAAGGATTCAAAAAAGCCCCAACATGAATAGTGATCACTTTCTAACCAGGCACCTCTCTTACTTTTGCTTCTGTGCATAAGACAAATAGGCCATAAAGAATAAAATTATAATCAGACACCTGAGGTAAACTTTGCTGTCTTCCTTACACTACTTTAGCAAATTGAAGAGAATATAAGAAAACATGTAGAAGAAAATAAAACAAATGTGTTATTTTCTAACAACTAGTAACTAGCAAACCATGTAGCAAGGTAGTATTTCAAGTTACAATGAAACAAAATCAACTGTTTACTCAATAACCTGCCTGCAGCCATTGCAAACCTCTCAATGAAGGGGAAACATTTCTTTTTCCATAACATTAAACAATAAAGCAGAACCAGTCCAGGTTATTTTGCTGCCAGAAGTAGAGTATAAGATGGGACTAAGGATGGAAATCTTCATTTATTTTGTGCTTAGGTTTTCTCCCTATTGGGAAGATGATATTAAGAGTTTTTGCATATTTGTATTGTGATCTTTTTTGCAAATGTGTGTGTGTGTCCCATTTTTGTAGGGACAACTATTAACATTTTTACATGGAAAACCATGGCTGGAATTCAGGATTAGACTTATGGGTGTGTAACTGGACTTATGTAGGGACCGTGAATATGGATCCACTACAGATATATATCTGTAGTGGATCCATATTCACGGTCCCTACATAATCACAATTGTGGTAATGTGTGTCATAATCTTAACTATTCCCGCCCTACATACCAGGCTTCAGCTGTGTGGAAAGAAGGTCTATTTTCCTGGTGATTTAGATAGATAGGGCACATTTCCACCACTACCATTCTCGTGCCATCCAGCTGCTCAGCAGGCCTTTGGATAACATATTTTAACTATAAGGTACAAATATTTTATATGCATGTCTCTCATAGACACTTATGCCCACCTTTGTTTCTGTTATTGCTGAAAAAAGGCTCTTTTGAAAGGCCTACTTTGCTACTACTTATGTTGCCCCTCTACCAGGTTTAGCTCTAATACATTTTTCCTCCTCAAAGGATGGTCAAATGGGACTCTAGTGGCTGTGTTTGGATTGCCCATTCGTTGGGAAATGTACTCCTACTGTAAATTTTCTGTACATGTACTCCTATTGTAATGCAACAACTGAAACAAATGTCATTGAAAAATGGTGCCTGGTTGCTGCTACTGAGCTAGTCAGATGGTTGGTTAGCTCTTTTCCAGAACTCTTCATTGTAGTGCTCCATGCCAGACATGGCACTGAAGTATATGTATCTCTGTGGGATCCTTCTGAAATGGAAGGCAGCAGAGTTCAGGTCAGGCAGGTGTGCTTCCATGTGATTCCTGCAAAGTATCTTAAACCTGACATGGGCTTCTCAGGAACAAAGACTTCCAGCTGGGTCTAATTTCTTGGCTATTTTAAGATGAGGCTCTCAAGTAATTTTATCAAATACATTTGTGTGATCTAAACTGGTGTTTAAGTCCAGGGCTCAGTGGTTGAATAGACAGTGCATTAGCCCACTGTCCCTAGAAGAACCCCTAACTAAGCTCTTCGATACAGTTCCTAGGGTAAATTTTATTTCAAAGAGTCAGGTTCTTAAGTTCTATAAGCTAAAAATGTTCAGGCTTTTTGACAAGTGTTTTTATAACAAGTAGGCATACTTAAATATTTCTAAGAATCTTGACACCTTCTTGTATACTTAACTACAACAAAAGATAAGATGTTTTCCCTCTTTTAGTTCTGTGCTGAAAAGGGTGGGCTTGTATTTTGTAATTGTTCTCCACCCCCATCCCCTTCTTTTTCTTTTCTCTTTTGAAGAATGTTCAAAACTAGTTCTTAACAATGTGACAGAGGTTGGAGGAATACATTCATGTTGCTAAGGCAACATTTCTTTTTTCTTTTTAGAATTTGTATTGTTATTTCATAAGAAAGTTACTTTAAATACTGTATGAAATCTTAGATCCAACTTCTTTGACTCGTTGGGGTACACTTTAACTGGGAATGCATATATTCAGTTTAAAAGGTTAATATGTCCTTGAACCTTTATGTCAGAGGACTACACGGCCATGATGAATGGCAAGGATAGGAAATTGTATTTTCAAAAATGTCAAAAAGCACCACTGTGCTGAGATCCTATACTGACAGTGCATAGCATAAATCTCTGCATGTGACATTGCACACTGATTGTGCTGCATTGATAGAATAGCAATAGTGGGCAACTAATTGTGAAATCCAGTGGCCAATTGCATGTATAACCAAATGTGCAACTAAAAGCGTTCTGCTGCCAATTTCTCCTTGGCCAAGAAGGAGCATGCAGAGTGGTATCATGTGCACACCTCTGTTTCCAGAACATGAACTGAAGGTGGATGCTGTGCATAAAGAAAGAAAAAACATCCAACTGCTTCTATGCCGATATATGAACATGTGAAAGACATCAACAGGATTTCAGCCATAATGAAATAACTATATGCGATTTTCTTCTAGAATTTTTGAAGCATACATTGTTTTTGAAGCATACTATGGACAAGTTTGTCCAATATCATAACACTGAATTACATATGAGCAGGAAGGAGTTTCCAGTTATTCCACTTGTGTATGCCTAAAGGGACGCAGGCAAATCCTATGAAATCATATGATGTTACATTGCTTGTACCTCTACTAAGTTCAATGAATATATATTCAAATAAATCTGTATGAGATCTAGCTGTGACTTTGGTTGGACATTGTTAGTTAAACTAATCTCTTTAAGTAATGCAGTGTCTTTGCTTACTAAGTACTACATTCATCAGAACAGAAGAAAAAAAAAATTAAAGGAAGTAGTAAGGATTAACCTTCCAGAAGGTTATGGTATGATGTAGTCTGCCTTCCTAAAACTCTTTTCTACCCATAGCCTCTGTTAAAAACTGACCAAAAGGAGACTCCTCTAAGACTGATCCCTGGATTAAATGGGTCAAAGGAATTTAATTCTTTGTATAGTAGAAGGCTTTAGGTTCCTCTACACTATAGAAATAATGCAGTTTGACACTGTTTTAAATGGTCTAGCTCCATCCAATGGAATCCTGGAATTTTTAGTTTTACAAGGTCTTTAACCTTCTCCATCAAAGAGTGCTGGTGCCTCACAAAACTACAAATCCCTAGATTCTGTAGTTTGGAGCCATGGCAGTTAAAGTGGTTGAAACTGCATTGTTCCCAAAGTGAAAATAACCATTACTATGTTTAATTATTCACTTATCTGCAAAAAAAAAAAAAAATCAAATTAACTTGTGTTTATTTAAAGATTGTAAGTTATTAAGTATTAGCAGAAAACTAAATAGGCTGGAATTCTATTGGTTAATCTCAACTAGAGTAGCCCAGCTGTTGAATGGTTAATCAATACATGTAAATCCCATTGATTCAGAAAGTCCATTCTAGTTGGGACTACAGTATTAATAGGATTGAGGCCAACATTCCTTATATTGGGAGAAAATATAAGACAATTTATAGCTGGTTGGATGTGCACACGCATGTGTGCTTAACACTTATTGTTTACCTGATATCTCATAGACTCAAAGACTCATAGAGTTGGAAGAGACCTTAGGTTTACCTCATGAGTAAAATGTTGATGGTCAGGGAGGTGAGAGAGTGCTCATCTGGGTATCCCCCCTCTTTTGGGGAGTCCCCAGTGTAGTCTGTGCCTAGTGATCACCCCTAGTGACACCACTGTGACAAAATACAATCTCATCTGTTACAAAAAGGGTTGATCTACTTAAGCAATACTTGAACAACTCACACTACATTATAGAATAGAATCACAGAATTTGAACAGACCACCAGGTCATCCAGTCCAACACCTTGCCATGCCGGCACTCACAATCAAAGCACCCCCGACAGGTGGCCATACAGCCTCTGTTTAAAAAACTTCAAAGAAGGAGACTCCACCATTCTCTGAGGGAGTGTGTTCAGATGATGCACACCCCCAAAAGTGGCCAGAAGCTGCTCTGAGGCTGGCAAAGGTAAATGTGTTGAGCAAATAGCAATGATATTTTGGCACTGGTTGCCTTTTAGAAAACTATATAAAATCAGCAAATTATATCTAGTAAAATCTGAAATGAGATTGGCAAACAGTCTACAAAAATTCCAGGTTGTGAAAGTTGTCACTTTTTTTGGCCTGGAGAAGGCAAACTATCTGGATAAACCTATGAAAACTCCATGGCAACTCAAAGGAATGGAAACAAAAGAAATTCAATACTTGCAAGAAAAGAATGAGTCACATTGCCATTTCATATTTATTCTCTAACCATTTGAGGAAAACTTCCATGAGGAAAGATAATTCCCACATTTTTCTACAATCCCCAAAACTGAGAATTTTTTTTTTTTTTTGGATAGTTCTGCTCCTTCTCATCAAAGCTAATTTAACCATTGACTTTATCAGGAATAAAATGTCCAAGCTCTCCAATGGCATGGCAATTTTTAAAAAGGTTTTTATCAATTCCTCTGTAAGAGACAAAGCAATAGCCAATAAAAATGTACTCCATTAAATATAAAGTAGAAGAGATGTCAGCCTTGAATACTTGACTGTTTGACACTTTTGCAATTATATCATCATCACATTGGCAAGGTAAAAAAAAAAATCCTGTCCAGTTCATGAGATATGATCATGGTCATTTCTGTCAGAAATAAACTGGCTTCATTTATTTACTTGTAATACTTCATTTGCTAGTCTGCTTTCTGTTTTATTCCTTTATCCCAAAATGTAGATGCAAAGTTATTATAATGTGATCAAAAAAGTACTGACTACACTTAAGTGAAACTTTAAGAAGCTTTTAAAGATAAGCAAATTGGCTTGGGCATATATCTTTTACTCTTTATAACTAATAAAAGGATTAGTTAAATGTTCTTTTTCATCTTTCAGTAATTCAAGAACTATAGCACAGACTAATGAAGCTGTATAAGAATAATATTATTGAAAAACAGGAGATGAAGAAAGGAAGAGGTTCTGTATGTGTATGAGCCTTCATGTTGCCTGTTGAATTATGCTGATCCCATACGATTTTCTTAGGCAAGGAATACTCAGAAGTGGTTTACTCAGTTTCTTCCTCTGAAAAGTGCCTTGTATTGATACTGGGCATTTAAAAAAAAGTTCCACCAGAGAGTCAAATAGGTATGAAAAATTCCATTGCATTTTCTTGGCCAGCTTAATTCAGAGGAAGACTTTACCAAAGGCTATCCAGTGGATTTCTGTGACTGAGCTGGGATTTGAATTCTGGTCCCCAAGACTCCTAGACCAATACTCAGACCATTACATCACACTGACTTGATTTTGTTGTTGTTGTTGTTTTATGTTGTAATTCTATTAAAGGGTAGTGGTGTGGGGGAGAAAAAAATACATTTTTCAATTTTTTTCTATTTGTGAAGTATGTGCCAAAGAAATACACAATTCTGTTATGTTGGGCAGTGATTAAATTACTTTTGGTACAGCAATTCAATGAGTGGCATTGTGCTGAGGAAAAACAATAAATCATATTTAAATCATTGTCAAGTTTAATAAAGCTGTTGTGATCCTCATTAACCCAACAAGAAATATATAGCCTTTTTACTCTAGGCATTGGTGCAAATACTGACCCAGCAGCAGCTATGATTTTCAAGTACTGTATTGTTAGCAATTGAAAATACACCTACCAATATAAGTATACATTTGTACAAATCTATGCTGAGAATACAGTGTGCACTTCTGTTCGCCTTATCTCTAAAGGATACAAAAAAGAAACCCAGCTAAAGATATGGTAAGGACTGAAAAGGGAACAAAATGGTGATTTTGGTGGTGATTTTTTTAAGGAAAGATTAAATCATTTTGTACCATTTATTTATTTAAAAGGCAAGAAATAGATGATGTGATTCAGCTTTTTTAAATTTTAGGCTTTGTAAAAGTAGACCCGAGACAGATGGACCGAAAGGGGCATGGTGGCAACAGTACTAGGGTTAGGGACCATGCACCAACCGTACAGTCCCTAACCCTAGTACGTGTGGGTGGCATCCTGATGGTGGTCTCCCATCCACACAGGGGCCACCATCTTTACGTAAGTTACATGCAATGTCCACATGTCACTGTGCGTTTCTTATGTCATGAGTGTGCCAATGGCGCACTTGTGACATCTGCTCGGCCCCATAAAAAGAACTCGTCTTTTCCGGGTTCTTTTTACTCCAGAGGGAAGCTGTGCAATTTGGCAGCCAGAGGGAAATAGGCCTTTAGCCAGCCACCCTTTTGGGGTGGTCTTTCCCAAGCCATAGATAGGGATAATATTAGCACTGAGAGTAATCAAATGAGGCTGAAGAATGGGAGATTCAGAGCATACAAAAGGAAGTTCTTTACTCAGTGCATGGTTAATCTAAGGATAAGTCATTGATTACTACTGGATACAGAAAAAGAAATAATTAAGACTGTATGATCAAGTGTGTCCAAGTTATTTGTGAAACAATTCAATTAGTAAACTGTGAGGGGACATTGGAAAGGAGATTGAGGCATAAATTAAGTTATGACCTGAGAGATAATTTTTATAAAGTGCAGCTTAGGTGGTATGTAACACCTGAAAAACTAGTTAAAATTTACAAGAACACGAATAATAGATGTTGAAAATCTCAAGGAGAAAAGGGCACCTTATTTCACATGTGGCAGTTGTGCAAAAAAGCAATGAAATTTTGGGTGGGCTCAAATTCACAAATCAATAGCTGAGATATTACATATTAAAATTAAATAAAGAAAACATCTGAAAATGTACTTGTTAGGAATGTATTTGTTAGGAATAACAAATGATGAATTGGAAAGAAACCCAAGGTAAATCAAATTTTTATGTGTAAAAAAATGGATGGATGAACAAATCCCAGACATATTGCAATGGATATGGAAAATATATTATATAGAAATTAATCAATTGACTCAACTGATGCTGAAGTGTGAATTTTCTTTTCATTATATATTTTTTTAAAAAATGACCACAACTTGTATGTTGGCCGTAATACAAAAATCTCCCTGTCAACATCACTGGAGTTTGTTAGTTGAAAATGAAAAATGAAAACAACAACAACACCTTTTTTAATTTTCATATGTACTATCTCAGCTTCGATTTATGAATCTGAACCCAAAATTTTGTTTCTTTTTGCTGCCAATATGGATGCTACTTTAAATGAACCCCAAGCCATTTGTAAATCTCTTTACTGAAATACAAGTCCTACTAGTGAACTCTGAAATCTGAAGGAAGTGCTTCCAAAATTAAATAGCACTCCTCTGAAACCATAGAACAAACTTCCAAAAAAAAAAAAAAAAAAAGCTACGAGAGGTGAATCAGCTCAGTATCTGACAGAGAGAAAGAGGGGAATTAGTCAGGCTTGTAGTGCTAGAAATAGTGAGTCAATATGATTTCTTGTACTTATCTCCTTTGAAAAGAGACCCATTTTGCCAAAGCAGAAGCTGGGTTGCTGTGTGGCATGAGGGACTGCTCTCTAGTCTGAACGCCCCCCCCCCCCTCCATGTTGGAAGAGAAACTCAGTGCACTGTTCTTTGGCTCCCTGCCCCCACTTGGATGAAATACTGAATTTTAAAAGGAAATCACAATTTATGCTTTAAGCATTTTCTACATAATTAGAAAAGATGTCAGGTTTTTTAAAAGAGAGAAAGACGGAAAAGGCAGCAAAGGCTTGATCAGATCTGTCAAGGCCAAAACAAAGTGTCTATGCTATCTAGTATTAAATAAAATGTTAAGTTAAAATTCATCTGCTGTGAAATCCAAAATGTTAAAAAAAAATAATCAGTGGAAATTCTGCTATTGCTGTCTGTCAAGAAAGGCAGAGCCCAATGACTTTGGTTAAGGATCCAAACTGCAGTGATAGACATATGGTTTTCTACCACTTGGTATTCCATGGAGATATTATCTCAGAAGCTGAAGCAGCTGAACTGCCAAATATATTTTGCTGCTGGCTGATAAGGCTTGATAAATACACAGTGTCATCTCATTTGTTTTGTTATTCATCAAAGGACACAGATCTATCAATTTAGAATCTATTTCCATGTTATGAAAAGATTATCTCTTCTTTAAGCAAAGTGGGAGGAAATGATGACAATGTTAGATTGTGGCACTAACCCTGAGGATGTCTCCATCTCTGTCTATGTCTCTTTCTCTTAATTCTTACCAAAGGGAACACATCATCTGACATAAACAAAGGAATAAACCATAAAACATTTCAAATCCCAGTGGATTATCTATATTTAAGAATATAATTTGCTGTCTCTGTGCCTCCACATGATAGTAACATTTCTTGCTGTCTTACAGGTAATAATAATAATAATAATAATAAGATTTATTTATATACCGCCCAATCACTGGGAATCCGAGCAGTTTACAACAGAGGGGATAATAGATGGCTCCCTGCCTGCAGGTACATTGTAGAATACCACCATGTTTGGGCAAACAAAATAAAACAAAGACAGAAATGCACGGGGATTTGCATATTGTAAGTAAAGAAAAGTATAATTTAATATTATCCTTATAAACTATTTTAATTTATAAACTGTTGTAAAAACAACAGCTACCTAGTCATTACATACCTGCACCTTGCTGGTTCACTGTAGTGCAATGTTCATTGTTTGTTTGTTTGTTTGTTTTTGCTTTACCATAACTATTCTGTGCATACATCACTCTAACATACAGTCTGTCTTTCTCTTCCCTCTGTGTCCTCTAGTAGGCTATGCATTTGATTGTTCACATATTCTAGTAAGCAAGCTTATGTCTTTTTTCAGCTAGATCCTTTGGGAATTATGGGACTAGATGTTGTTCAGCTGCTGCCTTGCCAATTTTTTACCCTCCTTGAGAGATCCAGTACCATCTACCACATTTCCCAACAATAGTGGGAACAGTTTAGGCTATTTTAGAGAAATATAAAATAGTGACTGCAATCCAGTTGGCATCCTATGCACATGTAAGTTCCCCTTGTTACACCTTTTTTGTACAAAATTTAGGACCCCGAAACCTGAATATTAAGGAAATAAATGTGTCTGTGTAAAGTAAAAAGCCAGATGTCTCTGTAAGAAAAAAAAAGCTAGTTCTGGGCATTAAATTATCTAACCTAAAACAAAGAACATACAAAAAAGATTCTGATGGAAAAAACTAATAAACAGGTGATCTGAGTATAAAAAGAAAAAAACTTTAAAGCCATCTGCATTAGAAGGATTGACCTTAAGCAGCCTGATGCAAACATTTAAAGCAGTGGTTCCCAACCTTTTTAATTCCACGACCCTTTAATACAGTTCCTCATGCTGTGGTGACCCCCAACCAAACAATTATTTTCATTGGTACATGCAAATATGTGTTTTCTGATGGTCTTAGGCAACCCCTGTGAAAGGGTCATTCGACCCCCAAAAGGGTCCCGACCCACAGTTTGGGAACCACTGATTTAAAGCCTCCCACATGATTATTGGCAACAAGCCAGAATTGTGATGGTTAGTGATACTTATAGGCATTTTGTCCCTTGGACCTATATTGATGTCCCTTCAGCCTTGTATTGATGCGCAGTGAAATTTCATCTTTCATTGAAAGGGAAGGTTTCTGTTGAAATGAGCAAGGATTAATTGGATTTGTCTCTTATTCAACACATAGATGTTGGAAACAGCATAAAAGCTCCCACCCAACAAAGGACTATCACACGGGGAAAATCAGGGGTTGAAATGGGCATTATCCAGTTATATTTGTGCAATCATGGTAAAGATTTTCACACACCATTGCAATTAAAGATGATTTATCCTGGGAATATCCAGGGAATAACCAGCAACAAATTATTCATGGGATTTCCCCGTGAATGATTTCTTGCTTGTTATTCCATGGTTATTCCTGGGATAAATATCCTTTAATCATAATGCATGTGAAAATCTCCAGCATGATTGCATGAATATCACTGGATAATGCCACTGGATATATCACTGGATAAACCCCTGATTTTCCGCAGGTATGATAAAATATAGAATATAGAAATTAGGCTGTTTACAAGCCTTCAAAGGCATCAGACTGTGCTATTTCTGATTTATTTCTGCTGCTGCTGTTGCTTAGTTCCTAGATCCTAGCTACCCTTAAAATTCTGATAAGAGAGAGGGAGAGGAAACCTCTCCATTCAGTATAAAATAGGCTATAGTAAACAGATACCTCTTAGATAGATAAATGTCTGTAGAAGAATATTATTTTCCATGGAAGCCTGTAGTGATGCAGATATCTGTTTCATTCACAGAAAACTTAGGTGGGTTACATACCGCCATTTGGGACATCCCCAGGACATCCCAGTTTAAAAAAGACGCCCTTCTAGACGCCCCTACTCCTGTTACGGACTCTGTCCGTAACAAATGGCGGCAGCCGTTCCACATGGCCGCCGCCATCTTGACGTAGTGGACGCTGTGCGTCCGCACGTGCGTGGTACTTATGATGTCACGAGGGCGCCATTGGCGGCTCGTGGCATCATAACTGCGACGCGAGAAGAAGCTCCATTTTGGAGCTTCTTTTTTGCTCTGCGCAGGAGCCACGCGGTTTGGCTGCTGCGGCTCCCTTGCAGAGCAAACAGCAGTGCCGGCAGACCGCAGCAAAGCGGCAGTCTGTAATGGACCATATAAAGTTTAAATTCTTGATAAATGTTTGGCTATATGATATAGTGATGTCTGCTAAAATACAAATATGAGGCGAGATATATGATGCTTTACATGAAAGTAAAATCAACATATAACTTATATGACAATGATAAGTCCCAAGGGGAGTAGCATGTTGTGCATGTATGCTTATTTTGATAAAATAGTCTGAAAGATCATTAAGATGCCTGCTCCTTCTCCCGTGCCAAACATCCTGAAAGTTTAACATTGTACTTAAGAGTTCTTAAGAGAAGTATTGGTGTCAATTCTCCTTGTTGAGACTATATCATTGTTCATGAGGTGGGAACCAAAGTAATCAGAAGGTGAGAGAAGGAGCTCCAAATAGATGGAGGTTACCTGACAAATGGCAAGTAACCCTCCAGCTCTCAGTCTAAATTTATGGGATGGGGAACAACCCTCTCACTCTATACCCATGTTTATATATTTATAAATTTATACATCACCTACCTCATCCCAAAATGGGACTCAAGATTATTATGCTATTTACTTGTATCTCCCCACCCACTACTCCATCTACATTATTGATCAGTACCCTAATACCCTAATAAACAGAGGCCAGCTTTTCAGATACTTTCTGGATCATGCCTTTTCCTGTGTCAGCCTCCATGGAGGTCCATGTTTAGCTCAATGTGACATCTAACATACACCTCCCTCATTAAGTTCTCCCATGATTACAGTACCTTTCTGTTAATGTTCAGCCATTATTTTGTTTTTAATTATAGTTCTCCTTCAATCCTGGATATTTCTGGTATGTTTATTTCTCTCATTCTGATTTATACAGCTGTATGTCTTACTTGTCTTTCCCCCTTAGTAAGATACATTGCATTGATTTCATAAAGACTGTTGAGATATACAGTCCCTGTGCTCATGAAATATGATGCATTATCCTGTCCACTAGGGGCTTTTTAAGGCATTAATTCAAAAGGTTAAAAAAAACTGATAATATTTTCAGGCTTTGTGTCTAATGCCATTTTAAAATATTCACAAGTTACAATATATAGATTTTATAACTAGGTTGGTAAATTTTCTGCTCTCCTGTGTGCATCATAGTGGCTCAGGACTATATGTTGTAATGATCATGGGCCTAACCAGAAAATAGTAGCTTTATATTCAATACTACTACTCTTCTACAATTTGGTTTAATTCTACATACCTCACATTGACCAACAGCGGAGAAACCTTTTAATTATTTTCTTTATTATATATTAAAGCATTTCCAACAAAGCCAGTATCAGTATGTCTCAAAGTGAGTTATAATGAATAACAGCACTTTATATTCATGTACAATTTACATTTTAAAGCAATTGAAAACTTAAGCAAAAAGACTCTGAAAATGGATGGATGAAAAACCAACCCATAATTTCACTAAGCCTGAAGTGTCAGCACACAACACAGCACACAGCCGCGCAACGACTAGAGCACAAATGGCGAAGACATCAGCACTTGTCCGACAGGACACTCCTTCGCTCTCATTTGAGAGCTTATGGAGTGGCAATACGTGCAGCAAAAAACTCTTTCTATGCTGCACGTATTGCGTCCGCAGAGTCGCGTCCGGCAGAGCTGTTCAGGGTTGTGAGGGAGCTAACCCGTCTCCCTCCCACCCTGAGCCCTATTTTAGAGCCATCTAAAGCCTGCTGTGACGATTTTAACAACTTCTTTGCGGATAAAATCTCTCGGGTAAGGGCTGATCTCGACGCCTGTCTTTGTGCAGATCCTGTAGTAGAGGTGTCCGAAGCGTCCGTGCTCCCTGTTATACTGGATCACTTTGAGCTTGTTAGTACCGATGAAGTGGACAAGATCCTCCGAAGTGTTAGGAGGACGACCTGCTCTCTTGATCCCTGTCCCTCATGGTTGACAGCTCAGGGGGGAGATGTGGTGCGGCTAATGTTGCACCACATAATTAATACATCTCTAAGTGAGGGTCAGTTTCCATCCAAATTAAAATTAGCAGTGGTTAAACCCCTGCTAAAGAAGCCCTCCTTAGACCCCCTGCTTCATAATAATTATAGGCCCATCTCGCTGCTACCTTTTTTGGGGAAGGTGATCGAGAGAGCAGTCGCCTTCCAGCTTCAGTCGATCTTGGACGACACCGATTTTCTGGACCCATTTCAAACCGGCTTCCGGGCGGGCTATGGAGTTGAGACTGCCATGGTCGCCTTAGTTGATGATCTCCGTCTGGGTATGGACAGGGGGAGCGTGTCCCTGTTAGTTCTTTTGGACATCTCAGCGGCCTTCGATACCATTGACCACGGTATCCTTCTGGGTCGCCTGAGGGAGTTGGGAATTGGGGGCACTGCTTTGCAGTGGTTCCGTTCCTACCTCTCGGGCAGGTCCCAGATGGTGGAGCTGGGGGACTGTCGCTCCGATAGGAGGGCCCTGACATCTGGTGTCCCTCAGGGAGCGATTTTGTCCCCTATGCTATTCAACATTTACATGAAGCCGCTGGGAGAGATCATCCGGAGACATGGGGCGCGGTGTTATCAGTACGCTGATGACACCCAGATAATTTTCTCTATGTCTCCGACTGATGCAGTAACTAAGGATGGCATCTCTCCTCTAGATGCCTGCTTGGCGTCGGTAATGGGCTGGATGAGGGAAAACAAACTCAGCGTGAATCCAGGGAAAACGGAAGTACTGGTGATAGGTTCCCCGGTTCCTGGTGGTGAGATCTGTCGCCCGGTCCTGAATGGGGTCACGCTCCCCCTGAAGGACTCGGTGCGCAGCTTGGGAGTGCTCCTTGACTCGTCGCTCCAGCTGACTTCTCAGGTGGATGCGACGGTCAGGAGTGCCTGTTATCAGCTTCGGCTGATACGCCAGCTGCGTCCCTACCTGGACCGAAAGGACCTAGAAACTGTTGTACATGCTTTGGTAACCTCTCGATTGGATTTCTGCAATGCGCTCTACATGGGGCAACCCTTGTACCAAACCCGGAAGCTGCAATTGGTGCAGAATATGGCAGCCAGATTGGTCGCTGGCAGTTCCAGGTCAGACCATGTAACACCCATTCTAAAAGATCTTCACTGGCTGCCTATTCGCTTCCGAGCTCAATACAAGGTGTTGGTTTTGACCTATAAAGCCCTAAATGGCCTGGGCCCAGGGTACTTGGAGGACCGCCTCTCCCCATATAATCCGCCTCGCACACTCAGAACTTCCGGGACCAATCTGTTGGAGGTCCCTAGGTCCAATCATGTTCGGCCCTCACAGAGGGCTTTTACTACCGCTGCCCCCCCCCTCTGGAATAAGCTCCCTGTAGAGCTTCGCTCCGCCGCCTCATTAACTGTTTTCAAAAAACAGTTAAAAACATACCTATTTCGTCTGGCCTTCCCACCTTAAGTTGTTCATTCATTTTTCCTGCCCCCTTTTCCCCTCTTTCCTTTCTCGACCCTGGATTGATGACGAATTTCTCCACTTTTTTGCCCCTGCTATGTGATTTTTTATTTTATTGTTTTCCTGTTCCTGTTTTGTAGTAATGTTTTTAACTGATATTGGATTTTAATGTTGTATTGTTATTGTTTTTATATTTTGTACGCCGCCCTGATCATATCCATGGAAGGGCGGGATATAAATAAAATTTATTATTATTATTATTATTATTTATGAAGGTCAAAGGAGAAGCATCTCATTCCTCCTATTGTCAGTGTCTGCCCTATATTCATTAGTATTGTGATGTTATCTGCCCCCCCCCCCCCGACACACACACACACTTTTCCAATATGCCCTTTATCTCTCCTCTTGATGACAATGTATCATGATGAATTTTGCAAAGGAAGGTGAGGAAGCAACTAGAAAAAAACCATTCTATTTTCATTTTTCTTCTCTTTTTTATGTGTTTATGGTTGAGCAGTTTTTAGTAATATTATTATTATTAAGCTTTATTTATATAATGCTGTAAGTTTACACAGTGCTGTACATACAATCTTTTTAATTAGACGGTTCAAGAGAGAACAAATTGTATTTCCACTTTGAAATTATATGTCAGTTTGTTTTCTGCACTATGCAGAAGCAGAGATAACTTTCTTCTTAGGCACTGGCTTGTAGTCAGACATAACCTCATGCCAACAGAATGGCTCTTTTTGTTTACAGAGACTTATTGTCCAGCCAAGAATTGGTGGAGCAAATATGTTAAATGTGACACTAGCCATACATTTTCACATGTTTGTATAACATTCTCAGTCAAGCAGCTGGCCTGTTGGTCTTGAGGTGTCAACAGATCTATTCTGTTTAACCCAAAAGTTAGTTCCATTGACATAACAGATTTCTCTGTGGTATGTCCTTTGTCGGCCCCAGATCGGGGTAGGACTGAAGCAACTGAATGCTGCAGTCCCAAAGCCAGCTTGGCATGCTCTCCACATCACTTTTGCCTGGTCTGTGGGAGTACACACCCTGCCTCCAAAGCAGCCAGAAGCTGCTCTTTTCTGCCCTACTGTTTTGGACCTAATTCAGTTTAGACTTGTGTCTGAGTAAAATAGAATCAAGACACCAGTCTTTCTAAGACATAGTTAAGATCTATGATAAAATAATATTGTGAATATCCTCTTCCTTGCTATTTTATCTTTTACTAATGACTGGTCTTTCTCATCTTCCCTGGTCAATTTATTTTTCATAACAGAACTATATAATATATAATCTTCTCCAAAATAGTAAAAAAATATATGCAAAAATGCAACAAATTCCACCCAGCCACATCTGAATTAACTAAAAGAAATGTGTAAGACACTCTGCTCTTTAATATTTATGGTATGTATTTACTAACTCAGATGATAAGAACTGTTTCAAGAAGCTGTAAAAAAGATTAATGCAGCATGGTCTTTAAAAAATTTAAGAAGTTAAAGATGGGAAGATAATTTTAAACTTATCAACCTTCCTCACAGGATCTAGCAATGTAATTTTCTGTCCCACTTCAAGTGAGCTAGTTTAAGAATGGAATCATACCAGTTCGTATGATAGCACTCCGGTGATCCATGGTTGTGTGATCTGTTTGTGTGTTGTTGTTTTTCTTTCACTGCCAGCCACCACCTTCTAGGGAGGTGGCAAGTGATTGCAGCTGCCAAAGAACTGAATCTCAAGCTTTCATAAGTATGACCAACTGAAAGGAGAGCTGTGGAGCAGCTGTGTGCAACTCTGGCCCCTCACACATATTAGAATGGAAACAGCTTCTCTCTGTTTTGACTACAGTACATGTGATAGAGAAATGTGTTTCATTAATTTAACCAAAGGGGAAGAAACATTTGGGTAGGCCTTTCCAGTTCATTGGGCCCCCACACTCCTAGTGACTGTGAAAGATCTATGAATGGGTCCAGAAGTAAGTCTTGTACATGTGGTTGCATATGATCATGCCGTGCCACAGTAGCCCCTGCACTAATGTGTATGTGCTATGTGCAGTGTGCTATGTGCTCTCTCTCTCTCTCTCTCTCTCTGGCATCTCATAGTGCACTGGCAAATAGGAACGCATAAATATTATTGCTCTGTCCCTTGTTTCCTCTAGCAATCCCCAAAAAATCCCTGAAAAGTTTCTTCGATAGCTTTGTTTACTCTTCTGAATGGGGTACCTCTTGTGTGGATGTCTGAGAGGAAAACCAGGTGATCATTAATGAAAGAACTCTGCTTTAGCCATGGAAGGTACTTCTACTTGATTTGGGAGCAGATTCCATTCTCAGCCCCATATCCATCCATTAGAGAAGCCTCCCATTCTCCTTGAATGGTTTTTGTGGGACATATGGTGGTTGTAGAAGGAGGAGTGGAGAAATCAGGTTCTATGAACGCTCTTATGCTAACAAAATATTAGATGCCATCCCATTGTTGTGATTGATCATTCCCAGTTACTAATTACAAAAGACGCAAACTAGTCATAAATTCTCCTGTGCACATTTTAACGTATGACAAGCATGGAAAGGAGTCTTTGTATTTGAGAATACAAATAATTATTTGTTTCATCTTTTTAAAAGGAGCTTCCCATTAGTGTACCACAGAAATAGCCTTCAGAGGTTGCATATTGTTTTCCTTTGTGTTTCTTTACATCAGCTGAAAGATAAACATGTACAGCATATTACAAATTATTCCCTGGCATGAATTCTTATTGTTATGTTGGTGAAAAGAGAACAAGGAGTATTTCAATTTTGTTGACATTCAGATTACTAGCAAATGCTAAATTAGCACTGACTGTAGAACTAAACTGCTTATCTTCAGCTGAATGAGACACATAAAATAAGCAAGGGAAAAACTCAGTTAAGGATAGAATCATAGAATCGTAGAGTTGGAAGAGACTGCAAGGGCCATTCAGTCCAAGGACTTTCTATAAATGAAGACATGGATTGCCACATGATCTGCAGCAGTCCTAAATCCAACCAGTAGCTGGCGACTGAAGTACAGTTTGGATATTTAGTAAGGAGAACTGGACTCTGTTTTGGTTTTTTGTGTCAGAGGTGAAAACAGCTGGGCATTGACATGTCATGAGAAAGAACTGGGTGGATCACAGCATGCAGTTTAACACAAATGGGAAGATGGAGAGAGGTGGGAGAAAAACAAGATAAATTGTAGCATGGTATCTTGAAGCAGGTGTAGTTCCCCATCCCATCTTATACAATAAGGAATTGAGAATCCTTGCCACTTGTCAGGCAATTTTGGATTCTCTCTAGGTTTATCTTATCAACTGATTAACCTGATCATGGTTAAACCAGACAGGCCGGATTAATATCAACACTCTGCTTAAATAATTTTATACCTTGGTGTTCCAGGATATTTAAATGGGACTCTTTTGGTGCTATTTTAGGCTTTTCATTATGAATATGCATATAGAAAGCTATGTATTTGCATATGCATATGCATTCCCCCAGGGAGAAACTCAGACACACTCATGTCTGGGCACTTTAATTTCATTCCATCCCATACCATTATGTGTAAGGCAAGTTATATTGCATTCTATAGCCATCATGTTCATCTGGACTTTCATCTTAATTTTCAAACAATTATCCATGATAGAATAGTGGCATTCCAGTTTGTGGTGTCACTCAGTGGAGGGGACACTCCAAGGATGCTCCAGGGGGTGAGGCCAAAAGGCCACAGCTCTTTCTCCCTGCCTGCTGCTTCTTTACTCACAACTAAAATGTCAGTGGGCAGGGAGGTGGTGTGCAGTGGGCCCTCTTCCTCCCTGTCCAGCTCCACTTTACACATGAGCAAAACAGCAACAGACAGGCAGGTGGGTTGTGATGGGCCCTCCTCCTCCCTGCCTCGCACAACAGCATGTGGCAGGGAGGTGCGGGGCACTACCCCAGGTGTCCCCCTCTTCAGGGGTGTCCCCTGGTGTGGTCCTCCTAATGATGCCACTCCTAATGATTCCACTGTGACAGAATACAATCTCATCTGTTACAGAAAAGGTTACTCTCCTTTAGCAATTCTTGAACAACTCACTGCATTATAGAATAGAATCATAGGGTTAGAATAGAGCACAAGGGCCATCCAGTCCAACCCCTGCCATGCAGGAACATGCAGTCAAACCACTCTCAACTGATGGTCATACAGCCTCTGTTTTAAAACCTTCAGAGAAGGAAATTCCATCACATTACAAGGCAGTGTATTGCACTGTCGAACAGCTCTTACTGTCAATAAGTCCTTCCTAATGTTGAGGTGAAATTTCTTTTCCTGTAGTTTGAATCCATTGCTATGTGTCCTATCCTCTGGAACTGCAGAAAACAAACTTGTTCCTTCCTCAATATAACATTCCTTCAAGTATTTAAACATGTTTACCATGTCACCTCTCAGCCTTCTCTTCGCCAGGCTAAACATGGCCAGTTCTCTAAACTGCTCCTCATATGGCATGGTTTCCAGACTTTTTGCTATTTTTGTCACCCTCCTCTAGACACACTCCAGCTTTTCTTGAATTGTGGTGACCAGAACTGGACACAATATTCCAGGTGAGGTCTGACTAAACCAAAACAGAGTAATACTATTACTTCCCTCAGTCTAGACACTGTATTCTTACTGATACATTGGCTTTCTTAGCTGCTGTATTACATTGCTGATTCATGTTTACAAATTCCATTCATGAAAAATTGTGGGAGAAGCCCAGGTTGGATATGAGCTGCCTACTGCCCAGGCATGGGGCAATCTGATAAGATCAGTTGATGACGGTTACAACCTGTATGTAACCTGGCATGGATTTTGTGTGCGATAATCTTTTAAAACACAGTCAGCCTGTAACAATCTATATAATGCTGTTTTCATTTATCTTCTAGTCTCAAAATAGCTGATTGTTGCTATCATAAAATTTTTGAAACATGACCCAGGTGCTGAAGTATCAGTTCTCTACTAAAAGTTTATTGGAGGGGCTTCTGTGACTGACTTTGGATGCATCTACATTGCAGAAATAAATCAGTTTGACACCACTTTAATTTCCAAGGCTCAGTGCTATGAAATTCTGGGATTTGTAATTTTGTGAGACATTTAGCCTTCCCTGTCAGAGAACTCTGGTGCCACAACAAACTGCAATCTCTTTTTTTTAAAATTATTTGATAACAACAAACTAATACATGACATTTAAAACACATAACACATAACATGACCTTTTTACACATAACCAAACATCCATCTAGATTTCTTAGCTATTACCCTATATTACAAAATTAACATTAAAAACATAGAGATAATTCCATATGTGTCCCTTAATATGTTTAGAAGATTCCTTTTTCAAGTGTGATCACCTTGTACATATGACATTTAATTCCATTTCCCTTTATTTTTTTTCTCTTCATAAGGTATTGTTCCCAATTTGTTTTAGCTTTCTGTTAATATGTTACCAAAATCAAAAGCTCTCATCCATCAAACATATTATTCATAATTAAACTCGTTTGAATTCAATTCTTTTTTCCCCTCATTCTAATCAAATCTCCAACCTTTTATAATACTGTACTTTCTAAGACTATTCCAATCTTCCACCATATCTTTTCTATATGTATCTTTCATTAGTGAGGTTAAGATATCCATATCCATAGCTTCCCTTAATTTTATAAACCAATCTTCTTCTGAGGGTATATTTTCTTGTTTCCAGAGTTTTGCATATAATATCCTTGCTGCGGTAACCATGTACAATATAATATGTTCCTATTTTTTCTCAATTTTTAGTTTATGCATCATGTTTAACAAAAATATAAGGGGTCTAATGGAATATTAATCCTTAATATTTCTTCCATCAAACCCTGAATTTTTCCCCCAATACATTTTGGCTTTAGGGCACAAACTGCAATCTCTATGGATAGACCCATAGCAGTTAAAGCAGTGTCAAACTGGATTATTTCTGCAGTGCGGATGCAGCCATTATGACTGAATAGAGTATAGGAATAGGTCTGGCAGACATAGCCTTGCCCACTAACATGTGCCAATTCTGTCCACTAACACCTAAACTTCTTTTGTTTGAAGCATGAAAGGAGCTTGAACACAAGTAAAATTATCCATGCAGCCAGGAATTCTTCTGTATCAGAGATCATGCATAAAGCAAGAGGGGTTTTTTGGCATTTGTGCAAACACTGTGACCTCTGGAAGACTTCCCTGTGCAACACAGGATGACTGGAGATGCTGGCAGTGTACTCTATTCAGACATAACAGCTGAAATAGACTGATTTTTATACACAACAATTTTGTCATGCTTTTCAGCCCCAAATATTTTCCACATTAGCAAGTAGCTTACTATTAATTGAAAACAATGAAAGTAAAATGAAACAAATAATGCTACTGAAACAACAGAATAGTAAAAACAGTCTCTAAAATTAAAACCAGATAAGGCTATAGCCAAAGCAAGACTTAAACAACTGTTCTAACAGCATGTAAAAGGCTTCAGTAAACAATTTGGTCTTCATCTGATGCCCAAAGCATATCATATTTATCCTCTTGGCTTAAAATACCTACTATTAAGAAGCAATAAAACTTACAATGGACCCTAGGTAATCTTTCAATTAGATATTTTAAAAGACCACCTTTGGAGCAGAATATTAATTTAATCTTTGGTCAAATGCCATAATGTGTAATAAAATAAAATCTTTGTGCATACAAGTACATCAACATCACTGAGAAGAGTCAATTAACTTTCAAGAGATAACATCAATAATATCATGTGTTGGATTTGAGAAAGGCAGTATATGTAAATAAATAACAATGTGGCTATCACATAACTGTTTCTGATGTGCATTTCCCAGCTTAATCAGGGGCATTAGCTTGACTCTTAAGGACCTGGAATAGCACAATGTGAGACATAATCATTGCCAGGCAGCCTCCCCAGATGTATAAATTATGATGCCAGGAACCATACATCAAAAGTGGTAAGAGGCTGGTCAGGTTAGAAAACCTCCTGCAGTTCACAGTATAAAAACATTGACCTAAATCCCATTCATTGTTAGTCTTAACTAAAGTAGACCCCTTGAATCAATGGAATTTTCTATGTATTGACTCACTATTCAACAATTGATTGAATGGGTTGCCTTTAGTTGGCACTAACCCCCAGGATTCCAACTATTACATTTCACATATCTCTGAAATGGGGCATTCTAAGTGAAGGATGAAAAAATTTTCTTTACTTTTTACACAATAAAATGTTTTAATTGGTAGAGGGACAGTGTGGTTTAATAGTTTGAGCATTGGACTCTGACCCTGTTTGAAAATGTATGGGTAGACAATAGGAAAGAAATGCCCCACCATAGAAAATCATCAAATTCTGTCTCAAAAAGCACATTTGAAACTCTGTCTACCAATTTGTTTTCTTTCAGTTAGTTTCAAAGGTGTTACAAGATCTCTCTACATACTAATTCTACAGACTAACATGGCTATATCCTTTAACTCTACACTTTGAACTATATACTTTTGTAACTTATAAAAATTTTATCATCCCTATATTATATTTATCTTTTAGAATGTTATCTATACTTTCTTGAGATCCTGTATGAAAGAAAGGTAGTTGATATATTTTAAAAGGCAACTAATTAATATTGTAAAAAATCCACCAATTCTCTCTCATTATTCCCTCTCATATTGTCTTTTCAAGCTGATACTGAGCAAAGCTGATAATTTCCAAAAGAAACTATGTTAAACTGATACAGTACTTTGCAAAAGCAATTACTTCAAGACAAAATAGATTAAACTCTATTTTTATTCCAATATGCATGCGTGTGTGTGTGTGTGTGTGTGTGTGTGTGTGTGTTGCTATAATTAGTGCTTTTCTAAAATAAATTGGCATGCTGCAGCTATTTGGACATCCAGACCTTTCTTTACAGCATTGTTGCCACTGTGCCAGTTCTAGGACTTAATCACAAAATAGACCAGAAGCTGTAGGAAGATAGGACTGGTCATTAGGAGAACAGAGATTTGTAGGGAAAATGGCATTGCAGAATGCAATGATTATCATTCTATAGACAAAAGGTTCACTTTGAACTGTGTGTGAATAGGAACATCTCCTTTTCCTGTTGGTTTTTTCCCCTCAGAAATGTTGGATCCTCTTTGTTTTTCATTTATTTTATTCCTAGGATTCAAAAGCCCTAAGCTGCTATAATTTTCATGAAGCTGAGAACTGCTTTAGGTTTATGTGTCTCTGCAACGGCAATCTCTCAGGCAACACTGTAAACCCCAAATGGGAAGGGGTTTACAGAATTGTGAAAGGAAAGTAAGAAAGCATCTGGTTTCATTTGCTTCCCTATTCTACAAAGCAACTACAAGTAAGTCCGCATGGTATTACAAGACCTGTCCCAAAGGAGAAATTCATTTCCCACCAAGATTCTATAGTTATAGAAAGCTTTAGAGCATGCTCCTCTCTCTCAGGATAGTTTACATTGTATACTTTTCTTTTAATAATATGCTAATTTATAAGCATTTTTGTTTTACCTCATACCAGAGGAAACCTCTAGAGATATAAATCTTTGCAAATTCATTTTCAAAGTGATGTACAAATAATTTTACCATTTTTATCCTCTCTGTGAGAAAGTTATAGAATACTATGTAATTTTCAAAGAATATTTACAGCTCAAGACTTACTCTGTGCAAAAAATTGTGGGGTTTGTGTATATAAAATTACTCAGAAAACAACATGTAGAAAACTTCTTTTCTGTGCAGAAAACGTATTTTTTTTTTCAAATAAAAGGGCATACATTTTTCATGAGGAATCAGTCTTGAACTGCAAAGATTTTCACTTGTCTAGCATTCTCCCCTTCAGGACTTCCCTGTTGTTGTTGTTGTTGTTGTTGTTGTTGTTGTGTGCCTTCAAGTAATTTCTGACTTATGGTAACCCTAAGGAAAACCTATTTCTGAGCATTGAAATAGAATTAAACTATTACAGTATTTTAAGCACATCACTCATTAAAAATATAAAATGCAATTAAAAAATGAAGTGATTACAATAGTAATTTGGTTCAACTAACACACTGTAAATTTATGAATGTATGTTTCAACTGAACCACTTCAGTGCTATAGATTGCAATTAATTTACAGTACTGTACTTTACCATTCTTGTTGTGAAGATACACAGCTCCACTTTTTAAAAATTGCTTAATGAAGCACATGGGCACCTGCCAATAACAGTTCACTCCCGGTTCATTGATCAATTTCCATGAAGGTCATTTTTAGTGAACTATCACAAGTGAGAGATACCACTTTTAAACTGTGAAAGAGCCATCTAACTCATTATATTCAGAAATTTCAGCTCATAAGGTTTACTAATAGTCTGGTTTTACACATCAACTATGCTGTGGTGTCCATCTGAAGGCAGCTAGAACAACGTTGCTTTTCAGGTGAATTGTTTTCCTCCCCATGACTTCTAATGCCATTCTATGATATTCAGTTGTGATCATTTCCTCTCCTAAACCAGTTTCTGTGTTTTCCCCCTTCTTTAGAGTAACTACAGATTATAAGAGTTTTCACTGATGCTTTGATGAATAATTATCTTGTCCTAAATATTGTTCACAGAGGCCTGGTGGTTTGATTTTAGGAAACATTCACAGACAAGAAACACCAGTCTATGGGTTGCATCTAGTAGGATATGGCCAACAAAAAGAGGTTTCCTGCAAGCTGCGGCCCTCCAGATGTTCCTGGACAACAATTCCCCTCACTATTGACTATGGCCCAGTACAAACCAGTAGTTGCACTGGCCTGGAGCCAAATTTAGGGTTCTGTAGGGCTGGACGTCCACACGTGCCAAGCCCTGCTATCAGTACATGGGTGCCATGATTGCACGCGCTCATCCATATGGGGTGCACAATTATGATATCTGTATGGCATAGCACCCAAACAGCATTGCGCTGCACGGAGGTCACCATTGTGCACAAGGATGCCAATGGTGCCCCACACACAACCTATGATTTCTGTGCAATGATGATGTTTGTGCAGCGCAGTGCTGTTTGGGTGCTGCATCATACAGACATTGTTGCGCACCCCGTATGGATGGGTGCATGCAATCAGGGCACCCATGAGCCGATAGTAGGGCTGGGCACATGCAGATGCCAGCCCTACAGAATGCTAAATTTGGCTCCAGGATAGTGCAAACCACTGGTCTGTACTGGGCCATAGTCAATAGTGAGGGGAATTGCTGTTCAATTAGGCATCACAGAGGTCGCAGAGTTTGTCTGCTGTGGCCTCCATCTGGGGAAGAAAGGGCGATGTCTTGCCGCCCCTTTCTGCCTGTCTGTATTCCCCTTATGCTAGCTAGATTCAATGGAAACTGCAAACAACAAATATCTAGGACATCACGAACTGTTCACCACTGTGCTAGTGAAGCCAATCCCCCCCCCCCCCTGCAATCTGCTCAAGGGTGCTGAGGGACCCTCTGGAGCAGATTTCAGAACTTGGAGGGAGGTTTGAGGCTGCAAGGGGAGGGTGGGAAAGGAAGGTCAATTGCATGTATAAGTGTATTTACACCAGTTAAACTGAAAAGAGGGAGTAACAAAGAGGAGAGATATTGAGAGGACAATATAACAGCCTGACTTGAAATTTGGTACAACTTCCACTAACTGTATGAAGGTTACCATATGATCTCTCAAGGACTTCTAGAGTCATGGAGAATGCTCCTTCTCTTCACATTGCCAAACAAACAAACAAATGCCAACTAAATGACGCCTTTTTAAAAATTGTTCCTAACCAAGACATTTCAGGTAAATGTTCCAGGATGACCCAACTATATTCAAAATTATGTTTAGCTTAGGTTTCACAATCAAAACTGGGAAAATGCAGCATTAGTAATCATATTTTCTCAATTATTTGGCTGTACAAGACAGCTTGTTGATTAAAGTATTTGGCAAATACTTCCAAATATTGCTACTGGCATGGGTGCATATTGAGCAGATGTTAAAAATGAAAAGCTGGTGGTTTTTTATGGTATAATTAAATATCTCTTCAGTTGTCAAGTGCACTTTAATTCTAATAAAACTAATAACCCCCATAACTGCTGTTATAGAAATGCTATAGAGACTTTCACCTTGGACTCTGTACAAATACAGCCTGTTCTGTATCACAGAAGAGAGAATCTTTATATATCTTTGAAAGATATTCTATTTATAGTAACAAAAATGCAAATTTGCAGATCAATTACCATTGCTGTGATGCAAGAGGTATAATGATGCAAGGCAGATTTGGGAATGACATAAACCCTACTCAGGCATTATTTAAAGCATGTTGGCTTCACGTGTCAAGAGGGAAGTGTGGTAGGTGTGGAGGCTTTTCAGCAGATTGAGAATCCTGGATTTTGGAGGTTTATAGTGGAGATTTTTTCTGTTAAGATTCATTGCTCTCTGCACAAGGAGGGCAATAGAAGGAGATAGATAAAGGGAAGCTATTGCTCTTCCTACTTCATATGTGAAGTTACAAATGACTGAACAGGACTAAAGAGTCAGGCAAAGCACACTTAGTGCCATAATCTACCACTTTTTTTGTAACAGCATAGGGAAAAAACAAATCTGAGTTTGACAGTTGAAGAAATGTAATCAAGGACTGTGTGAAGTAGCATCCAGATGACAATGAATTCACAGTGCCCCAGAACACATCGCTGTGTCACCATGATCTCAGCACACAAGCTGACAGCATGTTATGTCTCTAAATATATTAGATCATGACTGAACTGAGAGCACTAGACTTCATATTTTTAGATGGCATGTCAACTTTCAGTGAAGCAGTTGCATATATCCTGTATGAGAATTAGTGAACTGAAGTTCAAGTTCAAGTTTAATTGCTTATAACCATAAGCCATCACAATGTAAGATCAAAGATGTTATACAAATAACAAATAGTAAAAGTAAAATATAAAACAGAATTTTCCAGCACCATTTCTAATACTACTGAGCTTACTAGTAAGAATTTAAAAATGTATAAAATAAAACCATAGGAGCAGTAAGACTTCAAACTTTTGGGAATAAAGGTAAAAGGTAAAGATTTCCTCTTTGACAGGATTGTCAATTCATGTCTGTCTGCATCAGACTTTTAATAGTGCCTTATAATTATAACACCATTAAGAAATTTGTAACTCTTCTAGTGATATTAGAATCTTTATGAAAAAACAAACAAAAATCCTATTCTTTTCCCCAAACAGAGCAATCATTTTTAATAGATAGCAACCCCACAAGATATTTTCTTCTGATATTTTCTTCCAAACCTGCAACCTGTTCTCTTGATCCAATTCCTACTCATCTTCTAATCTCTATAGCTCCCTCCTTTCTGCCCTCGCTTCTCCATATCTTCAATCTCTCTCTCTCTCTCTACAGGCTCCTTCCCTTCGGACTTCAAACATGCTTTCATTTCCCCAATTCTGAAAAAACCTTCTCTTGACCCCTCCTCTTTGTCTAGCTATCGTCCGATTTCTCTTCTTCCCTTTCTTTCTAAGGTTTTGGAACAGGTTGTTTATTCGCGCTGTCTTGAGTTTCTTGAAGCCAACTCCATCCTCGATCCCTTTCAGTCTGGTTTCCGCCCAAGGCATTCCACAGAGACAGCTCTCACTAAGATCTCGAATGACCGTTTACAGGCCAAGGCTAATGGCCTTTACTCTATTCTCATCCTTCTTGATCTGTCTGCTGCCTTTGACACTGTTGATCACTGTCTTCTAGTGGATATACTTTCTGAACTTGGGTTCTCAGACTCTGTTCTCGACTGGTTTAGATCTTACTTGTCTGGCAGATCTTTTGCAGTAGTTGCAGGGGGCCAGACTTCTTCCTTATCTGTTGGAGTTCCCCAGGGCTCTGTTCTGGGTCCCCTTCTGTTTTCTCTCTACACACTGTCCTTAGGAAAACTCATTAGCTCTCTTGGCTTTTCTTACCATCTGTACGCCGATGACACCCAGCTGTATCTTTCCGCCCCTGACCTTTCTCCAAGGCTTGAACAGCAAGTTTCGTCTTACCTTACAGCTGTCTCGCAGTGGATGCGCCATCGGCATTTGAAGCTCAACATGTCCAAGACGGAGCTTCTTGTCTTTCCTCCTAAGCCCACCCTTCAACTCTCCTTTTCTGTCTCTGTGGACAACATTTCTATTCAACCAGTCCAGCAAGCCCACAGTCTTGGTTTTATCTTTGACTCTTCTCTGTCGTGTATCCCTCAGATCCAGACCACAGCCAAGGCTTGTAGATTCTTTTTGTACAATATTGCCAAAATCCGACCATATCTCTCTGCCTCTACTGCCAAGATCCTGGTCCATGCCCTAGTGGTCTTACGACTTAATTACTGTAACGTCCTCCTGGCTGGGCTTCCTCTTTCTCACCTCCATCCTTTAATCTCTGTCCAGCATTCAGCTGCACGCATTATCACATCCGCCCACCACTCTGACCACATCTCTCCTGTGTTGGCATCCCTTCACTGGCTCCCCCTCCCTTTCCGCATTCAGTATAAGCTCCTGCTGTCGACATTTAAAGCCCTCCATGGACTGGCCCCTCCTTACTTATCAGACCTTCTTTCTCCTCACCTTCCCACCAGGGCCCTCCATTCTGGGAGTCAAGGTTTACTGTCTCAGCCCAGGATTTCCTCTGCCCCATCATAGATTCGCCCCTTTTCACTTGCTGCCCCTCACTCCTGGAACCTTCTTCCCCACAAGCAAGAGCCATCACTTCTTTAACCAGCTTCAAAACGGAGTTGAAAACCATCCTGTTCAGAGAAGCGTTCCCAGACATTGCGTGACTGTCGCTTACTACTTGATGTTCTTTTGGTGCCTGTTTATCAAACCATTTCCTGTATTGCTATGTACTGTATATGCATTATCCTACTTGAGAGTATTTATTTTCCCTGGAAAATGATTAACCATCTATTATGAAGCCAAGCCCTCCCTCCAGTCCATCTGCCTTGGTCCAGGCCTTGGAGGTAGAGAGGAACTGCTGGACCTCTTACCCTTTCCCTCCACCACTCCCTTCTCCTTCTGTGTCATGTCTTTTTAGATTGTAAGCCCGAGGGCGGGGAACCGTCTAACCAAAAAGATTGCATGTACAGTGCTGTGTAAATTTACAGCGCTTCATAAATAAAGGTTAATAATAATTCCTTATAACAAATAGCAACTAAACAAATTGTCAGGAAGGTCCTCAAGTTCATTCAAGCTGCAACTTTTTTGTCAACTATCCTCGAGTTGATCTCTACTCATGGCAACCCTGTGGGTGAGACATTTCCAAGATTCCCTACCCTCCACTGTTCTAAGCTCTTGCAGATACCTGTGACCTCCTTAATGGAGTCTAGCATGTGGTCTTCCTCTCTTTCTACTACTCTCCACCTTTCCTAACATTATTGCCTTTTCTAATGATTCATGATTTCTCATGATATGGCCGAAGCATAAGAGCTTCAGTTTAGGCATTTTTGCCTCAAGGGAAATTTCAGGCTTGATCTGTTCCAGGACCCATTTATACGTTCTTTTGCTGTCCACGGTATCCTCATCACTCTTCTCCAGCATCAAATCTCAAATGAATGTATTTTCTTCCTATCAACTGTCTTCTTATCCTGTTTCTTAACTGTTCAGCTCTCACATCCATGTGTGGAAATGGAGAATACAATTGCTTGGACAATTCTAACTTTCATGCTTAATTGTATATCTTTGCTCTTTAGGAACTTTTCAAGTTCTTTCATAGCTTCCTTCTCCATTCTTAGTCTTCTTCTGATTTCTTGACTGCACTCCCTATTCTGATCAATGTTTGATCCAAGGTATAGGAACACTTTTACTATTTCTATATCCTCATTGTCTAGGCTGAACTTGTGAAGCTCCTCTGTGGTCATTATTTTTGTCTTCTTTATGTTCAACAATAATCCTGCCTTTGCACTTCCTTCTTTGATCTTGCTCAGTAGTTGCTCTAGGTCTTTGAAGTTTTCTAATAACACTATGGTGATGTCTGCATATCTTAGATTGTTGCGGTTCCTTCCTCCTGTTTTCACTCCTCCTGCTTTGGTATCCAAGTCTGCTTTTCTTATATTATGTTCTGCATACAAGTTGAAAAGATAAGGTGAAAGACTGCAGTCTTGCCTGACCCCTTTGCCAATTGGAAACTATTTGGTTTCTCTGGCCGGTTACAGACCGGCACTTAAGTGCGTATTCATCACGCACTAGGGTTACGAAAGGGCGGTGCTTCCACACCGCTCTAACCCTAGTGCGTGACGAACATGCACTAAACGGCGCCGGCCCTTCCGCACGGCCACCGCCGTGAGTACATCATGGCCGCGCGCCTTTAGACGGGGCGGCGCGTCCATGACGTAGTAGCTCCGCGCCCTGGACACGGAGCAGGAAGGAGCTCCGTTTCGGAGCTCCTTCCAGGTTTAGTCCGCTGGGCGCAGCCTTCAGACGGCTGCGCCCAGCGGACTAAACGAGAAAGGGGCCAAGCGGCCCCTTTCTCTGCTCCCCGCCGCCGAGGGGTGTCCTTGGGGCTTGAAGCCCCAGGGACACCCCTTTTTCAGGCTGCGGGGAAGCAGCCTTTTGTCGCTTCCCCGGAGCCCGAAAAGTGGCGGATCGGGGCCTCAGCGGCTACCGTTCTGGCCGCTGAGGCCCCGCTCCGGCGGGGAAAGGGGCAGGGCCAGACCGCCCCAAATGGGCGGTCTGTAACCCTCCTCTGTGTTCTGTTCTAGCAGTAGCCTCTTGTCCTAGGTATAGATTCTTCATCAGTACAGTATTGGCACTCCCATGTCTTTAAGGGTGTTCCATAGTTTTTCATGATCTATGCAGTCTAAGGCTTTGCTATAGTCTATAAAGCATATGTTGATTTTCCTTGGTGTGCTCCATTAGCCATCGTATGTTTTTCAGTGTGTTCCCTGGTTCTTATTCCTCTCCTGAACTCCACTTGGACGACTGGGATTTTTTCTCTCCATGTATGGTTGGAGTCTATGCTGAAGAATTTTGAGTATGATTTAGCTTGCATGGGAGATTAGTGTTATGGTCCTATATTCACTACAATCTTTTTTGTCTCTATTCTTGTGGATGCAGATTTAAATTGAGTATTTCCAATCCAGTGGCCACCATTTTGTTTTCCATATCTGGTCTGGTTTGAAAGCTGATTTCAATATACAAAGGGAAATAGTGGGTCTGATCCCACAGTCAGGAATAGTAAAAGATAAGGGCATTCAAAACAGATGAGAGATCCTCAAAAATGAGTTATGGAAGGCACAATTTCAAACAGTTCCAATGAGGAGGAAAAGTGGGAGATGCCTTAAGAAACCAGGATGGATGACTGAAGAACTTTCAACTGTGTTAAGATTTAAATGAGACATGTATAAGAAATGGAAAAAGGGAGAAATCACCAACTAGAAATTCAAACAAATAGCAAGCACGGGTAGGAGGACAATAAGAAAAGCTAAAGTGCAGAATAAGAAGGGCTTTTTGATGTATGTTTGTAGCAAAAGGAAGAAGATGGAAATGGTAGGGACATTGTGTGGAGAAGATGGTATAATGCTAACAAGGGGGAGAGAAAAGGCAGAACTATTCAACACTTCCTTTGCATCATTCTTTTCACAAATGGAAAACAGTGCTCAACCTGAGTAAAATGGAGCAGAGGACACAATAGAAGAATTATAACACTGAATAAATAAAGAGGTAGTCTAGGAATACATCATTAATCTAAATGAAATCAAGTCTCCAGAACCAAATGAACTACATCCAAGGCCTGAACCATACAGGCAAGGAGTGGCTTCTAGCTACTTTGAAGGTGCAGTATGCAGATGACAAATGCCCCCAGAGTGGCCAGAAGATGTGCCGAAGTCACTCAAAGTGACTCAAACTTGGCCACGAAAGGAGTGGGGATAAAATGCTCCTTGCTGGCAGTCCGTTCCAGTTTCTGATTTGGGATTTCTTCTTTATTGGGATCATGTAGACATTTATTATCAGTAGTATCCAGGACCAGATGAACTACATCCATCGGTTTTAAAAGAACTGGCAGAAGTAATCTCAGACCTACTGGCAATAATCTTTGGGAACTCCTAGAAAACAGAAGTCCCAGTGAGCTGAAGGAGGGCAGATGTTGCCCCAATTTTCAAAAAGAGGGAAAAAAGAGGACCCAGACAATTACCACCCAGTTAGCTTGACATCAATATTAGAAAAGATTCTAGAGGAGATAATTAAACAGAATGTGTGAGCATTTAGAAGGGAATGTCATAATCATAAAAAGTCAACATGGTTTTCTCAAAAACAAGTAAAAACAAGCTATAGTCTCTTTTAGTGAGCCCTTTCTTGTCATGATATTGCCAAAATACTACAACCTCAATATAGTCATATTTACTTCCAGGGAGAGTTTGGGCATGATCTGTTCTAAGAGCTATTCCTTGGTCATTTTAGTGCTCCATAGTATTCTCAGAACTCTTCTCCAGCATCACATTTCATATGAGTTGATATTCTTCTTATCAGCTTTCTTCACTGTCCTGCTATCCCAACCATATGTAGAAATAGGAAATACGACGACATGGACTATTCTAATTTTAGTATTTAGTGATATAGCTTTACATTTCAGGATCTGGATAATCTGGATTGTCTCAAATGAGGATCCACATTCACTATTAAACACAAGATTGCTGAACAAATTTGTAGCATCCTCTTTCTGAACATGCACAAACATAGACAGTTAAAGGAAGCCAGATAAAACCCCTGACATTTCTGGAGCTATGTGCTTCCTTGATACCTTGATGTTAAAAATAATTGTCCTATTTCAGTAAATTTGAGCAGAAATCATGCTCTCCCCTCCTCCTGTGCTAAAATGAAACTTTGTGCACTGAAGTAAGTGAAGTCAATGTGATCAAGTTCCTCCTTTTGATCTGAATCTTATCAGCATGTTCAGCACTTCATACTGTCACAGCAGGGAGACCATGGTAGGGATGGTATAGGATGAACTTCAAAAGAGAATGAAGAAGAGCCCATTGAAGATAAATCACAACAGCTATTCCAGACTATCTATTTGTTTAAGTTTATATTTTAAAGGAATTATTAAGGTATTTCTCTCTACTTTTAAAGTGCAGCAAAAGAGAAGAAGTGAGATGTGTTTTATCAACTGCAGGAGTTTCTGAAAAATATAAATGGGCATCTTTTGACAAATTTGCTAAGAAGCAAAGTGTGCTCAATAAGCCATTTCACTGAGTCCTTCAATCAAAGAACTTCTTCAGAAATGAAAAATATGATAAAGGAAAATAATAACACAATTAGCTGTATAGTCCATGAGTCTTATACTAAGTTATACTGTAAATTGGTGTCCATCTTCACAGTAAATCTTAACTTCTTATTGCATTTATATACTGCTTTTTATCTAAGGAGACAAAGCAAAGTACATGGTAATTTTGTCCATCGTTATTATCAATGGCAACTTTGTGAATAGGTGGACTTGAAAGCTGGTGACCAATCCATGATTGAATTAAAATAAAGCTGGAGCTGCTGACTCTCTTCTACAATGCTGTTTTAAAACAGGATAGATTCTGAAAGAAAATGGAATAATGAAAGGTTGTACATTTCATTTCACGTTAAATATTAATCTGAGTAGGCATATTTTCTCCTTGTTCATCCTCTTAGGGTGGCATGTTATCCTTATTTTGTTACTCTTCACCATCTCCTAAGTCAGGGGTTGGCAACCTACAGCCCGCGGGCTGCATGCGGCCCACCGAGCTGTTGGGACTGGCCCCTGCTCGGTCCTGCTGCTGATTGCCGCTGCCAAAGGCCCTGCAGGGCCTTTGGCCTCTCACGGAAGTGGCGTGGGGCCTTTGGCGGTGGGCAAGGGGGGAAAGGCCTGCGCAGCGAAGAAAAAAACACGGTCCCTTGACCAAGACACACTTCTGAGAAGTACATTTGAACCGAGGGCAAATCACTTCTGTGAGACCACCTTGACATGTTAAATATGCATGCCATGTGAACCCATGTTCAGTGTGAAACCAGAGTTTTGATTATGCAATAAGCCTCTGAATATGCAAGAGCAATCTAAGTAAAGCCATGTTCAATGCCCAAATGTGTGTTTTGGAATGGGGGGGGGGGGGTTGGCCAGAAAGGGAAGTACATTTCTGCCATCTGTCTAGGAATAATGGCCAAATGTCCTCCATTTTGATCATGCCTAAGAAACATGCATTTATATTAACATTTTTAAAAATCATCAAATTTTTTCGCATGTCCTCCATTTTTTAAAAATGTGTCCTACATTTGAAAATGTTGTCCTATATTATTTAATTATTTAATTGTTTATTTTGTGGCTCCCCCCCCCCCCCGTTATCTGGGGGACACCAACCCGGCCCCTGGCTCAAAAAGGTTGCCTACCCCTGTCCTAAGTAGTGCACACTGGATTTGTTCTATTTTCAGATTAAGAGTGCATCCATTAAATGGATTTATACTCACCTCATACACTCAGTGGCTAAGGGATTGGCTTTGCAGCATGTATGAAGAACATTTGGACACCCTCCAAGTAACAAAAAATGTACTAAAATGCATACCTGGAAAAGTCATATTTTGAGATGTCCAGCTTGCTGTGTGTGATATGGTTTAAATTAGAAGGTTGGAAGGAAGGGACAGTAAAACCCCTTAGCCAGCAGCAGCCAAGACTTGAAATGGAGGGTCAGTTTTTCAAAACTGGAGCTCCTGCTTCTTTCTTGTTCTCTAAGGGCATACAGTATTACTGCAATAGATCAACACAGCTGCTTTTCTCTGATGTATTGTTGCAATATATCATAAGAACTGTGTCTGGCAGGGACATGAATTTCAGACATGGGCCTATTTTCTGTGTTTTATTTGAGGACAATCTTAAGAAAATCAATGGAAGTTTCAACAACTGGCAAGAAGAGCTTCAGAAACTCAAAGAGACTTCCGAAATTGTTAAATGCAGAAGGATTCAGAAAAGTTTGAGATGATCCAAATATAAATGGGGCACTGTAATGATCCTATGAAGTAATGACTTAAAGCTTGGACTTGGGTTTCTTCTGTAGCTCATATCTTGAATGTTTGAAGTATCAGGATGGAAAAAAATAACATATACCCTTCTGGGCCTTTTTGCTGTTTTTAATAAATGCCTGCAGAACAACAACAGTATCTTTCTCCAGGACAGATGTGTGACAAGGCAGAGAGCCTGTCTAACCTGTCTAACCAGTAAATCTCAGCCACTGGAATACTGAACACTAGGGTTTCAGAGGAAGAAACTAAAAGACTTGGCTCTTTAACGGTCACATTACTGAGATTTTTGGAAGTGAGAAGTTGTCTTGGGAACTGGGTTGGCAGAGGAGCAAACAGTTGGTAGAGGAGGACCTGGAGGTTCAGGAAGAGTTTAAGGCAGATACAAGTTGTTAACAGTGGAATAACTATTGTGCCAGCCTTGTTGCTTTTTATGTTGGAATAACAGTTTGTTCAATAAACCTCTTAATAATGAATTTCATTTAAACCTCTGCCTAAATGGAATTCATTTGGAGCAGTAAAATTAAGGAAATCAATTAAACCCTAACCCATAAAAGAAAACATTTTCTGGTGTATAGTTGTAGTCACCAAAGGGTACCTGAATATTACAACCAAGAGATGGTTTAAAGATAAGAAAAGCCCACTGCAAGTGTCAGTGTGGGTAATTAGGGTAGGATGCATTGTCCCAATATGTATTTGTCGGTGATGTTATTGTTATTTTCTACTAGTTATGGCAACTCAACAATATGCATTGTATGTGGGTTGTGTGCCTTTGTTTCCGACTTATGGTGACTCTAAGGCAAGCTTATCATAGAGTTTTCTTGGCAAGAGCTGTTCAGAGGAAGTTTGCCATTGCCATCCCCTGAGGCTGAGAGCATGTAACTTGTCCAAGGTCACCCAGTGGGTTTCATATTAATGATGGGCAAATATGTTGGTTTCACTTTCCCCACATCCAGATATTTGCAGTTCTGAAACAATTAAAATGACATTCACACCCATCCTCAATACATATGAATATTCAACTATGTTCCCATATTTAGGAGTGGAGACAAGTTTTGATGACTTGTTTACAGTGAAAAAAAAGAATAATCTTCTTGTTAAATGAAGTGCATCTTAGGGAATTCTAAACTTATAATGATGACTGTAGGTTAGGTAGCACCATATCTTATGGATTATTAAAACAACTACTTCATGGCACAAAAGAAACTATAAATAAATTATGTAACAGATTATGCCAAAAATGTATCCATCTCAATGATATAAAATATCAGATATGAATCAGAATAACTGATAATGGGGGAATTGAAAATAAAACTGCCAATATTATCCTGTCTTCATTCAAATATAATGCAAACATAAGTGGAATACCAAGTAGAATTCTGGTGCAACAGAGGAGCTTGACAGATGAGCAGGAAGAGGCGGCATCTCTGCTCCGGATCGTTGCCCTGACAATGATCCTCTCCCTCTCGGGAGCAAAAAGAAACTGCTGTAAGCAGCTTCCTGGAAGGGGAACCATAACGGTGCTCGCACGCCATGATGATGCCCCTTCCAAACAGCACTGTTTGGGCGGACTGACACCCATGCGTCACCATGGCATGCCCCGTATGGATGGGCGCATGCCAAGATGGCACACAGGAGGTGAAACTAGGGCTGGGCGCATGTAACCACTCAGCCCTAACTAGTCTTACTTTTGGGCCCAGATCAGCACAAAGTGCTGGTCTGTTTAGAGCCAGAGTTAGAATATGCAACAATTTACCTTGAAATATGCATTATAGAGCTGGAAAAGATGTGGTAGGAACAAAGTGGAAGAAAGAGGCTGATCTCACTTTCTGATAATACTAAAACCCAGCTTTTCCCACTGAAACTAAATGGTGGGAGATTCAGGACAAAAAGAAAGTATATCTTCATGAAGCACATAGTTAAACTGTGGGATCCATTGCCACAAGATGTAATGACATCCACAGACTAAAAAGATCTATAGAGAGTTGGGCATTCAACAGCTACTACTCCGGCTGCATATATCTTTCCTCCAGTATCAGAGACAGTAAATCTGCTGCTGGTGAGGATAAGTGGAAAGGTGAAATTGTACTCATGTTTCCAAATGTAAGACTCCCATAAGCAACCAGTAGGCCCATGTAAGCATAATACAGTGTGCCCACATCATATGCTGGCGCATTATACGCTGCTTTTGGCATACGCTGAAAGCAGTGCCAGAAGAAGTAGTGCCATGTGCCAGAAGGAACAATGGTGTGCACTTCAATGGCGCGTGCTGCAACACTCCCACACCACCACGAGCACAAAACCCCATTACATGTAGTGGGGCTCAAGCATACATCCAATTTCTTTTATGCAGGGAGGAGGGTCTGGAACGGATCCCCCGCATAAAAGTAGGACACACTGTATTGGACTAGTTGGGCCTATGGTTCAATCAGCCTGAACTTTTGTTAGGTTGTTATATAAATGTACACATTATTTTCTGTTCTCTTGTTGACTCTCCAAATCAATTAAGTATTTGCACTTTAAAAATAAAATATCAAATTTAAGTTTGTCCTTTGAAACTTTACCTCAGAATTTAAAAAGCATCTATGGTGTGGTACAGATGGATGGCTCCATGCCACCTGTCTTTCCCCCTTGTTGTGGCGCAGCAGCCGCACCGTGCGGCACCTCTGCGATGCGAAAAATAAGCCACTCTAAGCAGTTTATTTTTTTGTGGTGCCATAAAAGGGGAAAGGGCGCCACTATGATGCCACTTCCTGGAAGTGATGTGTGGATGCTGCGCAACAGTGACATCACTGTGTGGACAGGAGGCCGCCATGATGATGGAGTCCATATGGACTAGGGTTCCGGAGTGTGCAGTTGGTGCACTCTGGAACCCTAGAACTGGCACAGGCACGCCGCTCCCTGCCTGTCTGTACCGGGCCTATATTAGATTTGATAGCATCATGTGAAGGCCAAACTCCACTCCCCCAGATATGAAATATCCTGGGCTGCCGTTGTAAAAATAATGGAAAATATTACATAACCATCAGATACTATAGCACTGAAATGTCATTATATATCAACCATTTTTTTGCATATCAAGGGGTGGTTCACAATTATTTGATTCAGTTAGAAATCAATAAAAGCAAAGTACTTAAAGCAAATTACTCAATGTGATCAAAAGTCAGAGCACTTCTTTGACCCTTGAATGCCAGTACTGCAGCCAGTATTGCAGCCACAAGGTTATGAGTTCAGTCCCAGTGTCCCAGGCTTGAATCAGCCTAATATCCTTCTGTAGGTCACTAAAATGAGTACCCAGCTTGTTGGGGCAATTAGCTTACACAATGTAAACTGCTTAGAAATTACTTTGATCAGTATGAATTGGTACAGAAATGTAAATGCTATTGCTATTGCTACCCATATTTATCCAGCCATCCATCAACATTAACATTTAGAGCAAACATTGTGTGTGAGGCATGCTACAGACATAACGGTAACAAGTCCTTGGTAAAGATTCCCTGGAACATAACCCCACGAAAAGGTTATGAAGATAGTCTACACTTTCATTCACAAAAGAGATAGGGCTGCTTGCCCTATCTTAGTATTGATCTTGCCCTATCTTAGTATTGATTCCTATTCCATGGACATGACTCCTGGCAATCAAAATATGAGGATTTGGCCCAATAGAGGTGACTGGAAAATGTCTCACGATAGAGTTCCAGTTCCTCTTTTTTGTTATAGGTTTGTCTCTGTCTGACCTCCATTTTGATTCCATCTGTTATCTTTTCCAGCCAAAGGTTTTCTTACTGTTTCAAGCACCTTCTTCTGTTCAAAATTTACTGTTGGAATAGAAAAGGGGAGACCTGAGTCTATGCACCTTTGACACTTGCCTGGCCTGCTTGGAAAGAATAAGCCCTGCACTGTAACTAGAGACTTTTCCCCTGTAGAATACTCTATTGAAAGAAATGTGGTAAGAATAATCAGGATAAAATAACTCCTGGCTTAGTTTGCCACTTTGAACACTTCAGATGGAGGAGCACTCACTCACTGTTATCATTAAGGGTCTGTTTTGAGCAAGATGTCAGCCAGGCAGACAGAGTATTTGCCTGGGAGGCTGCACATTACTTTACAAAAAGGACTATTTTCATGGGAGAGAACAGTCAGAATACTTGTGAAGCTTCCCGACAATGGCCAATTTGGTGCCATTTTTCTCCTATTGTGCAAGAAACAGAGTATCACTCTATTCTTGGAAGATTAAACTGTTCAGTTTGTTTTTCTACAACAGGGAAGGGGAAACCTCCAAAATAATTTTTCCCTCTCCAGTGCTTGTCTCATTTTGTTTATCAGATATCCCTCATTTTATACTGTGTGCCTTTATTTCAGCATATCAGTTTTTCATAAAGCCTTATGGATATCCCTATTTCAAACCAAAATATCTATGCAGTGTTCTGTAGACAAATATAATAACTTGTTGATGATTCTTAGCTTGACATATAGATGCATGGCAATCCCAGTTCACATTTTCCATTGCATATCTAGACATTTATCCTCCCTGGTCCAACACCATTCAAGCAGAGTATTATAAGGAATTGACTTCAGGCCATATCAGGGTTTCTTGACACTCCAGAAACCTAAGCATGGCAAGAAGAGTAGAATGCCAAAGAAACATTTGGAATGGAAAGAATATTAAAAAATAATACTTTGAAAATGGTTGAAAAACAAGTTTCTGGAGTATCATGAAACCCTGCTATGACCAACCCTCTAAACAATAGATATGGAGTGGAAATCATGCTGCCATTCACATATTGTTGGGCTGCAACCTCTAGCATTCCTCATTATTTGTGAAGTTGACTAGGAAATCATGAGACCTGCTGCCCAACATGATTGCTCTTTGGTCTTGAATACGTGCGGTCAGAAAAATCTTAGCCACAAAAAGAAAATATCAAAACAATGACACACAGCTACAGTGGTACAATAGAGGGCAAGAGAACAGAAAGAGAGAGTACATAAAGACTTCCCCTTAGCAGGGGCTCAATCTTCCTAAGTTTTTTTTTTTTAAGAAAGTCATGCAGAGTCATTAACACAATCATATATGTAAATAGATAGGAGCAGACAAACGTGGACATCCCTGACTTGATATGGTGTCTCCACATTCATTCTAATTCTGACCAAAATGACTAGAGAGCCCTCCTGCATTCTGCAGTAATTGGCCAGTAGTCATGTCCCCTGTGCACTTTCTACCAGCTTCCAGTACCTTCTGGAAGGCTGGCATATGCGCACACATGCACACACACAGAAATCCAGAACAAAGGCAGATTCTTCAGTCTTTTATTTGGAGGAGAATAATGTGTGTGCCAGCATTTTTTGTCTCCCTGTCAGTTGCAAGATGGCAAGCTTTCTTCGATGTAACCACCTGCTGCTTCCATTAAAAGTAAAGGTATTCTCCACTGACAAGGTTGTCAAGTCATGTCCGATCATAGGGGGTGGTGCTCATCTCCGTTACTAAAAGAATCAGCATTGTCAGAGACTAATCTGTAATCGTGTGGCCAGCATGATTGCACAGAATGCTGTTTACTTTCCCACTGAAGTGGTACCTATTTATCTACTTGCATTTGCATGTTTTCAAACTGCTATGTTGGCAGAAGCTGTGACTAGTGATGGGAGCTGATCCCATCATGCAGCACCCAGGCTTCGAACTGCCAACCTGTACATCTTGCAATCCACAGAGTCAGCATCTTAACCAATTGAGCCACCCCATCAATAAAATCCCTTTTGCACCAATGCCTTTTCCCAGTGCTGGTGTCATATAAAACTCTTGGAGAAGTTTGGAGTTATTCCAGTCCCAGCTCATAATATCACTGCCCTTCATTTTCATCAGCCACAGATGTTTGCATAGACTGGGTATAACAATGTACTATAATAGAATCATCTGCAGAGGTCAACCCCCCCAACCCCCCCCCCAAAAAAAAAAAACCTCAGAAAAATCAGGATGTGAGGATGACAAGACTGATAGGACAGCACTGTGGAAATAGATTTGAAGGATGACTGTGTAAAAAAGAAAAGACAAAAAGACATTTATCTTTAGGAAATAAAAGCAAAAAACAACAACAACAACAACAGTGTAAAGGCAAATAGTTCTGCAGGTAAATGGTTGTTCATGTTTTGTATACTACAGTATGCTGTTGTGTGCCTTCAAGTCATTTTTGACTTAGGGCAACTTTAAAGGGCTGAAAGTGTGTGTCTCACCCAGTGGGTTTCCATGACCAAGTGAGGAATCGAACCCTTGTCTAGTTGTAGTATAGTACTCACTCACTATAGCACAGTGGCTCTACATATGCTACAGTATACTGAAAGATTTTTTAAAATGTGGAAAGAGAAAAAATTGGATAAAATGAATGCATGTCGCAGGCCAGAGAATGTTTACACAGATATATGTCTCAATGCATCACGTGATCGCTGAAGGAAGATTCAACTGCTGACCTAGTTGGCTTTTGTCCACACAAATTAAAAAGTAGCTAATATGGATCATGTTTTTAAATGACTTTAACAGGTTGGAGAGCTGGGCCAAAACTAACAAAATGACTTTTGAGAGGGATAAAGGTAAAATACAGTGCTATTCAACATTTTTATCAATGACTTGGATGACAGAACTGGGGACATACTTATCAAATTTGCAGATGATGCCAAATTAGAAGGAATAGTTAACACACCAAAGGACAGGATCAAAATTCAAAATGACCTGAATAGATTAGAAAGCTGGGCCAAAGCTAACAAAATGAAATTCAGCATGGAGAAATGTAAGGTACTGCACTTAGGGTGGAAAAATGAAATGCACAGATATAGGATGGGGGACACCTGGCTGAACGAGATTACACATGAAAAGGATCTGGGAGTCGAAGTAGACCATAAGTTGAACGTGAGTCCACAGTGCGATGCGGCAACTAAAAAGGCCAATGCAATTTTAGGTTGCATCAATAGAGGTATAGTGTCTAGCTCAAGGGAAGTAATAATGCCATTCTATTCTGCTTTGATCAGGCCCCACCTGAAATATTGTGTCCAGTTCTAGGCACCACAATTCAAAAAGGATGTTGAGAAACTGGAGCTTGTCCAAAGGAGGGCAACTAAAATGGTGATGGGTCTGGAAACCATGCCCTCTGAGGAATGACTTAGGGAGCTGGGGAGGTTTAGCCTGGAGAAGAGAAGGTTACAAGGTGATATGATAGCCCTATTTGAAGGGATGTCATATTGAGGAGGGAGCAAGCTTGTTTTCTGCTGCTCCAGAGAGCAGGACCTGGAGCAATGGATGCAAGCTACAGGAAAAGAGATTCCACCTCAACATTAAGAAGAACTTCCTGACAGTAAGGGCTGTTCGACAGTGGAACAAACTCCCTCAGAATGTAGTGGAGCCTCCTTCCTTAGAGATCTTCAAACAGAGGCTGGATGGCCATCTGTCGGGATGCTTTGATTGGAAGTTCTTGCATGGCAGGGGGTTGGACTGGATGGCCCTTGTGGTCTCTTCCAACTCTTCAATTCTATGATTCTATGATTCTATACATTTAGGCAGGATAAATGAAGTGTATGAATACAGAATAAGAGACACCTGGCTTGTTAAATAGTAAGGGATATTGATTCCTGGTAGACCACAAGTTAAACATGAGTCAACAATGTGATAAAACAACCTTTCAACAGCCCCAAACACTCATTTTGAAGCAGAAGCCGCAGAAGCAACGACAACAACAGCTTCAGAAATTAAAACCAGTAATAAATTCTCATCACTTTCAGGTTTGGAAATTGGATGGTTCTTAGCTGATCTTGGGTTGCTGGGAGTGGTGAGGGCAAATTTTGGCCCTCACAATAATTTCCTACCCTTGACATTTATAGCTTTCACAATAACATGGGACAGCTGGGCAATGGTGCTAAAGTAGATGGAACAATCCATAAAGTGTATTTTCATTTAGTCTTCAATATCCTTTAGTGCATTTTTTTAAAAAAATTCTAGCATATTAAAATAAGTTTCTAAAAAGCTATGAACATAAATTCCAAAGCATATGCTTTACAACATCATTACAAATCCTCTATTTTCCAAGAAGAATAAGAAACTATGGGGTTTTCATCTTCAACTTGAGGGGAGAAAGGAGACTATTACATTTGGTCATGTGTCATTTGTTTCCTGAATCTGTATGCTTTATTTGGAATTTAATCCCTTGTAACCAATGTTCTGTGACATACAGTTAGGACCAGATTATTAGAAAGTATTCTAAGCACAAGAATGAATATATACAGGCAGTGACAAAGCTACTTAACAAGCATGCAGAGTGGTTGTGTGTGTATGTTTGTGTGTGCGTACATGTGTGTTGGCCCAGGTGGGCCAATGGAAGGGACAGGGATCAGGAAACAACCACGAGGTAACAACTACAGTCTCTTTTCAGGAGAGTCATGCATTGCATTGATCTAGAAATTTTGGTCAGATTTTTTTTTCTTCATTTTAAATTGGCTACACAAGACACTGTGTATCCTTCCTTTTCAGTTTTCATCTTACAAAATATTTTGAGGTTATCAGGAAAACATAGGACATCAAAGTTTGCAGAGCTAATTTACACATTTTTGTCATTAATATACTGGATGCATTTGGCTGTTTGCAGATGTCAAGGCCTGAAGCTATAAAATATGTGAGCTTGATTACTTTGAAATATTCTTGCTCCCAACTCTCTTTGACTAGATGCTGTAAATCACTTTAAGAGGATGTGTTATAGCAACAGAAAACTTGCAGTTTATATTTTAAATTGAAATGGAGATGAGCTGCAGTGGAAACATAAGATTCACCAAGGAAGAGCAGAAATGGCTAGGATATCAGCAGCATAGATGCCCATGTATCTGTGATCAAATCACATAAACACTCATGCTTAAGAAGTGACTGATATCCTTATTATTTTATTATTTTAAATACCTTGAGGTCATCTCCATTTAGGTTAGGGAAAATGTGAACAAATCCCACAATGGAACAGCTCTATAAGAAAACCCTTAAAACATTTGTGATTTTTTTTAAAATTCGGAAAGGGAGAGGGACAATGATTTTAAAATTATGCTCAGCATGACAGATATAAATTCATCTTCCTAATCAGAAACTAGGGTCAACAAAGAAATTAACTAGATTAGAAAAAGTGTTATATTTAAATTCAGCTGTAATACCTAACTACTGTACACTTCTGCCTCACACTCCTCTTCCATTCACCTTTCTTTCCTTCTCTTCACCTTTTCCTTGCAGTGATTCACTCTCTCCTTTCCTGGTTTGAAGCTAACCGTAGTTTCCTCATGCATTCATCCCAATCAACAGTACTGGAAACTGGGATAATCTCTGTACATACTAGGAGGTAGTAGCAGTGGCTACAATGCCATGGCCACCAGTGTGCAAGGACACAATTGATAATGAAACAGTTTTTTCCTGTTGTTTTCAACCCTAATCCTGCCTCTGCCATCCTCTTGACTGTAAAGAAATTTATGGAATCATAAAATCACAGAAGGGACTACAAGGCCCACCTAATTCAACTCCCTGCCATGTGATAATACACAACTAAAGTAATTGAAGAAGATGGGCACCCAACCTCTGTTTTATCTCTCCTTGGAAAGAGAGTCCATCACCTTTTGAGCAGTCTATTCCATTGTTCAACTCTTAGAGTTAATGCATTTCCAATGTTTTAGGGAAATCTATTTTCTTATAATTTGAAAACACTGCTTCATATTATAGTCTCTAAAGTTATCAATTCTTTGCGAAGGATGTGATTAGGACAGGTCAGGGACAAATCTGGCTAAGATAAAGTCATGATGCCTCCAGTCTTAGGACAGAGGTGTGCAATAACACCCAATCTGAAAGAAATTTCCCCAAATTTTCAGTCTGCTCTGGGGCCAGGCAGAAGTCTGTGCAATAATCTCCTAGGACTTGGAAGGGCAGCTATGAAGGAACAAGATAAAATCCTGAATTGTCAAGATATATAGTTGAATACTAAAGCTTGGGTTGTCTATACCATCGTATTTAGTTGATGTAGCCAATGCTGAGAAATGCTGGGAGCTAGAGGCCAACAACATCCAGATCAAGGAAGCTGTGCTAGTTGAAGGTGCGTGTGCAAACATCACACACACACATATGCTAGATGGCTTTTGGGGAACCCTTCCAACTCTAGGATTCTATGTATTCCTGCATGGTCAAAGGAGTTAGACTGGGTGGTCCTTGGGGGACTCTACCAATCCTAGGATATTACATATCCCTGCATGGCAGAAGGAGGTTGGACTGGATGGTCCTTGGGGGTACCTTCCAACTCTAGGACTCTTTGTATTACCGCATGGCAGAAGAAGGTTGGATTGGATGACCCCTGGAGGTTTCTTCCAACTCTAGCATTCTATGTATTCCTGCACGGCCAAAGGAAGTTAGGCTGGATGGCCCTTTGGTCCCTTACAACTCTAGGATTCTAAGTAAAATGCAAGCAGTGCTCTCTAGGACTCATCTTTTTGCCCCTCTAATGCTACAGGATCAAATATCTGGCTACAGGGGCTGTAGAAATAACAAAGTGTGTGTGCGCGCACGCATGTGCACGTGCGTGCACACACACGTGTGCCTTCAAGAAGCCCATGAATGTATGGGGAGCCTGTGAATGTCCTAGGGTCTTCTTAGGTGAGGAATCCTGAAAGGTGTTTTTGCCTGTTCCTTCTCTGAAAGCTAGCCTACAACACCTAGTATTATTCCCTGGCAATCTCCCATCCGAGTACTAACCAGGGCTGTCTGACCCTGCATGGCTTCCAAGCTCCGGATTTTGTTGGGCTGCAGCTCCCAGCATTCCCCAGCATTGGCTACCCCACCTTGGGACTGCTGGACTATGCAGTCCAACAATAGCTAGACTCCGTAACTCAGTTCAGTGCAGCGTATGTGCTGAAGAGAGCAGGGCAGAGAAAGAAAATTAGAGCTTGGAAAAAGTACTTTAGACCATAGCTCCTACAAACTCCCAAGACTTGTAAACAAAACTGAATTTCAAGACGTCATTGGCAAGACAGCTTTAACATCACTAGTGTGTGAAAATTCACACCCTCTTGCACCCCTGCCATTTTATTGCAATGATCCCATAAAGTAAATGAATGAGCTTCAAAAGAAATTTCCTGCCTCTAATTGGAATGGCTGATTGCTGACCATTGTGACAGTTGAGACCTTGTCATTATTTCACACTTTTCATGTGGGGAAAAAATTAATTTTATTGCCCACCATTCTTCAGGCACAAGAAGAATTATTCCATAATTTTACAACACTAGTAGGCAGCATTAGAAAAAGAGGAATATGGCATTACAGATGGATAGACTCAATCAAGGGAGGCATGATAGAGGTCTCACATATATAGGGTTGCCATAGGTCGAAGTTGACTTGATGGCAGTTAACAACAACAAAAAGCATCAGCTCCAGTTTTAGACAAAAGTAGTTCTGGATAGAAGTTAGAAGACAAGGAAACATTTACTTTTTATTTTGACTCATTTTTGAAAGGATATGCTCTGTCTTTGCTGTCTCAATGACATCAGACCCTTCAAGAATTCCCATTTCTAGAATCTAAGCTTACTGCCAGTCACACCAATTGATGGACATTTTTTCCCATCAGTAGGCTTAACAGACAGCTGTTCAGTGTAAGTCTATACATGTTCATCTGGAAGCAAATGTCACTAAATTCATTGCAATTAACTATCATGAAGTGTTCATAAGATTGTCCTCGCCATGCAGCAAATACATACCGCCATGTACTAAATACATACTAGTCAGTACTGTATTAATGACTATGGCCTAAATACCCTAAAGGCAACATATCCCATCTGATTTTTGGAAGCTGAGCAGTCAGGTCTGGTTAGTACTTGGATGGAAGACTGCTACTCGGGTACATTTCAGAGGAAGGAACTGATAAGACCACTTCTGAGTATTCTTTACTTAAGAAAACCAAGTAGAATTAATGGGGTTATGATAGGTTGGCAGGTAACCTGAAGGAACACCCACATACACCTTAATGAATGCATTGGGATATCCTCCCAACTAAAGTTATATAAAATTATAACCATGTAGTCTGAACTGATGCTCATTTAGGAATAATAGAATTCAACTGTGACTTTATACAGATTTAGAAGATTATCGAACTACATTCTTAAAATGTTGCTAATGCACTTTAACTGCTCTGGCTGCTTCCTGTTGCAATTTGGGACTTGTCGTTTAGGAAGGGGCATTTGAATTTATTCATCCAGGAGAGCTTTAGTGCTATTCAACTACAAACTCCAAATGGCAACAGGATGGCAGTCAGAACTTGTTAAAGTGGTTATTAACAATGTATTGACGGGTCCTATTCCTCAGGTTTTACTATACATCTTGATATTTCTTTTATTTGGGCATTTCATCAATTAAAGAAAGATTCAAGATAGGATGTCGGCTAACTACAGCCTGCGGGTCCGCATCGGCCACCAAGGCTTGGGGACAGCCCTCTCGCTGGGTCCTGCGCCGCCTCCGTCACAGTGGGTTGTAGCTCTGAGAGTCAGGGGGTGGAGAGGGTAGGCCATGGAGGCCGCCCTCTCCGCCCTTCCCCGCCTTCAGGCGGCCCCGCGCTTGCTCCTCCTCCTCCCCCTCGCGTGAGGGAGGAAGAGGCGGTGGTACTTGGGCTGCTCTGAGGGCGGAGGGGTGGAGAGGGGGGCTGTGCGCCACCTCTCCGCCCTCCCCTGCCCTCTCAGCGCGCCCCTGCACTGCTCCTCCTCTCCCCCTCGTGAAGGAAGAAGAGGAGGGCAGCGCTTGGGGTGCTCTGAGGGCAGAGGGTGCGGAGAGGGAGGCCATGCGCCGCCCTCCTGCCTCCCCCACCCTCTCAGTGCAGCCCCGTGCTGCCTCCTCCCCCTCACGGAGGAGGAAGGAGAGGGGAGGCGCTTGGGCCACTCTGAGGGTGGAGGGGGCAGGAGAGGGAGGCGTGTGCCGCCCTCTCCCCTCCCCGTGCTGCCTCCTCCTCCTCCCCTCCCGGAGGGGAATTGGGGCGGTGCTTGGGCCACTCTGAGGTGGAGGGGGCAGAGAGGGAGGTCGTGCGCCACCCTCCCCACCCTCTCAGCGCGCCCTGCGTGCCTCCTCCTCTCCTCACGGAGGAGGAAGAGCCGGGCACTGGGGCCTGGGGTGGAGAGGGGAAGGGCAGGCCACATGCGGCCTCCCCTTTCCCCTCCCCACCTCAGAGCTGGCCCGCCTCTCTGCTCCTTGCCCCACCCCAGGGGGGAGGAGGGAGGAGGAGGGAAAGGAAGAAGAGGGGGACAGGAGGGAGGAGGAGAGGTGAGTGGCCAGAGGGGCCTCAAGCGTTTTTTTTTTTTGTGGGGTTTTTTTAATGCTAACAAGTCTCCCTTGTTTTGACATGATGATGGTGATGATGATATGAGTCAGCTTGAGAGGCATGCAGGCACTGTTTCACAAGCGAGAGAGTGTGACTTTCCAAGTGCCTTTTCTGTGTGTGTTTTGGTTCTGAGGGCATGGCCAGTGTAAATTGCTGTGTTTTACACACTGTGCGTGAAGAAAAACCAAAAGTCCCTGACCAATACACACTTCTGAGAAGTATAGTTGGTGCAAGAACCTGAAACAGCAAATCCACTTCTTGTGAAACCACTGGACTGTTCAATATTTGCATGCCATGTTAACCATGTTCAGTGTGAAACCCAGAGTTTGGTTCTTCAATAAGCCTCTGATTAAATATGCAAAAGATTGCCCTGTTAAGTAAAGCCATGTGAATGCCCCAATGTGTTAGTGTGTGTTCTGGAATTGGTGTGTGTGTATGGGGTGTTTGGCCAGCAGGGAAGTACATTTCTGCCATCTGTCTAGGATAATGCCCAAATGTCCTCCTTTTGATCTTCCTAAGAAACATGCATATATTAACATTTTTTAAAAATCATCAATTTTTTCACATGTTCTCCATTTTTAAAAAATGTGTCCTACATTTGAAAATGTTGTCTATATTATTTAATTATTTAATTATTTATTTTTGGCTCCCCCCCCCTCCTTCGGGGGACACCAACCTGGCCCCGGCTCAAAAAGGTTGCCTACCCCTGTTCAAGATGGATAGTAAAACCTGGGGAATAGGACTGGTAATACAACAATTTGATAAGATAATAAGGAACCCTAAAAAAACAAATTGCAAAAACATAAAATTTGATTCAAAACTTTGAACTTGAGGAAGAAACAGTGAAAGAATTTATGGTGAAATGGGCAAAAGATTTAAATGATCCAATACAATTGAATGAATGGGAAAAATTGTGGCAAAGCAAAATAAAATTCATCCCGAGTGTGGAGATTAAAGAAAATCTGTATAAATCATTATACAGATGGTACCTTACACCCTTTAAAGTAGCAAAAATGTATAAAAATAATAATTATAAATGTTGGAAATGTAAAAAAAGAAGTAGGAACCTACTTGCATTGTTGGTGGCATTGCCAGAAATCTAAAAGATTTTGGAGGGAAATACAGAAAGAAATAAAGAAAATATTATATGATAATTACCACAAGAATGTCATGTGCAAAACTTTGGAAGTCGGAGGAGAACCTCTCAGTGGAAGACTGGAGGTTAAAAGTATTGGATGTATATGAGATGGATAAGCTAACCACTTTACTGAAAGATAGAACTCTAGACTATTTTCATAAGGAATATAAATCTTGGGAATTATATTTACAAGAGGAAAAGAAGGAGGAATTATGTATTGTGGTTTTAAAGGTATAGGAGGGTAAAGAAATAATTGACTTAGATGAGGATAAAGGTATAAGTTTAGGTTTTGTTAGCTAATTATGTGGTTTATTAATTGTGGAATCGGGACAAAAGAGGTATCAAGTGAAAGGAACGACTCTCAAGGGGAAAATTGATGTGGAAAAGCAAGAGTTAGTGGGGAAAATGGTATAAGGAAAGGGGGATACTCAGTAAGCTAAAGGAAGTAACAAATGTATAGCCGAAATATAATGTGATTTTTAGAAATTTAGTAGGGTTTTTTTGTTTTGTTTTGCTGATATTGTTGTTTTTGTTTTGTTTTGTTGTTTTTGTTTGGTGGAATCTTTATTTGCTGTAATGTTTATTGGTGTCTAAGTAAGAAATTTTAAATTTAATAAAAACTTTATTTAATTTTTTTTTAAAAGCAATGTTTTAAGAGTGCAGTGTGATAATCTACTTACTTGAAGGCAAGACAGCTTCCAAACAATAATTTTATTGTCCAATTGCCTATCTTCAGTCACTGCATTTTCAAAGGGGTCCTGATGATGATGTATTTCATGCCTGACCCTCATTTGTTTTCCCACTGCTCCTTATATCATTTTTTTTTCTTTCCACAAAAATGCCCATTGAGATCTAAATGATGGATTACCTGCACAATGCTTTTTGCTTGGCAGTATTAAGCACTAGTCATTTTGAACCCATTTTGCGCTCCACTGAATACAGGATGGAACAGTTGAACAGTCATGTTGATTAATTAAAACTTACAATGCACCAAAAATATGCCTAATGTACTATTCATAGGCTGTATCTGCCTGTGTTTGGCACTGCTTTAACTGCCATGGATCCATGCTATGGAATCTTGAGATCTGAAGTGGCACCAGAGCTCTCAGATAGCTAAATATCTCACAAAACTACAAATCCCAGAATCCCATAGCATTGAGCCATGACAGTTAAAGTGATGTCAAACATCATTATTTCTGCAGTACAAATGCAGATGCTATAAAGGGTAGTTGCTATTGTGTACTGCCCCTTTAATAGACAACCTGAGAAAGTAAATTTCGTAGGACATGTTAACTTTCCTCAGTGATGGCGAACCTATGGCACGTGTGCCAGAGGTGGCACTCAGAGCCCTCTCTGTCTGCACATGTGCTGTCGCCCTAGCACATAGTTTGCCAGAGTTTGTTACTAGAAAGCCAGAGGGACATGGCACTTTGCAATAAATAAGTGGGTTTTGGGTTGCAGTTTGGGCACTTGGCCTCTAAAAGGTTCACCATCGCTGATATAGATCAAAAGCTCATAGGAATAGTTGAGCTTGCATTACATCCTTAGAGGGCAGGGCAATTATGAACCAAATTTAGCCCCAACAGTCTATGGTCAAGCCAGGCTGGGGCAGTTGGAGAGCTGTTCTTAGGACTATTTCAGCTTCACTGTTATTTTTCATTAAAATCAGATGTTACTTTGTGTTTCAGGAGACTTTAAGACAAATGTGCGTAGGAAGATTTCTTATTTATTAAAACAACAACAACAATATCTGCAATCTGAGATCACTTGAGTGGTTCCTGCAACTACAAAACAGTATCAGGATGTGGTTTACTGAATTATTGATTTCCTGGACTGTCAGTATATAACCAGCAGCATTGCTCTGGTGATGCATTTCATTTTGTTTGATAATCTTAGACAGATTTGTGGGTTTGGGAAGCTTTCTTGCCCCTGAGATCAAAACAAATACTGAGAATCAGATGAATTCAAACAGGCTCTAGACATAAGTAAACTCAGTCAGTAGGATTTTATTCTGTAAAATTATACCCTGATATTTTTTTTAGATTAATTGCCTAATGATCTTTATGAATGTGCCAAAAACTGTGCTGATTACTAGCTAATTTTAAGCCAATTAGTGTATATGCTTACTTAATATTTCATATTTCTTTAAGTTCATATGGAAAAAGTTATATTATTTCAATTGTCTCAAGATTATCTAGGACAAATATATAACATGGTTAATAAGAGGTCTAGAGAAAAGAAAATATGTGTATTCTACAATACCTTAATGTGTAATAAAAACTGAGTTTTTCTAGACAACCCATTTGCAAACTGGAAACATTTTTTTTAAAAAATCCCATTTCTGGATCAGTAAATGTGTCTTTAAAACAAAGATTCAAACAACTGATTCAAATCAAATTAACCTAATTTTGTGGGTCACACTGAGTCAGATCTAGATGATTCAGGTCCAAAACACAGTAGAAATAATCCAGTTTGAGACCGCTTTAACTGCCCTGGCTCAGTGCTAGGAAAACAGGGGACTGTAGTTTTGTGAGACATTTAGCCTTCTCTGTCAGAGAGCTCTGGTTCCACAATAAACTACAATTCCCAGGATCGCCTAGCACTGAGCCAGGGCAGTTAAAATGGTCTCAAAGTAGATTATTTCTGCGGTGTGCTCTCACTTCCAGTCAGCCACACTTGTCCAAAGCAATCCAGAGCACTTTGACCCTTTGGACCCTAAGAAATGTTAAGAAATAAACAGGGAAATATTTATATATTGTGACTCCTACATTACTATATAAGGGGAAATGCCAGGATGGTGTCACCAAGAGGACATGGATGGGTCTTTTTTGTTTTTTGTTTTGTTTTTTTGTTAGCTAACTTGCCATAAGTGGTTTTGCCCTCCCCAAGACCTTAGCCCAATGCAACACTAGGGTGTGCTGTGATATTGGCATTAGGCTAAGCTGGTCTAGGCTGGGCTATTTAAGGTGATGTAGCCCTCACTCAGGCCTCTTTGCTGTTTCTGCTCTCAGGATGGATGGACACATGGATGTTTGTGGCTTTTGCCACATCGTATGCCTGGGACCTGTCCAGTTAAGTACACTTCATTTGATTAAGATGTTCCTGTTGTTCAGATCTTAGGTCCCACAGCCCTCATGGTTAAGGCTGGCATAAAGTTCAGGTACCTTTCCATCCATCCTGACTTCAGTCGTTTGTGCTGTTGGTTTCAAAGGCAATTTTATGTTAACATGGGCCTCTCCATGGGCTGTGTTACGTTATGCACTGACTTTGAGGTCTTTAGCACTTTCCTGGAATGGCTTTCTATGATTTGACATGCTCCATGGCCAAAGTACATTATTTTGATTATTTTTCTATGGTATTCTTACGGTAGTAGAAAGTAGTGTCCATCTGGCCTGCATTACTATGCATTGGCATTGTCCACATCTGTGACAATCAGGCTACTGAACAGGTGGTTAGTTCCCAAACTTCCTGATCTTCACAGGTAGTGAAGGCCCTTGGATGTTTGGGTCTACTACTATTCTTCAAGTCCCTTTACCTTGCTAGTGCTGACAATTCCATTGCAGACAAAGTTTCCCATTCCCAGATGGATCACTTCAGAACTTTGGAACCAGAATTCAGGAATATTAATCCAGTGGCGCTGTAAAACCCTGGAGAAAGGAAGATGACTTAGTAACAGCTACTTTCTTGGTCCCTTCCACTACTGTGTTACAACAAGTCTGTCAGGGATTTTCACACTTATAGAGCAGGTACCTTTCTCCCCCAGTCCTGGCCACTTTATTTGGAGTTTCTTGCCCTCTGCTTGAAAGATAGAAGTTTGGCAGTGGGAACCATTTCAGGTTTTTTTTTCTGACATTCACATTTTAGGTCCAAGTTGTAGGATTTGTCTAACTTTACATCAGACTTTACGCTGCATAAAATGTTGGAGGGTTGGAAGTGCTTTCATCCTCAGCCTTCTGGTTCCTGGCTGCCATTCATACCTGATGTCCTCCAAGATAATCTCTTACCATTCCAAATGGCATATTTTTCACAGCACAAAATATTTCTTTTCTCTGTAGCTGCTTTGCTGGCATTTTTGCAGCCCTACACCTGAACAAATCTCTTGATACTTCCAGATGGCCAGGGTAATTTCCTTGCAGGACATTTACTTTGCTAAAGCTGAGCTATCTGTCACCTTGTGTAAGTTTAAGACTGACCAGCATGGCAAGGGGCAACTTATTAAGCTTGGTAAAAGTGTGTCCTTGGGCTGCTGTCAGGTTCATACCCTGCCGGTGTATTTGTCGGCCAGGGGCAATGGTATTGCCCTGTTATTCTGACATGAACCAGTAAGTCCTCTTTAAGTTATCAATAGTTTTCAGTGATGCTGTGCAACCCACTACTCCTTGCAGGCCTTGATCCTGCACCTTCCAGTCTTCACTCTTTCTGCACAGGTACTGCCTTTTTTGCTGCTAGTGCTAGTAATATGGGTTAAATGTGGATGAGAGAAATTTTACTTTCAAAATACACTGCAAATTGATCACAGTGGATAATGATTGGATGGATATACATGAGGCATGGTGGAGCCAAGATGAGATGGGATTATCCTCATAGACTGAAGTTCACTTTTCCCTGAACATCTGTTCACAGGACTAATATCCAAGCCATAACAAGGTAGAGATGTCGCTAAGGAGGAGGGGGCAAAATGAGGACTTTGCTCTCTCAAATAAGAATTCTGACCATACCATGAAATCTTCTTTCAGTACCCAAATGTCCAGCATTAAAGTTATTGTAGAAACTTAAAACTTTGGCTGAACATTTGGAAATACAGTTTATGTATCCAAAGAAAAGGATCAGGCAGTGTTACTACGTAAATGCGAAAACAGCAAATGTAAGAGATCTAGGTGTGATGGGTTTTCAGTGCCTCACTTTCTGCAATGATAGAAATTTAGGTCTTAGAAAGGTCTAGAAGAAAATTTCATTATGGGAGTAGAATTCATATTTGGGACCAATGCCCTTATTTTGACACACACACACACACACACACACACACAACACATTTTCAAACCCAAGGGCCAAATTCAATTTCTTTATGTGTGAGGGACATTCTAGACTTTTCATGGAAGGAATCAAAGGAAAAAGGGGCCCTTCTTCACTACTCAGTTATAGTGCCATGATTCCACTTTAACTGGCATAGCTTTATCATATGGAAACCTCAGTTTGCAGCTTAGACAGGACCATTTACAGTTATCAGAGAGAGAGAGCTCTTCTATTGCCTCACCACATTACAAGCCCCAGGATCCCATAGGATTTTGCCATGTCAAGTTAAAGTAGAATCAGATTGCTATAATTGTGCAGTCTGAAATGGCCCCTGAAATGTCAGTCTATTTTAAGTTAATGTTCTTATGACCAGTAACTATATCATAGGAAAGGTGTGTTGGGGGGTGGGGGGTGGAATTGTACAAAAGCTAGGAAACAACCAACTGTTGGTGTCATGGGCCATCTGGGGAAGGTCAGGAAACATATTGGGATCAATCAGAAGGGCCAGATTTAACCCTGGGCCTGTGGCTCCATGCCCTTACCATACTGTTTATGCAGCTATCTTTACTACATCCAGTGGTGGCACTGAATGGTGCTAAATTTTCAGAATCACAACTTTTTGTATCACCCTACAAGAAAAGCAGTGTCAGGTCAATCCACCAGAACTGATAAATCAGCCAGTAGAGTTTACAACAGAGAAATTGTAAAGGATTTCTGTTTATTCTACATCTTGGTGTTTTCTTTCTTAGAATATCAGGCATTTCTGAAACAGAGCACTGAAGCACACTGACAGGTGAGACTCCCCAAGATATGCAACACAAAAAGGGGAAGTGTGATCCAGGATGTTAAAAGTTGTACTTGCTTTGTAGCTTTGCTTTTATCTTTTTTTTATACAGGCTAGTAAGAATGACAAACTTAAATAGTGAATGACAACAGAGATCTGCCTCCTTTTTTCTGGGGAAAAACCTTCAAGGAAACACAACACTGGGGAAACTTCTTAACCTTGTGTTAAGGATGTGTCTATCTTCAGAGCTTAAATGATGCATGAAATAGAAACAAAAATCCCCCAAGATGGTACTGTGCAAATTTTTGACGTGTTTGGCTATTTACTGAAGTAATAAGCGCAAACAATCCCAAGAAGCTCAAAATGATAAGGCCTGGGAAGAAAAACATAAACATTTTCCCATTATTTTTTAAAAAAAATTATTTGCCTGTTTAGAGTCCCCAGGCAACCCTTAAAGTAAGCCATTTCTGATACAGAGCAAATGCCTCTCTTCAGTCACTTTCAAAGCTATGAAATAATATTTTCAAAAGAGCAATGCTATGGATATTAATTCATGCTCCTTCTGTTCATTTCTTCCCATAAAAGAAAAACATATTTGTTGTACATTTCTGAACTTTTACTTCTTATGTTTGTCACAACATTGTTATTCTAAAGTACTTCAACTAGTGTTCTAATTTCAGTGACTGTTTAAAGTAGAAGTGCACAATATGGGGCTCTGGTGGTTGTGTCACTGCTGTTTGCTCTCAGTAGCTGAAGAAATTGACATTTTACCTCTGTTCCACCTGCTATGGTCCGATATGACTTGACAACCTTGTCAACGGAGAATACCTTTACCTATGAGCCTTCCCAGATGCCCAAAGGTGAATCAGACTTTAGATTGTAATCAACATGATTCACAGCCAGGTCACAAGTTGACATCTTGTACGGTAATTAATTGTAATCTTGATTTACAATCTCATAACTAATGGGGATCCACATTTACTTGGCCCCACAAACCTACCTTTCCAACCTGGCATGCTCCAAGCAAAGGGTTTCCAAGGCACTGCAGATCAGAGCACTGAGAAATGACATCCAAGAGCTCTCCCAGTCTTGGGGCATATTGAGACAAGCAATTGCATCAGAACCCAAAGTCTCTCCAGATGCATGTTCTCAATACACCCCATGATAGGGAGAGCATGGCAATTTTGATTTCCCAGTGTCCTGATCTCCAGTGCCTTGGGCACTCTTCACATGGGGTGTTGCCAAGAGAGTTGCATCATCAGACATAACTATAGTCTAATCTGCACTACAGAATTAATGCAGTTTTTAACATTGCTTTAACTGCCTTGACTTCAGTCTATGGAATCCTGGGATCTGTAAATCATTGTGGCACCAGAGTTCTCTGACAGAGAAAAATAACCTACAAGTTCCAGAATTCAGTAACATTGAGCCATGGCAGTAAAAGCAGTGTCAAACTGCATTAATTGTGCAGTGCAGATTAGATCTCAGACCATGGAGCCCTGTCCTCAGAATCATATGATACAGGATCTTAGCCTTAGTTCTTAACAGTCTGTATTTGCATTTAATTTTCATAAAAAGAGAAGCAACAAATGCTGCAGATACAAATGGAAGAATAAAATAAAAAGGAGCACCTCATCCTTTTTGGATGAGCTATGTATTTATTTAAAATGAAGATCTTATTTTTCAAAGTTTCACCACTACAATTATCTTTAGTTCTAAAATTAAAGAGTGTCAATTTAGTAATGGGCCATCTGCATGCCTATTATGGTATCCATCAGGCTATATCTGTGGTCCCTTTCTCCTCAGGCTCATTCCCGTGGCCATGCGGTTGCCGTGGAAACGATCTACTCCCCAAAAAGAACTCCATTTCAGAGCTCCTTGCAGTGATGCCGCCAGGCCGCCATAAGCTGCCTGGGGTGGTGCAGAGACATCACACATGCGCACCACATATGGATGGCACCACATAAAGATGGCGCTGTCCATACGTATTAGGGTTGCAGAGCGTGTGATTGCACCATGCTCTTGCAACCCTAATTTTGGTGCTGACACGGCACTTTTGGCCTGTGTGTACTGGACCTGTGTTAAATTTGTGCATGAGTCCAATAACATGGACTAATGGAGGAGACAAAGAGAAGAGAAGGATGGCTACAGGTTAGAGTTATTCAGAAGAGATTAGGTGTGGTAAAGCAAATAGGAATTCACTGTCATATAAATCAGCAGTTGCAAAGTAAAGGCATGTAAGTTCCTAAATATAACACTGAATGTTGTTGCATGACCAGCAGCTTTCTAAATCTTTGTACATGAAGAGCTCTCTTGCTATGTTTGGTTGAAAATGGCTACATTGCTCCCATGAAGGTGAACCTGGAATTATCTGACTTCTTTTCATTATACCATTGCATTCAACTGACGATAGAAATCTTTGTGCTCAGCACACAAAAGACACATGCTTCTGGACACAGTGACATATGGGGGAGAGTCTTACATGTGACTTTACTTACCAGTTTAGCACAACACAGAAGCAAGCAGATTGTTGCTTGGGATTATAGCATGATACCCTCCAACTATCTGAATTGGGCAGGGACAATACTGATTAATCGTCTTTTATCCCACATTTTCAGTTTTTTATAAAATGTCCTGGTTTCAGTCTCTTTGGGGCAGTCCAGATTGCCCTGAAATGCCAGGCTGGAGTTGCCCATTTTAACTGCAGAAGGACGCCGCAGCTGCCAAACCGTGTAGCATCCCTCTGCAGTTAAAAGGACCTGGTTCTTTCGGGTTCTTTTTGTGGTGCTTTGCATATGTCACAAGTATGCCATTAGCTCACTCATGGAGTACACAACATGCAGCAACATGCAGACACTGCATGGCAGCGGCACCATCATGGTGGCGCACATGTGAACAGAATGCCACCATGATGCCGCCGCCCATACAAAGAAACATAGCTTCATTTATATACTGCTTCATACTGCCTAAGCAGTGTCTAAGCGGTTTACAACTGTAAGCTAATTTGCCCCCAACAATCTGGGTACTCATTTTAGCGACCTCGGAAGGATGCAAGCCTGAGTCGAGCTTGGTCCCTTTTGCTGGTCTTGAACTCGCAACCTTATGGTTTTGAGTAAGAGGCTTCAGTACAGGCATTTAACCACTGCACCACCAGGGCTCCTAGGGTTCCGGAGCGTGTGGTTGCTGCACACTCTGGAACCCTAGGTTCAGCATCGGCACACCGCTTTTGGCCAGTGTATCTCGGGCCTTAGTCCCAATTTTCCCCTTTGTCCTTAGGTTACTTTAGTTGCTGGAAACTGAGTCAAAGTGCAAAGTAGTTTGCACTCAATTAACTCAGCAGATGGGGAGGAATAGGCGGGGACAAAATCTTCCCCTCTCCAGTAAGTTCAGGCAAAAGCAAACTCCCCTAGCTTGTGTGTTCTTTCTCATTAATAACCTTTGCCTGACCACACTCTGATGTTGTTTGGCCTCATGTATCTTGCTTTTCATCTGTGAAATGTTGGAGGTTATGTTATAGGCATGCATGCAAGTAATGCTTCCAGTAAATCTTAATCTTATGTTGAAAATATAGCTCCTGTATACATTATTCCTTATCTACAGCAGCACCAGTCTATCCTCAGGTTGCAGAATGCAATGGAAGAGCAAAAAACTGTTAGATGTTGAATGTGTGATTTTGCTGCCAGAGATACAGAGGGTAATTTGTAGGATCTGCTGCTTCATGACCGAAAATGATTTGGCTGGATACTATGGGGCCATTCACACTCAGAAATAACCCGGTGTGGAAACTGGGTTATTTCTCTAATTTGCCACAATCGAATCTCTCCATGGCATTAATTTGCCACAATCAAATATCTCCATGGTATTTTATCCCGATTCTTGTTCACACTCAGAAAATGGTAAAATGCCATGGAGAGATTGAGTCCTGGCAGTCACAGCAGTGGGGGACAGATGAGGAGGACGTCAGCAAGAGGAGGAAGGTAGATCCAGCACAGGTGTGGACAGAAGAAGAGAAGGGACAACAGGTGCCACAGCAAGGGCAAGATGAAATGAGGTAGAAGGAAGAGAAAAGCAGCAGTAGCAGGTAGGAGAGAGGAGGAGGAGAAAAGAGAAGGAAGAGAGGAGCTCTGAATGGGATCGATTTGTAAGTTCCCATTGGCAGCTCCCACAAAAAAAAGGTTCTTTTGGGGGGAAAAAACCTCTGAAATCCTGGGTTAAGGGGGATTTGTACTGCCCCCCGAATTCAGGTCAGAAAAACCCGGTGCAAATGTGAACGACCCCCAGGAAAACCCAGCAGAAGTGTAAATGACCCCAATATAAACTGGTTTGGAGCCCAGGTTAAAATGCAGTGTGAACGGGCATCTTGACTTGAGCAAATTGAAAGGGAGGGTGTTATTTGCTCTTCTTCCTCGGGAAGCAAAATATGTGGATTGTCCAGAAACTAAGCAATGTTTTAAAACTTTTAAAAGTGTTATTTAAATGCTTATCACTTCAAAAGACAAAAGTAGTGTATGTTGAACCTTAATGACTGTAGAGATACCTTTAAAAGTTACTTAAATGCTGCAACACTTCAAAACAATTCAAATGTTAAAAACAATTGTCTTACTATAAGTGGAGCCAAGCTGCAATACATCAAAACAATTCAAATGGCAAAAATAATTTACCCACCACTACCACCAAAGGAGCTGTGAAATATATTTTAAAAATAAAAACAATGTGAAGTGTCATTTAATTATTTAGCATTGTTAAAGCACATTTATTCCATTTGGAACAGTAGGTCTGACATATTGCAACTATTATTTCTCTTTTTAAAAAAAAGAACATTCTGCAAACATAACTTTAAAGAAATTCCTTTGAGATATGATATCTGCTCATTTACAAATCAGGAAGTTAGATTAAAGTGCACACATACTTTTTAGTTCAGTGCTAGAAAAAAATAGATAACTTGCTCTGGAAGTGGGGAGAGAGACATATATGCATACAGACATGAACTCCCATATTGCTGATTATCTTAAATAAGTCTTAAATAGTCCTATAAGTATCTTTGTGCTCTGTGCTCACCTTTACTCTTTTTTAAAACAACAAACAACTGAGAAAGTAAACTATAGAAACTGTAGAAACTAAAGCTTGCAAAAAAAAATGACATGCTGGTGGGGAGGTGCTGATAACTACAGGTTAAAAGGTAACTTTTCCATGCTCTGATTACAGCGTGCTACACACTTGCCTTTTGCACATTACTTAGGCCTATAATGCATAACTGGTAGACTGTGCACTGATACCAATGGTGCATGTGGTTTATGGTTATTTTTTAAAAGAGAGAGAGTCCTGCTCCAAGATTTCAACATACAACATGTACTTGATTTATGACTCAATATATGTTTGTCAAAGAGACACTTTTGATAGTACTAGTCACCTACTTGGTCTTAATACACCCCCTGTAGTACATTGTGATTTGATGCAATGGCCAAATTGGATAACTAAACAAACTCATAAATGGGGTCTCTTGAAAGCATCCATTCAGACACTAACCAAAGCTTCTTTGCTTCAGCTAGGTGTATGTGTGTATGTGCCATACTGCCATGTAATTATGTCTTTCATTATATATTCTAAAAGTCAAGAAAGAAAGAAAGAAAGAAAGAAAGAAAGAAAGAAAGAAAGTGTGCCACTTCTGTGTTTGCCTTTTCTGTGGAATCAGTAAGAAAATTCTCTTAATGGGCATTCTTGTTATTTAAATAAAAAAGTGTTTAATTTATATTTTGAATTCTGACTTGTATTATTCTAAACTACAAACTGATCCATTAAACTCTATAATCCCACTGATTCTACATCTCCACTTTTGTGAGATCAATGGAGTAAGCAACATTTTCATTCCCATTATGTCATTCCTATGTTTAATTAACACTATTTCTATCACATTTGTTCATTTTTAGGATGGATTGTTTTCTGCCAGGTACCTACTTCTCATTATTTTTACTTCTCTCTGTCCATTTTTTAAAACAACAACGACTTCTGTATTCTTAGGAAGACTTACTTAGAAATGAATAGTACCCTCAGTCTCTTACCTATGGTGTCTCAAGAGCCCCCTGACCATGAATTTCTGGTAATTTCAAAATCCATATGTGGTTGAAAATATTCACAGTTTTAAAATGAATGACTTTTTGATTAATGTTAGATAATGTATTACATTTATGAGGTTGACTCTTAAATTCTTACATCTTCCATTAAGTTTATGTTTTAAATCAAGGAGAACACATGTTCCGGCAGATGTTTCTGGACTTTCCCTTTTATCTTTGATACCATTTTGGCAAGGACAATGAGATCTGACAGTTTAGCAAGATCTTATTGTCACTACCCCTGTTTTAAATAAACTTTAATAATAATAATAATAATAATAATAATAATAATAATAATAATAAATGTTATTTATAAACCGCTTTTCCAAAAGATCAAAGCAGTTTACATAGAGTTTAAAACCAATTAGAAAATACTTCATATAATAGATAAAACCAAGAGCACTAAATACAATATACAAATCTAAAAACAATCATTCAATCAATCAATCAATAGGGTGAGGTAGAGAGTCAATGGGATCAGAGTACATGACTTCATTTTCCAGGGGGGAAGGCTTGACAGAAGAGGAAGGTTTTAAGCCTCTTTTAAAATGTTTCCAGGGGGGTGATAAGACAGAGCTCATCGGGAAAACTATTCCAGATTTGTGGGGCCGCTACTGAGAAGGCCATCTGGGAAGTAATAACATATTTAGAAGGTGGAATTTCCAGCAAGTTCTTCTCGGTTGTTCTGAGTGTGCGGGGCGGATTATATGGGGAGATGTGGTCCCTCAAGTAACTCGGGTCCAAGCCATGTTAGACTCCAGTGTTACATTGCAGCTATTTATAGTATTGTTGAGTGTTATGGAAATCTTATTGTTTTGAAATTGTCTATTTTTCTGTAGGCCACTTTGAGCACAATGTCTTCATGGCAAATGCAGTACAGGTTGAATCTCCGTTATCTAGAATTTTGAAACCTGAAATATTCCAAAATCCACAACTGTACCCATAGGTAGCTGAGAAAGTGACAGCTTTCCTTTCTTATGGTTCAGTGTACACAAACCTTGTTTCATACAGAGGATTATTAAAAACATTGTGTCTAATACTATCTGCAGGCTATGTGTAAAAGATATATGTATGTATGTTGTTGTTGTTGTTGTTCAGTGACTTCAAGTTGTTTCTGACTTATAGTAACACAAAGACATAATTCAGGCCACTAAGGTCATTGGGTTTTCTTGACAAGATTTGTTCAGGGGGTGGGGAGGTGCCATTGCCATCCTCTGGTGCCGAGTGAGTGTGACTTGCCCAGGGTCACCCAGTGGGTTTACATAGCCAAGTCAGGATTCGAACCCTGGTCTCCAGAGTTCTAGTCCAACACTCAAACCACTATAAGGTGTATACAAAACATAAATGAATTTCATGATTATACCTGGATCTCATCTCCAAGGCATCTCTTTGTGTATATGCAAACATAACAAAATCAAAAATAATAATAACCCAAAATCACTAACACTTCTGGTCCCAGGCATTTCAGATGAGGGAGACACAATCTTTTTTATAAATAAACTGAATATGACTATTTATGGTATCAGGTATGATATCGCTAAAGATTTTGCCTCAGACCAGCCTCTTAAGATGGTGAAAGAGGCTTTGATTAAAATGTGGGAGACTCCTATAATTCCTCCACATTGGCTATGTTGGGCAGGGCTGGTAGGAGCTACAGTCCAATAAGTCATGGAGAGAATATCCAGCCACCCAGCCACTTTCCCACACACATACATAAATATGAACATGGAAAAGTAAGCACCTGGAGCTAGCTTATAGTGGAAGACGCTACTGGGGTCCAGCAAGAATGTGGAAAGAGCTCAGCAGTGAGGACGGATATGAGCAAGAGCATTAAACTGCTCTGGAAGCTGGTTCCTCCTCTTCCAAATATTTTTCCTGCCTATTCTATCTTCTATGTGATCATGAAGAATTACCTACCAAAATGGGTAGTGACTCACACCCAGTGTTTCATCAGGGGTGTTGTGTGAGTTCCATACCTTTGAATTTTTGTGATCCTTAATCCATGTGTAGATTGATAGCTTTGATTAAAGTGCCATTCATAATGGATATTAACTTGATGAGAATACAAAACAGATCCATTTTATTGGTGGTTCTCGCAATTAGAAACTAATTAACTCTTTGAATGTTGGCTTCCACTAGATCAAAAGCCAGCTTTTTGGCCTTATATCCCTTCTAGGCCTTCTGTCCTTCCATGGGGACTTAGGGGAAAGACCCATCTTAACAAGATGAGTCACCCTACCACTTGCAAAAAGGGCACTGCAAAGAATGTCTCCTCAGTGTCTCTCATCAGCTGCAAATCAACTGTTTAACAGAATTAAAATGTCAGTATTTTTAATAATGCTACATAAAAGCTTCAGTCTTGTGAACTATCACCATTATTTTTCATATGTTTCAAAAGAAGTCCTGAACATAGCATTGTGATATAATCAAATATCAAGTATGATAAATTTCTTCAATAATCTGACAAGTTTGCTTTTAAGTCCACAAGAACATAAAAGGGACTAATATGCTATCCTAGCCATTAATGAGATCATCTTTGATTTATTGATAAGTCACATATAACAGGAAAAGAGAAGCATAACTTCAAATTTACTCCAATCTTTTTGCTTAACATCAGCTCCCCAAAGACTTATTGCAGACACATTGTAGAACAAATCGTATGGTATGGTGGGGGAAAAAAATAAACACAAGAGTGATGGCCTGACTAAATGATTTCTTGGGAAGAAGAATTTTATTGTCCTACACAAAGATGAGTTAATAGACCATTAGAAGGTCTAAATGGCAACAGTCTGCCCCAAAACTATCAGCACTTTCCAGTCTGAAACTATTACAAATGTCCATGATAACCTTTTGCTCCACCACAACTTAGTGCTACTGGTTAAAGAAAATAGTTTCACTGCTGACCTTTCCATTATTAGTCATCAAAATTTCCGTCTTATGGCTATCAATTTAATAGTACAGCTCTTTGTAAAGTGTGACAAATTATCAATTGTGTCACTCCAGAGCAGAGTATCTTCTATATAGACAGCCTTGCTGTATTGCTTTATTCTTAACAAACAGAATGAGTGTGCTCGCCCTCTCTTCAATGGAGTTGATAGCAATTGAGTTGAAAGTAGACCTACCCCATTCATGAGCAGAATATCTCTTCTGGCTCCTTTGTGACAGGAATAATCTATAACCAGAGTGGGAAATTTATGTGTCATCAGCTGTGTCCAAAGTTGTGTCCCCTTCTACCATCATCAAAATTTGGAGGTACAGCAGTGGCAAAAAGCCCAAAAATTTATTTGAAAACAAAGTGATAGGATCATGTACTTTACTTTAAAAAAGGATCACACTCCTGGAAGCTCCCCAGAAGTGTGAGTCTGCTTTAAGAGAAGAGGCATGAAATTACTTACAGTTGGCCCTCTGTATCCATAGATTTTTTTTAATCCATAGATTCCATGGCTTGAATATATTCCTAAAGCAAACCTTGTTTTTGCCATTTTATATAAGGGACACCATTTTATTATGTCATTGTATTTAATGGGACTTGAGCATCCATGGATTTTGGTATCCATGGGACGTCCTGGAACTAAACTCCAGCAGATACCTAGGGAGCACTATATATTTAATTCCAATCATAGTGGTTTTGTGTGTGTGTAGCTACTGAGTGACAAAGCTTGCACCACAGAGTGTGGCCCCTGGTGAGTTGAGGTGGCCCATCTGATTGCCTGCAGAACCCTCCTGTTATACATATTCACCCTATGTGTATTGACAAAGCTGTGCAAATAAAATAGTAATAGCAGTTGTCATTCTATATTGCATTTACAGATTCATAGCCTAGAGTTACAGATCTATAAGTACAGTATCATCTAAAATCCAGAAGACCTTTACTGGGCTAACCAAAATGTACATTATACATGTTGCAAGCTTTTGAAGGGCCATTAGAATCTTCATTAGGCAAAGGTGTACAGATGACATGGGAGAAAAAATATTGATGAAGTTAGTCATAGGCCTACATTTGGTCAAGGTACTGTAGTTGTAGTTCACATGGTATGAAAAGGTATTCGTATCCTTCCTCCTGGTCATGTGAGTGCTGGGAGATTCAGTCCAGGAAACAAACTTTAAATTCCATTTGCAAGACAAAAATCAACTCTCTTTGAGATCCAGTTTCTCTCAAACCCTTTGTTAGGAAGAGAATACTGGTTTGGGGCATTACAAAGGATTTGAGACATAATGGCAGGCCTGATTCCTGGCAATCTGCCTGCTCCTTTCCCTCTGAATCATCGGACTCTAGGTGGGTCATGACAATTAGTATAGGCTTGGTACAATCTGTGGTTTCATGTGTCCACTGGGGATTGTGTCCCACACAGATAAGCAGGGGGGTGCTGTATGCTTTCCCATCCACTGCCTTGATATCATTTCCACTGTTCTCATATGGAGAGACTAATTGTAGAATGAGATCTTCCTCTGTCTAGGGAGGCTTTGCAGGTGATTAGGAACATTGATTTTTGAGTATTCCAAATCACTTGGAGGGCCTCCAAGGACACATCTTCAAACAAACCACCCTCCATGGGTAGGAAGCAACAGACAAGTGCAAGGACATGTGGAGCTACTGCACTCCCCTTCCTCTGGTTATTTCTGTAATGCCCAGATAGTGCTACATTGGAAAACTCTTTTGCATCAATGCAAATCAATCAAAACAGAAAGCAGAATAAATTGTTTCAGAGAGAGAGAGATTTCTATAGGACTTCCTGTGTCAATAGTATATGTTACAAAGTTAGAGATCTGCACTTCCTCTTTTCAAAACAGGATTGATAATGTTTATCCCAAATGCCTGCTTGATCTGGAATTCCATCTGTTGGTGATTAGTGTGATCAATTAGTAAGGTATGTGATTAAAAAAAAACCTAGACAAGCTGTTTGCTGTTTGCTGGAAAACCAACTGTCTGAATAAGCAATGACAGATAACCTTTATAATACCATACCATAGAGACCAATAGTTAAAAACTGAGTCTTTTCCTTAAGTCCATAAACTGATGGATCTTAATTCTTTTTAAAAAGCAAAACTTTTTCTATTAAGAATCATGTAGCCCTTCAGATGTCCCTGCATTATATATAAGTCATGAACCAACCTAGTCATTATAGGCAATGGTGCAGCATGCTGGGAACTGTAGTTCAACAACATCTGAATGACTGCACGATTCTCACTACCTTATTGTATATGGATGAGAATATGTTAATAATGAACATTGTACTACTTTTAATAGTGCAATACTGTATTAGTGTTATATGAAACAATAACAATATGAGTGTGTCTATTTTTTTTAATGTAGTAGAAATATTGATTTCTATTAATACTTTAATGATGTCCAGTTATATAAAAGGAATAAATACTCCCTCCCAGCAGCATCAGTTCAGTGATGCTTTCCATATTGTGGTGTTTACCTTAAACACAGTTCAGTTAAGTGAATTATTAAACTGAATTTCTGAATACATAAAGTGAATGCAGCTGAAGAACGGGAACATGCCTTGGGCAACAAATAGGTTGGACCTTTTAAAATATATATACAGCATCCCTAGAGTTTGATACAAACTTTCGAAATACTAAATCAATTATTAAATCAAGAACAGCAATGTGTACACCTCTTACACTTATGACAAACTTTATAATGTTCCCTTTTTTTACTCCTCCCTCCTTTTTCAGTCTTTGTTGTTTGGTCAGTATGAAGCACACTCTATAGAGATTAAGGAATTATGGAAGAAACAGCTGTCAATGGATTTATTTTTAATGTGCTTTTGTTTTATTTTTTGTTTTATTTCTGTTTCTCTGTTTCTCTTTTAGTTCCCCCCTGCCAAGACATTCTGTAGAAAGTATATAAAGTAGGGCTGTACAAGAATGATTTCCAGTGGAGCTGAAAGACTGGGAATGAGGGATGAAATCTGAATAGTAGAGCATAGACCAGCATCTCTGCTATCAACTGCTATTTAATGTCTTCCAAAGACAGATGGCTTCCAAGATAAAATAACTGATGCAATGGATGAATTGAGACAATATTGACTGAATAACTGTTGGATATTTATAGGGTTATAAACTGATTTTGAAATTTAAAGGAAATAAATAAGAAATACTTATCCTACAAACCCAATAAAATGTATTCTCTATCTATCCCTTTAAATTTCCACTGGGTATGAAGGTAAAGTGTTTGTATGATTTCCAGAGGTCAAGAGATCTGCATCTTAATTTTTAAGACTTGTTTTGTAAGCTTATTTTTGCTCTTGCTCTTTTTATTTTATTTTACTTCATTCTCAGATATATAGGGAGAATTAAAATAATTTGAACAAAATGAGAGCAAGTTGAGATTGCAAAGTTTTTTAAAATAATTTTTATTGGTTTGGTTTTTTTTTTTTTTACTGTATGTCTTTTTAAAATGTTTCTCTTCTGTTGATTGTTTGAGAGCAAAAGAATGGGCAGCACTAGAGATGTAAATCTTCCTAAATTTCATTCTCATAGGCAGGAACAAATAACTGTACCTTTTCCCCTAAAGCTGCAAGAAAGGTGCTGAAACCTGCAGATTTTTGCAGGCTCGGGGACTTGTTCGTTGAAAAAAAATGCACTTTTTATCTAGAAGATTACATTTTCTGCACAGAAAATACAATTTTGTGGAGAAAAAAAGCATTTTCTGCACAACAAAGAAGAAAAAAAAATGGGCAGAAAAATAGGGCTGCCCAATTTACCAGCCGGCCCAGTTGCTGGGGGGGAAGGAGCAAGTAGGTCTGCACTGCCTCTTCGGTGTGGCCCAGGCCTTGGCACTCTGCTGGCAGGTGCTGGGGCTGTTCTGTAGCCCCCCTATTGGCTGCCGGGGTCAGGTGTGGGACTTCCAGCTTCAGCATGCTGTGGAAGCACACCCCCTCATTCATGGGCCCTAGTGGAGGGGCCATCTCTGGTTGGCTGAGAGGCAAGAAGGGGTGGGATTTTTAGCCTCCACCTTTTGCATAATTAGATGATAGGCCTATTTAAGGCCATGTGATCTAGACAATAGTTGCCATTGCAGCTTGGCTCTCCCTACCCTCCCTTTGTTTGGTAAGAGTAGTGGTTTGCTGTCACAACTTCCCTGGGTCAGTAGGTTATGGATCTGGTGGGCATTACTTCCAGTGCTGAAGAGCAATGGATAAAGAGTTCCTTGGGGACCCGGGGTGCTGGGAGCATTGAGGTGTTGCCATTGCGGGGGCAACTCCTGTCCACGTCTCCCGATGACAAGGGGTGGAGATGCAAATGTCGGTTACCCCTTTTGTCATCCCAAGGTCTGGTCATGACCAGGCATCTTGGTTCATCAATAAACAAGCAGATTGATTGATGCCAGATCCAGACCTCCTGCTTTTGGGCTAACCATACCTGTCAGCTGTACTCAATAAAGTTGTGGCCTTTTCCTTCCAATTGTGTGTCCTGGTGTTAATTCTTGCAATGCCTCCCCTCCCACTGCAGCAAGTGTTCTACACAGAAAACAATATTTGTTGTTGTTTTCCACATAAAAAATACAACATAGAATAGTGCTCCATGTCTCCACTATATCTGTTTTTTACTCAAAGCACCAATGAACCAGCTAACTGTCATCTCCTTAGAGAAGAGGCTTCCAGAACAATTAGAGTCAATGCAAAGAATATGGCACACAAGACGCTGCCCTTTTGCAATCAATGTGGGCATGAGAACCAGACTTGTAGCTGCTCCAACATGCATCCAACTAACTTTGTACTGGCTGTGGGTAAGTACTGAGGTGGGCCTTGACCTGAGTAATGGCTAACTTGTTGAAAACCTGGCTGCCAGTCTCCTCCATGTGCCCCACCCTTCCAAAGCATGGAGATAATCTCATTTTTCCCTGGTTCAAACTAGAGAGTAGAATTAAGGTTGCCTGATCTGAAGACCTGCCTCCTCTTTCACAATTCTCAGACATGGGGGAAGAATCTTAGGATAAGAGGATTGCCTTTAAAATTGTATATCTACTTGCTGGAGCAGGTGACTTCCATTTGAATTATGGTTCCTGTTCAATATACAATGAGCCCTCCACATTTGCTGAGGTTAGGGGCACAAGATCCCTGTGAAAGTGGAAAAACTACAAATAAAAAAGCACTCTGTGTCTTTACCTGAGATAACACCTCTCTAAAGAGCTCTAGGTCCTCCAACACAGCTCTATGGTCAACATCTGTCAGACGCTGGCCACACAATTGCATTGGAGGACCTGCAAATGCCTAGAGAAGTATTCTCTCTAGGAATCTCTAGGTCCTTCTGAGTAACTTCTGGCAGACATTGACCACAGAGTTGCCCTAAAGGACCTAGAAATTCCTAGAGAGAACATATTAATCAAATCCATGAATAATCAAATCTGCAAAAGTCAAAGCTGCAAATGTGGAGGACCAACGATATTACTATTCATCATAATATCACCAGAGACCTTCTCTGTGACATCACAAAGGGTTATCTATACATCTCAGGTTTTGGCTTTGAAATTTCAGGGCCTGGAAGTTTTCTTATCTGGTATCTCTAAATGTAATTGTCTATGTATAAGTATTTATAATAAAGACAAAATATTGTATGAACTAGTCATTCATTTTTGCAATACCATTTAGGAAAGGTGCTGGCAACTACTCGAATTTCAAGTGCAATAGATGTCATCTGTCACATCTGTCAGGACTGCACTACCCTTGCTTCTCCCTATGTAAATGTTTTAGAATACAGTGGGCCCTTGGTATCCTGGGGTTTGGTTGCAGGCCACCACCACCCCGCCTCAACGGATACCAAAATTGATGGATGCTCAAGTCAGGGATGTAGCCAGGATTTTGGGAAGGGGGGGGTCCAGACTAAGTGCCACCATTATATTGGGGCTTGGGCGCAGTGGCGCGGCAGCACACACCATTCTAATGGAAGGGGGGATCCAGACCCCCCCCCCAAATCCCCCTCCTTGGCTACGTCCCTGCTCAAGTCCCATTATATACAACAGTGCAGTAAAATGGTGTCTCTTATATAAAATGTCAAAATCAATATTTGTTTCTTTGATTATTTTTTTTGGGGGGGACATATTTTCAAGCCATGCATGGTTGAATCTGTGGATGCAGAATCCATAAAAATGGAGGGCTGACTGTGTTATTTTTCTGAGAAAGCTTTCCTGTGCCTTCTAGGACATAGGAAAACAACTCTGTAATTCTGAGGTGCAATTTTTAGGCTTAGGGAAGGCCTGTTTCCCACCCAAGGTGACTAGAATTCACTTTGAGTGTGGGGCAAAGACCACCCCAATCCAAAATAGGTCTAGGAATTCCAAAACATGGCTAAATTGCTCACCTCTAGAGAATTTTGAGATTTCCCAGCAGTTGATGATTGATTATTGATCATGATCATGATGAACATAGTCATTTTGTTTTCATGTGTACAGAGGCTCCTCACTGCTGACTGTAAGTAGAAAAATTATTATCAAGGACTGGCAATAAGCTGCTCATCTTACGGTGAAGATTTTGCCCATGACAAAATGACTTATTTAGTACAGGTATGGAGTTATAGCCCATTACCAAAAAGAATAAATTGTTCATGAAAAGTTAGCCTTTTGTACCTGATGACCTAAAGGTGGGATAAGTTGCTTTAAGTAATTCATCACTCAGAAATTCTGATTTCTCCCATTAATATTTACATTTTTATTTTGCACCTATTCCCTCTCACCCACAATGCTTCATAATGATGCATAATGATGCAGTGATTGTTGGAGAGGCCTGCACATTTTGGCCATTTAGCCAATTTTAGCCAACTTGAGCCCATTTAGCCAGTCAGACTAAGCAATGTGACAAAAAAAAGAAAACAACTTAGAACAAAGTTCAAGAATTCTGAAAAAATTCACCTCATTCTGCTTAGCTTGCTCTCCATCCCAACATTCAGCCAGAACCCCCATGAGAAGTATACAGTATATGTGGAGAGTGTTTTTTTTTTTTTTTTTTTTTTTTTTTTTTTTTTTTTTTTTTTACAGTTGGTATCAATGTTCCCCTTTTGAGTCAGCTAATTCATATTGAGTATGCTAGGGGGGAATGTTCTTTTTTATATATAAAGGTCAAATCCTTGATCCCTTCTGTTTCATTTTCTATTATTCCTAGTCAACACCAGAAGCCAATATTCTCCAGTTGCAATGATAGTTCTCTTGCTTTCATAGAATTTACATACAGATGAACATTTGATAATTGTCCCATTTTGACTAAACTGGCTGAATCATTGTCTAGCGCAAACTACACTCTTTTCTACAACAAATATGACCTTGCTGGTTTGTCTTACATTGCAATGTTCACACATATAATAAAAGTAAAACCAGTTAAAAGCAAACCATCAATTTATATTTATGTTGTCAAACCAAGACCTGTTGTGAGACAGAATCAGAGATATTTTGAAAGTTATCTGTGGCAGGGTGGGCAGATTGTGGGATCTGAAATTGCACTGCTCCTAGATCCATTGATTGAAGGAAATCAATTAGTGAAGCTGACTCTTTGGATCCTGCCTTTGATAGGCCTTTGATCTAATCTAGATGGTCTCTTCTATTCAGAGACATTAGCTTTTCACTTCCCAGATATTCTGACACAGTTATTGATTCGAAGGAATGGATCAAAATACATTTTAAAAACATCTGTATTTTGACACAAAATATGTTTAAGTGCAAGCATCAGAGAAAATTGGCTGAAACTGGACAGAAATGCATGACCTTCTCAATACTATCCACTTTCCCCCCACAACCTTACCCCCACCTCCCAGAAAATTCTATATATGGAGTTGTGGGAGATGCTGAACAGGCAAGATGTAGCATGTAGTTAAAGAAAGGAATCTCTATACGCAGAGAGAGAGAGATCCCCACACACCAAAGCATACCTTACTCAGATGCATCAGTAGGGTGTGCTGATCCTTTGCACAGTACTTTTTGGTGGCTGGAGGGACTGCTGCGGAGAGTATGTTGTAGGATATCTGTTTCCAACAGCCCAGTTGCAAATGTGATCTCATCCCCCTCCAAACAGGTTTCTTTTTTGTTTTGTTTTACTCAAACAGAAGAAGAAACTTGATTAAACAGACTGCGAGCTGGTGTTAAAATGATGTAGACCAGATACAGTATGCCAATATCCAACCATCACCACATCCTATAATACAAACTTTATCAGGACTTTATCACACGTGAAAAATTGGAAGGTTAGCCAAAGGTTAATCCGGGGTCATCCAAGGTATTTCACGTAATTTTGCAAAAGATTTTCAAATGACGGCACACACAAATGGAATGCAATCCAAATGCAATTGTGAGACATCCCAGGAAAAGTTGAATTTGGAAAAATATTGAATTTATAAATCCTTTACCATTGCAAATTCGTAGTCAATTCAGATTTGTTAGTATGAAATGCATCTCCTGTTCGGCCATGGGATTACTGTCGGCCATGGGATCCTGTCCTCCCTGTGCATGTGCAAATACGCTAATTTGAAATCAAGAAGCCTATAGGTATGTACTCATGTGATGAATTCATTCGCATTCACACTGCTTTCTCTTTTGGATGGACGTTGTGTTTGTCTGTGCATGTCATAAACTACTACATAATTTCTTACATTTTTGGATTGCCCCCCCCCTTCTTCTTCTTTCAGAACAGTGATACATTCCTCCATGTGAAAAAGTCCTCAGTGAAGAAGTACTTTTATGGATATATGTTTAATGTGCAACCCGTTCATTGGGCAACCCTGAGTTTGCAAGTGGAATAACTTTCTATATCAGCATGGAGTTATAATAGAAGACATAAAGCGCACCCGCACCATACACAGGCGTGCCATACGCGGCTTCTGGTTTATGCGGAAGCCGCGCTGCAATATTCTAAATGGCCCGTGCTTCCGCTGAGCACGCCACACTGCCACGTGCATGGAGCCCATTCACTATAATGGGGCTCGGGCATAGGCAGAATTCACCTTAAAAGGGGGGGGGGGGTCAGGAATGGATCCCCTGCGTAAGGCAAGGTTCCACGGTATTTGCATAACAAGGTAAGTTTATATATGCTGCCTGTATCATACACTGCAATTCTTGACTTTTCTCTGTTTTAGTGCTTTGCCAATATCCGGAAAAAGTCAGTAGTTTAGGAAGTAGAAATTTGACAGTCTTAAAGT
>NC_056522.1:235080260-235110270 GCF_019175285.1 Sceloporus undulatus
TTCCATGCTTTGAAAGCATTTGGATAGAAAGGCTGGATAAGTGCTCTATCACTAGCAGCCAGAGCTGCTATAAAAGTTCAATCAACAGCTCAGCTGAGCATGAGAGGAGTCCATCCCACATTCAAATGTGTTTCTTCCTTCCATTTATAAAAAGCCAAGAATCCCCTTAATGTTATTGCCTTAAGCTGATTGTAAATGGTCTCAGGCTGTTACCTGGAATTAAACAAATTGTCTTCTGTAATGAGCCTGTTTTCCAGAAAATTTGAAGGATGGGTAGTTTAAGCCTATCTTTTTTTTTTACTTTTCTGATTTCCAGCTTTTATTATTGTACTAATAGTGTAATCAAATAATACTCTTCCCATAAGAACTAGTTACTTTAACTACTGGGTTACTTGGCTGTCCATTAAGCAGAATGAAGCACTGCATCAAGACATTCCCTCCCTTATTTCCTCTTGAATCCATCTCTGATTGGGGGGAAAAACCCAGAACAATATGTGTTTTATGGCCTATAGTACCCACCACATTAGGTTTTTGCCCTGAGTCTGCTGCAGAACACTGTTCAATTGCTGGTGTTAATTGCCTGCCTGCTTTGCTTTCTGTATATGGAACTGGGCTGCTGCCACACTTGCAAAATCAGTGCAGTTCAACACTGTTTTAACTGTCATGGCTCCATCCTATAGAATCCTGGGGTTTATAGTTTGTTGTGACACCAGAGCACTCTGAGAGAGAAGGCTAAATATCTCACAAAACTGTATATCCCAGGAGTACATAGCATTGAGCCATGACAGTTAAAGCAGTGTCAAACTGCATTAATTCTGCAGTGTAGATGCAGCTTTGGTGGGGCATCATTTTATTGTTTGCCTGAAATAACACAATGTCTTGGGATGGCTGTGTTCATTAGCTCTAAGAATGATTCTCTATCAATATGCATAATTGTTAAAAGTGTTGGACTGAGACATGGGAGATCCAGGTTCTAGTTCCCAAAGCAAGAAATTCAGTTAGTGACTGTGGTTCAGTCACTGTCTGCCAATCTAATCTGCCTCACAGGATTGTTTTAGGAATAAACTGGGGAGGAAAAGAGCCATGAAAACTGTTTAGGAAAAAATTGGGGAGCAAAACTATTCTCACTGGAGAATAATTAAGATAGAAAACAAACAAACAAACAAACAAACTGAGAGTAAAAGAGATAACTCTGCATGGTTGTGTAATAGTATTGTATATTCTTATTAAAGCTTTGGCTTTCTAAGGATTAAAGGAAATGCATATTAATTCTGGCACGTATCACCAAACCTTTAAAAAAAACAGTCAGATTTTGGCAATGAGGCAGCTTGCAGTTTTTGTGGCTATATTGGCTACATCTTTGAAGTTAGCTCTGCAATAGCAATTAAAACTTCATTAATATTTAATCCATTTTGATAAATGACTCTGTAATATAGCTATAATAATGACACCAGGTTTGCCTTGAGCTCTAATTTATAATGTCTTCCTACTTGCTTCTTTACTTTGTTATGAACAGATTGGGAATTAAATTACGCTGTCGAAGTATAATACACTGTGTGCCTGATGAGCTGTGGCCACTATTCACAGATCTAGTGTATTCCAAAAATGGTTTCATAGGGAAAATTACATTCCATGTCACCAGTATATTGACTGGAAAATGCAGTTGATTCACCTTAGCATTCTGGGTCTCTGAACAAACAGAGCCAGTTAGGTCCACCAAGTCTGCAATGGTCCACCATTTTCCTCATTTGCATTTCCCCCTTCTTTTCTGAATGGCTTTGAAAAAAGCTGGCAACAAAAGATAGCCTGTTAGAAAGCTGTCCAAGAACTTCGGGGATAAATTTATTACAAGGCAGATGCAGAGACACGATTTGCTTGTTTGAAAGCACTGAACAAAGTGGGAGGGAACCACAAAATTTCTCAAAATCTGAGAGGAATTTTTCACCCTTCAGTGAGTGCCCATAAGTGTCACTGTTGATTCTTTCTTAGAAGCACCAGTCTCTTGAAGTGTGATCATTCTTCAAAGTTTTGGGAACATTAATTACCAAGTGCTAAAACATTTGCTTCAGTTTTTCTGAAAGATCAATTAATAGAGGTGACATCACAGAAGATTCTCCTGACACTTAAAGCTTCATTTGCCTGATTTGTAGATAGATGTGAGTGAGGCCCTTTGTCAAAGTCTGGAGGTGCTGCTCATGCACATATGTCTGCTGAACTCTGGAGTAGTCTGAATCTGCTACAAAGCATGCTAAATGAAATTACAGCTATTATTTGTGTGTATATGCTTGTCTACTAAAGGTGACCCTATGAATTTCATAGGGTTTTCTTAAGCAAGGAATACTAAGAGATGATTTTGCCAGTTCCTTACTCTGAAATATATAAATTACACAAAAATTTCTTGGGAAAAATATCAAAGATACTGGAGTGGGTACCATATCCAAGCTGGACCTATGTCTACCATACTATATATACCATGACTAGATATACCATGAATGTTTATTTTGGTCTAAAATGAAAATTCCTCCCTGTTCTGGTGGAAATAATGTAGAGAGCTGTTCCATGGAGCTAATCTATCCCTCCACTTCCAACTGATATGCTCCAGGCCCTACCAAGAGTGTATACCTGGATACACATACAGACCTTTCATACCTTCTCTAGGAAAAGTCTACAACTTGTTTCTTTCTAGTACCTCTGCAGGCTGTATTCCACTATTTCTTCAGAATAGCTCCTTGAAGATATGGGAAAGAGCCTTCTCAATAGCTGTTCTTACTCTGTGGTATTCAATTCCACCAAAAGCTAGACTGGCCCCCTCCCTGTTCTCCCTCCACTGGTAGGCAAAGAGCTTTCCATTCAAGTAGGCTATAAATAAGTAATCACTTCCAGGTAGCTCTCCTATTGTGTGTGTGTGGTAATTTTAAACTTTCATATACTTGTGCATGATTTTATGCCATTTATAGCTACATTTTAATGTGTGTGTGTGTGTGTTAATTGTCAGTTTTTAACTGATTCCTTTTGTGAGCCACCCTCATATAAAATGAAATAAATAAACACATAAATATATGACTGGCATCTAGTTTCTTTTAGACAGGAGTTGCCTGTGGTTCATGCAAGGAAGGAGCCAATCCAAAACAGCAGGATGGTGAGGCATTCCTCCTACTCTAACCACAAATCATTCAGTGTTTCTACTTACCACAAACCACCAAAGCTTCTAGAGAAATCTTCTAGTGAGACAAGAAGCCTAGAAGTGATTGGTAATGATGTATGATTCATCAAAGACCATAGTGTGAACTAGATGTTACATGGAAGGGAGGAGAAGACTAGATTCTATATTCCACCTTGGTTTTAAAGAAATGTTATTGGTATTTAAAGAACATTATTCTACATGGTTTCACATCTGTTCTAATAAAGATGAAACTTACACAAATTTGAGGCAAAATTGGGACAGTTTTGTCTGTCTGTCTGTCTGTCTGTCTGGAATTCAGCTCTCAGAATTCTCCAGCATGGCTACTCACAGTGGTGGCTTGGGGATTCTGGAAGTTGCAGTCCAAAAAAGTAATTTCTAGAAGCTCTCAGAGGAGACTTACATAAGGTGAAAATTCTAGGACTTCCCTCTGAAAAAGGCTTTTGGTTACATTTGGTTCAGGCCAGATTGGATTTCATACCCACAGATAATAAAAAAAAAGTAATTATTACAAGCTCTGAGATGGGGTACTAATAGCAGAAGATTTGGCTTTATCAGATTTGGGGCAGACTGGGACATTTCAGTTTTTCAGGATCTGCTGTGTTTTGGTTTGCTTTGACTCTTTGCCTGGCCCCTCAGCTCTGACTCTTGATTTGAGAATTTAGTTTGATGCCCTCCCTGTTACACCTTGGGACAACTCTTGCTTCCAGCTCAATCCTGACAGTACTAGTATGTCCATAGGTTTAAAATAAGAGTCACAGTCACAGCTACCTAACACAACACAGTGTAAGCAAAGGCCCTTGTGGGCATCCATCACTGTTTCATAATATTAATCGAACTTCCACTCCATCTGGTTCTGTCAGTCTGTTTGTAGAAGTCAGCATGCTTTGTATACTAAGGATATCAGAGGACTTTCATTCTGCTTTTCAGGAGGTGTTACTTTTCATTCCTGCCTGTGGATTCCAGATGTTGCTTGGTTAGCTTTTATTTTTCTACTATCTCAAATGGATTCATTGCAATATTCTGGGTTATTTGCACAGCCATTTTCCTGTTTTCTCCCTCCTTTGCACTGAGTCCTTGCTCCTTTTCAATCACACTCCAAAGTTTCTAGTCCTCCCATTTATAAAAATGATTTGCATCCATTTTTCATTGTAGTTATTACCCTCCAGCCTATGTAAATTAAACTCCTTTTCCTAGTTCTACATACAGGTCCTTTTTAAGAGAATGGGGAGGGCACTGGATCATTTGAGGGAGACTCTTCCCTTCCTACTATTCACTGTTTCATGGCCATAAACCCTGCACACTTGAAATGTATGTATGAATGTATGAATGTGTGTTCTATTTTCCTCTCGGCATGGGACCTAATATGGCTTTTAATCAAGATTAAAACAAAATGCAAGTAAAAAATTATTTATTTTACTTAAAATGTGTTTTAAATAAATAAATAAATTCTGCTAAAATATTAATTTTAAATATAGTAAGAAAATTAATGTACAATACCCCACCATAGTAGTGGGATTGCATGTTCCTGTGAGGCAACAAGCTATGTTGACAGTAGCAGGGCTGCTGGTAGGGTCTCCCATGTCAGGCAGACTTTTGCTGAGAAGCCAAATTGAATGTGTCAATCCATCAAACAGGTAATGGACAGCCACATTAGTGGAGGATCTCTCAGAAACAATGGCTGTGACACTATAGCTAACACTTATTAGTACTGCACAGAAAGAGACACAGTAAACCCCTTTTGAATGTCTTTCACTTCAACAATCCTATGATGAGACAATACAAAATGAAGCAATAAATAATGCCATAAGATGACACTCCCAGGTCAGAAGCCACTTGCCAAGCTACAGCAGAGGACAATAGGAGTAGCACTGAGGCTAATGACACAACTGGGCTCAAGCCGAAAGGACATCAGTCTGTTAAAATTCTGTTAAAATTGAATATGCATGAGATTTCAAACTTGCAAGGGGGGGGGGGTCCGGAACAGATCCCCCACAAGTTCAAGGGGGCAACTCTACATAAAATTTTATTTTAAAAACTTACAAGGTTTGATATAAGCTAAATAAACTTAAGATACAAATGAACAAATAAGATTATGTAATAACATTGGATTATTGTTGTTTCTTTTATATAATGTTCTATTTTTTAAAAAAAACATTGTAATAAAAATTAATGTACATGCTAAACATTTTATGGCTTGTTGGTTGAATAATAATAATTTTAAAAATCTACAAAAGCTCATGCTACCAACCTCTACCTTTCAGTTAGTCTCAACGTTGCTGCAAGATCCCTTTGCAGTGTGTTTTACTCAGGAAATGAAAATCTAAGCAGAAATGGGGTGTCATTAATAGTGAGGAGAGATATAGTAAAATGATTCAGGATGTAATGCAAAATCTGACTGAATAATGTCAATAAGACATAAGGGAAAACCCTTCAATATAACCATACTCCAACTTTATGCTCCAGCTACAGAGGCAAAAGAATAAGAAATTGAAAGATTCTGTGGTGGAGTTTAGGAGGAAACTGATCATATACCAAAACAGGACATATTGTTAATCATAGGCGATTGCAATGCGAAAGTAGGAAACAGAGCATAATAAAATAATGTAGGAAAATTTGGCCTAGGATCAAGAAATGAAGGAAGAGAGTAATTAATTGAATTTTGTGTGTCCAACAATTGGTTCATGGCAACCAAAGAAGTGACTGTATAAATGAACATCACCTGATGGCCAATACAGAAGTCAAACAGACTACATAATGGAAGACAGAAGATGGAGAAGCCCTAGTCTCTCTGCAAAAACAAGACCAGGAGCAGATTGTAGCACAGACCATAAAAACCTAATTTAAAAAATCAGAGTAAAGATAAAGAACACTAAACCAACAAAAATGCCAAAATACAACCTGAGTACAACCTCATCATGGCAAAATAAAGCCTAAAGAACATCTTTGTAGAATTTAAAAATCATGTAAAAAAATTGCATTATTAAGTCAAACTGACCAGGAGACAGAAGAACAATGGCCCACAAATTGGAAACCCTCAATGAACACTCCAGCTCCCATGAAAAGAGACACCAAGGATTTCAGTAGCCACAGGACCATTGCATTAATTTTCCATACAAGCAAAATTCTACAACAAAGACTTTTACCATATGTGGAGCAAAAAATGTCTGATGCCCAAGAATGGGTCAGGAAAGGAAGAGGCACTAGGGAACATATTGCAAACATATGTTGGATAATGTGGCCCTCACAAAAAAAATCAGAAGAGAATCAGTCAGTGCTTTGTAGATTATAGCAAAGCTTTTGATTACGTAGATCATGAAAAAGTTTGGATCACTTTTGAAGACATGAGTGTGCCTCAATATTTGACTGTCTTGATGTACTTAGTACAAGAGGCTACCATCAGGACAGAATATAGAGAAACAGAATAGTTTTCAATTGGTAAGGAGGTCAGGCAAGCCGGCATTTTATCACCATATCTGTTTAACTTGAACACCGAACATAGTATACTGTATGTAAAACATGGATCACACTTGAAGAAGGAGGCCTGAAAATTGGCAGAAGGAATATCAGCTATTTAAGGTATACAGATGACACCATACTAGTAGCAGAAAATAGAAGAGACTTGGAATGATTACTGAAAAAGTCAAGGAAGAAAGTGCTTTATACAGTAGGTCATAATCAACACTTTCAATTCTGCCCAAAAATGGACCAAACAGAAATCCCCCAGTACTATATTCCAACTCCAAGTCCTTTCCTGGAACAGTGACTCAAGAGGATACAATGGTCAATAAGATCAAAAGTCACCAAGCGGTAGAAAAGAACTGACAGGGGCACATTCCCCGTCTTCAGTTCACAGCATGAACCATCTAACAGGGTGACCAAAACAAAAATGGTGGGGTTTGGAGAGGGCTTTTTTTCATTAAAGGCTGTTACCACAGCCTCTTCTGGACAGAATGGGACTTATGCTTGCTGCTGAGAGGCATTAACTACTCCCCTTACCCATTTGGCAAATCTCCCTCTGGCTCTCTTTAAGAGCAAAGAAAGGCACCAGTCCAGTATGCATGCTGTGGTTCTCTCTCTATAGATCCTGTCCACATCCCAAGGTGCACACAATAGGACAAAGTTGCATGTGCAGTGCTTGCCTCAGTGATAGCATCCAAATCAGAATGAATCTGAATGATTTTGTCTACTATACATCATGCAAATTCTTCACTGTGGGCTGTCGAGTAATTGTGTTCTCTTCTTCTGTAGAAGACCCCTGACCACTCAAGGCAGCTCCGCTAGAGGACCGTGTTTAGCAATGTATCCTTTATCATTGTGAATATAGACACCGATTTAATTCCCAGACCCAATGAGTCTGGAAAGTGAAAGTAGACCCACTGAATCAATTGCTGGTTGTGTCAATTCATCTGATTTATTCTATATCAGAATAGCTCTACTCTAGTTGGGACTAGCAATATTATTTAAGTCATTTCCTTATTTTGACTAAATGAAATGTATCATCAAAGTTCTGTCTGATTACTGTGCATGGAAATTTCACTGTGATTGACAATTATTGGTCATAGTCTAGCACTGGTTGGAATGTTAATGGCACAGGAAGCAGGTGGCAAGTCAGATTGTAACTTGCAGAGAAACATGATGGATGGGGAGAGCCAGAAAAAGGCTATTTAGGGTCATAAAGTCATAAAATCTTAGAGTGTGGGGGGCTACTTCAACTATGCAGTACAAGCCCCTTCTCAATGCAGTATTTCCAGCAAAAGTGTCACTAGTAGGTAGCTGTCCAGCATCTTTGGGGACATCTAGTGAAGGAGACCTCACCACCTCTCTAAGCAATTGATTCCATTGTTAAACCACTCTTCCTGACAAGATGTTTTTTTCTAATGATCAATCAAAATCTTTTCACCTGTAACTTCAAACCATTAGACCTGGTCCTACTCTCTGAGATACCAGAAAACAGGACAAGTCTAACAACTCAGATGGGGATTTGTCAAATAGTACTGTGATGATTACTGCATTTCTATAAATATAATTTGGTACTGGTGACTGTTGCTTTTCTTCATTGTAGCCTTTCCCTATACACTTGTATTCTTAGGTACTAGATTGCAATTTACCATCATCAACTTAGCAGGTCACTTGTAGTCAATGAAAATAGGAGTCATTTCTGTGATTTTTTTTTCCCTGTGGACTTAATTCTATAAATTTTAACTGCAAAAGATAGCAGGGCATTTCTCTAATGCATGCATGCATACATACACATTTGTCATTGTTCTCCCAATCAACTAGAGTACCTGAATGGAAATAATAGTGCTACATCAGGGACATTGTTGATGAAAAGAAAAGTATCTCCCTTTCAACTGGTCAGCAACTGCACACCAGGTAGGATAAAAAGGGAAAGGGAGGCTTACTTATTAATTTTTATGGATATCAGTCCACTTTTTCAAACACAATTATCAAGTACAATATTACCACCTAGTTACTTCAGCACAGTTACATAATTGTTGGAGTAGAATTAAAGTATAAAAAGATACAGAAAGATCCAAACTGTGATCCTAGATATAATATTCAGTAGTTATTGATGCCAGTCCTTCAGAAAGCTGGTTTGTTTGTACTGAAGTATAAAAGCAATAAATCTGCTTACTAAAAAAATCTATTGAATTGAAGTCAGAACCTTATCTGAAAACATCCTTTTGTGAGAGCTTATGTGTTAATATATGTAGTGTGTCAATAAACCATTAAATCTGTTCATACTTCTGCTAATGGATTGGCATTTATGACTATATCCCAGTTCAGCTGTTTATCTTTCAAATCTTCCTTTTATTTTTAATTTTTTAAACTGAGAACTACTACTTGTAAGTCAGAGGTTTTATGTCCAGAAAAGTTGAAATGCTCAGCAACTGGTTTGTGGGCTTTGCCATTTCTGATGCCTGATTTGTCTCCATTTATCCACTGTGTGAAGACTACCCTGTTTGTCCAGTGTAGAGTGTAAAGGCGCATTTCTGAAGAAGGATGACATATATCACATTGGAAGATGAGAAAATGAATGCTCCTCTGCTGTTCAGTGTGACATGGTTAGGGTCCTTTGAGTTTGCTGCCAGAGTAGATGTGGGAACTTGTCTGTGTATTTCCATTTATCTTGTGTGCAGAGTTGTAGGTGAGTATAGTATTCTTATACACTATACTGGTGGCATAGATCTTCTGAGAAAGGAAAGGGGAACTTAGGGGTTGTGCAGACTGCCCCTAAGAAGTGGGACTGTGGCAACTGCATGCTGTGGCCCCATTCTGGCTTTCCCAGGGCACAAAAAGGAACTGCAAAAAGGGTGTGATAACTGCGGTACTGAGGCATTAAGGTGCTCCTATGGTGCTGCATCATAGGAGTGCTGTGACACCGTGCACTGTATGGAGCACCGCATGGCATCACGATGCCTTGGGGGCAGAGTTGGGATGTGCATCACGGGGATGCCACACCCCAACTCCGCTCTTAGGCCGGCCTTAATGGCTAGTCTGCACAGAGCCAAAGGCAAAGGGGTGGAAGGCAGTTTTCACTATTCCAACTGTGTTTTTAATTGTATTTTCTATGGCCCAGAACAGATGAGCCTTTCATGGCGCCCTCGTCACGTGCTAGGATTGCCTCAGGGCAGCACACCCACACACTACTCAACCCTAGCACGTGACGAGGACGTAACAATGACGTCTCCCTGTATACATGGTGCCGCCATTGTTACGTAAGCACCAGTGTCGCACTTGTTATGCTGCCGCCACAGGTTCTTTTTCCGCCAGTGGGAAGCTGTGCGGTATGGTGACTGTGGCTTCCCTCCAGTGGAAAAACAGGCGCTGGCAGGTTGCCCTTTTTGGGTGCTCTGTACCAGGCCTATGATCATGTTTTATATGTTTGAAGTGAGTCACCCAAATTTGAATTCTGTACAATGCAACCGTCTATCAATGACATAAAAGGGAATGCATTTTATATTGTGGCAATTCACTTCCCTTAATATATTTTCCCGATGATCCCCTTATTTTAGTACACTTTAGATTTTTAAATGGATACTGAAATAAATATATACTTTCTCCACACAGGATCAGCCAACGCATGGTCAGCTAAAAAAGTTTTGCCTATTTCCCACTTTCTTTTAGTGAAAAGGGGACAAATGTGGGAATAACTAAATTGTTTCCTGTGTAATTTCTCACTTAGGGATTATATAGGCATGGAACTCTGTGCTAATGCATACAGAACAAATTTCACTGTAGTAATAGCAGTGTTTTAAAACTCCCTTTACAATTTTGGCCTGCTTTTAACAGTCAAATGCATTATTCATTCCTGGTTTTACCTTTGCTACTGTGATTTACCCATTTCATTAACTCAAAACACAGTTCTGCTGTTTGTTGCTTAAGCCATTTGGAGTACAAAGAGCCTCAGTAGGATTCTTCCTCTTATGACAATATTATTCCCATTATTTCTCTTGCTACCTTTGGAGACAATTGAAATCATTTTTAAATAGCTATGATTAAGGGCTATTTCTTTGGAAGTTCAGTACAGCTATCAACAAAATCCACAAATGGAAGTAGTTTGAACTTGGTATAATACGGATCCTAGTGTTATGACATGTGTGTGTATGTCCCCCAGAGAGAGGGAACGTGGCATTCTTAAGTTCTCTCTTTTTTGCTGAAAAGGCCTAGTAAAAGAAGACTTGCATCACTGGCTGGCATTTGTAGGGAGTGAGTAAACTTTAGCAGCAGTGCATTTGCCACCCATTACACATCATGCACTCTGTGAGAGCTGCAGTCATGTAATCTGTTTACATTATTACAGCTCTCATCATCAGTAGCAACATCAACTATAAATCCTTCTTAATATCTAACTTGGCCTTAATGTCTCTTCCCAAGATCAAATGGTCTGTTTTCCATCATGGCTATGCACAGGTGAAAACCACTCAAGTAAGGTGTTGATGGCCAACTGCCATCTGGTGCAGTCACTGTTCTTTATACCATACTCTATATTAAGATAGACAACACAGCATGTGACCTGTAAAGTGTGTGAGAGAGACTTCCAGCCCCCTTTCTCAAATTTTGACCCATACCAGCAGTTGTCAGTTCAAGCAACTGTGGGCAAGGGCCAATTTTTGCCTCCCTGGATCCTGAATGGGCCTCACTGCCCCCATTTTCTTAGCCAAATATCAGAACCAAAAATCACATCCAGTTCCAACTTCCCAATTTGTAAGGACATTTTTTGGAAGGTTTGGAGGGCTACTGCAATATCTTTACTTGATTGCAGTGGAACACTACTACAGTCACTTCCTGATAATTATCTCTCTACACCCAACAGAAATGTCTTCTGTGGGTTGCAGTTTGCCAAGATTCTGATCCTGAGCTTGGAAAAGCTTCTTTTTTTTTCTTTTTCTTTTTATCTTTCTCCTTTTTTTGTTTTTGTTTTGTTTTTGTTTTGTTTTTGTTTTGTTGTTGTTGTTGTTGTTTTGACTACAACTTCCAGAATTTTGGCTGGCATAGCTAGCAGCAATCCTGGTAGGGCATTCTGAATGCTGACATGAAAAAGTAATTTTTCCAGTCTCTCTCCTGATTAGATGCTGTGCACAGGGTGAGTAGACCAGATTTGAAAAGCTGCATCTAGTGGTTAGGGAACTCTAGCTGGTCATATGAATCCATGCTTTTTAGAATAAAAAAGACAGTTTATTTCAACAGCATTTGTTCTTGTACTCACTTTAATGTCACATAGTGCATAACATCACTGTAGAGGATGTTGACTTTTACTTTGTTCTTTTGGTACAGAATCCAAATACAGTTCAGCACTGCATGCACCACTTTTTGTTTTCATTGTTTGTTGTGAAGACACATGTCTAATGAAAAACCTGTAGAATTCAGAAACTCTCAGTACTTCTAATCACATGCACTGCTTGCAGCCACTGTGATGGCAAAAGGAGCAGGAGTGCAGAAATTCTAACTTTCCTCAGTGAGACCTGACAATATGTTCAATGATAGCAAATATATGGATGGCTTATAGTTATATTGTTTTGTGTCTTCAAGTAGGTTCCATCCTATGGTGACCCAAAGGCAAACCTATCATAGAGTTTTTTTGGCAGAAACTGGTTCAGAGGGGATTTGCCCTGGCCTTCATTCTGGTTTGCTGCTAGCACTTCTTCACTAGTTTAGACCAGGGCATCACCTGGGACTCCTGATTGAGTATGGCCATCCTAGTAATATTTCAGGCTTGACAGTTCCAATATGTTTTATGTGGGCAGCATTTGAGGACCTTTGGGAAACTTCAAAAGGCTCAGAAAACAATGAACTTTGCTTCTGCCTGTCTGGCTTATGTAGCCACCTCTCACTACAATAGTTCTACATGGTCCTGATGTTCAAGATGTTGATTTGTTAAGGCTGTTCTTAGACTACTACATTCTTTGCCAGTGGAAGCTAGATTGGTCTCCTCTCTGCTCTCTTTTCACTGGCAGGAAAGAACCTTTCTGCTTATTCAAACCTTTGAGCATTAACTGTGTGAGGCAATAGGTCTTTAAACTGGAGTGTGTTGTACTTTTACCAGTTTGATGGTCTTTTAAAACTGTTTTAAATTAACATGTTAATATAGTCGCCCCTCCTAACTCAAGGATCTGAGATCTGCAATTTTGAATATCCATGGCGGGGCAACCTGTGTTATTTCAAATGGTGTGCACACATGGGCCGTGCGCACAAAGGCCTGCCCCATTCAATCCTATGAGGCTTGAATATGCATGAGCCTCCACAGATATACCCACATGAGGTTGCTTGTATTTTTAATCTATCTGAGGTGGTCCTCTGTTTGTTTGTTTCTCCACCCACTCAGGTTAAACATGTAACCAGGAAAAAGTACTCTCTTTTTTATGTTATCAGCCTGCTTGGAACATGTTCCTGATTTCACCATGCCTGACACCTATTTTTATCATTTTTAAGACCCAGGTGAAAGCAGGTTTGTTTTACTCAAAAACATTAATGTTGTTTGGCTGAGTGCAACCCTTTCAAGTTGTAATTTTAAATTGTTTTCTGTGGCTTACTCTTTGACACACTCATTTTAATTGTTGCCTTCTGATGTGCTCCTGTACTGCTTTTAGCTAATTTGCTTTACTTGTTGTTTTCTGTTATTATTACTGTTTACTGGTCTTATTGTAAGCCCACCTCAACTATTGTGAAAAAGGATATAATATATTTATTACACACACACCAAAAAAAACTGAAATAATTTTCTGGACTCTCCTACTGTCCCAGGAGGTGTTGCCTGAAATTTACCACAACTTGTTTCTCAGAAAGGTAAGTTCTTCATGGTAAAGTAAAGCTATAAACCACCTGATGCTTTAAAAGGGACTATTTCATAGCTTGGAAATGTTGCTATTTTGGATTAGGATTGGAAAGAATTATTAATTCTGAGGTTTCAAAATGGGGTTCCTGCCAGACAGGAAGAATAATAGACTAGTGAGAATCTTGGACAATTTTCTCCTCAAATGCCAACATCCCAAAGTTGTTGAGGATAAATTATTCTGCAAAGAAAAACATATGTGCCAAGATCCTGCACTAGGAGACATATGTGTTTCACTTAGCTAAATCTCCATAGTTATGTACCTCCCAAAACAGGTTCCCTCTCCACCAACACAGCCATTTCCATATTGTTGAAGAGCACAGGGATAAATGGGATGTGTCCAGCCATTATCCCATAGCTGAACATGGTGTGACAGATATCTGCAGAGACCACCAGGAGTCCTTGCAAGCCTCTGTTTAAAGACCTCTAAGGAAGGAGATTCCACTACACTCCGAGGGAGTTTGTTCCACTGTCGAACAGCCCTTACTGTCAGGAAGTTCCTCCTAATGTTGAGGTGGAATCTCTTTTCCTGCAGCTTGCATCCATTGCTCTGGGTCCTGCTCTCTGGAGCAGCAGAAAACAAGCTTGTTCCCTCCTCATTATGACATCCCTTCAAATATTTAAACAGGTCTATCATATCATCTCTTAACCCATCTCTTCTCCAGGCTGAACATCCCCAGCTCCCGAAGTTGTTCCTCATAGGGCATGGTTTCCAGACCCTTCACCATTTCACTCCTTTTGAAACATTCCAGTTTCTCAACATCCCTTTTGAACTGTGGTTCAATATTGGACACATTATTCCAGGTGAGGCCTGGTCAAAGCAGAATAGAGTGGCACTATTACTTCCCTTGATCTGGACACAATACTTCTATCGATGCAGCCTAACAAGGGCTGAACCTCCATAGCTTCCAAGATCAAACAGGATTTGGTCATTTTAGGGTATTTAGGAATGGAAAACTCAATATAAGTAAGCTTGCAGTGTTCCAAGGTCTTTAAAGAAAAGAAGTATTTTGGAATAGGAAAATTGAAGTATCCCAAGAGCACAGAAACTACTTGTTCCAGGTCTGTTTTCAACTCATGTTCCTGCGTTTAAATATATGCCTGCTGTTCTGTGAACTTTAGACTTCAAGTAAATGCAACAGAACTAAGAAAATAATTGCATGTGATAACTGAAATGGTAACCTAGATGTGTGTTAAGCCAGTATATTGGGCAAAGGGAGGACAGGGAGACACACCAGAGTAGACAAGTAGAAATTGAACTGTCAGCATGTTGAATACTGCTAACATTTAAATGTGCATAGCTATTGTGACTCTTGAAAGCTAAGCACTATGACAAAAGAACCTAAGGTTGTTTAAGTTACAAAACCTGAGCAGATATTCATTCTTTCTGAGTGGCAGGATGAGTGATAGAAAAGTACTCTTACATTATCCCCTCCCAATGTGATTATACATTTTCAAATGCAGAGTTCTGCATACCGCCCACTGAAAATTACTCAAAGTATAAACAATAAAGCAACAATCTAATTATCCAGTATGCTATTGTGTATAGCATCCATTTGTAATAAGACATTCTTAACACTTTAAACATGTATATGACACATTGCTATAAATGTTTCCTGTACAAATGTATTTTTGCAGAAAATTTGAATATAAAATGCCATTCCTTTTTAATGAACATTGGAAAGGAGCTATGATTTCTTTTCTTTTTAAAAAAAAAAGTTATTGTGACTTGAAGCAACTTACCCGTGTCTCTCATGACCAAATGAGGCAATCGCTTCAGGAGCTGCTACTGAGACTGGCAGCAATGGCCACATGCTGCCAGATACTCCTGGACTCTAAAGCTTTCCCCTTCCACCTTACAACTTGCCCTGACTCCCTAAGCTAACTTGATAACTAGTAGAAATCCCTCTTTGATTAGCAATGCTAAAGGAAGATTGAATTGCCAGTAAACTGGCTTGTGAACTACTAATAGGGGTGGCATGACATTGTGACCATCACCACAGGCAGCAAAATGTCTTAGGGGTTTATTCCCACTATGATTTAAAGTGAATTGCCAATCGGTTTATATTACTGTCATTCCCTTTTGAAACTAGTTCTGATCATAGTGTGATGGGTTTCAATCACAATGAAGCGAGGCAAATGCAAAAAACTCGCTCTTTCCTGATGCTAGTTCTTTTGGAAAGAATTGATTCTGGAGCATGTTCAACAAGTGGGAATGATGGATCTTAATAGCATCATTCTGGAGGGGAGGGACTAGTGGCAGAGGGGTGTTTACCATCCCACCTCAGTTTTTGGTAGATCCACCAATTCTCCCCCTCTCTCAGTGCTGCCTTTGTGCTTGTGGTGTGAACTATGGGTGCATTTTTTCTAAAAAATAAAATAAAATTGATAGATTTGATTCACTGATTTTGTAACTATTTGCAAAGGCAAGTAGTTGCAAAACCAATGAATCGAATCTTCGTTCCATTTATGTGTGTGTGTGTGTGTGTGTGTGTGTGTGTGTGTGATGGAACCTAGCATGGTGCTCCTGAGCACCTCTTTGGGAAAAGCACCTCCTGAGTGATGCCCTGCCAGGGCCCTCTCCCCACCCAGAGCCCAGGCTGCCACTTATGTCACTGATGATGTACAGATAATTGACATGCATGTTGAAGTGGCTCAAACTTGAGGGGATGACAATCATGCCAAAAAAAAAAAAAAAACCCAATTACAAGGACATATTGAAAAGATTCGCTTTCACCGTGGGAACGACTGACCTTTTGGATTTACCAACACGGAGTGAAGGCGAATCCCAATCCAGTTTAAATGTAAGTGTGAATGAGTCCTTAGATGCCTTGTTATCTCTCCCTCAACACTTGAATTGCATGGCCAATAAAGGATGCCTAACCTCTTTGCTTTCAGTGTTGTTTCCTCAGCTATGCTTTTTAGATGACTGAAGTGGAGGGGTCCCAAATTTGTAGAATAGCCTGGGGATGGATCTTTGAATTCATTGTGGACTCTTCTATGCCCTCTAAACAGGCATGGACAAATGTGCAACCTGGAGGCTGTACGTGCCATCCACACAGTTCAGTCTCTCATGACCCAACATCCTCAAAAACTTTTGCTGCCTCCAAAAGGCCCATGATAACCACTAGGCCAGTAGTAGGCAACTGGAGCAGTCTGAGGGCCATTCCTATACACTGAGACACTCCAGGGAACTACTTAAAAATAAAGCAAAATTCAAGGTGGCCAGAAATCCACTTCTGGCTCTTGGGAATTGATATTATTGATTTTAAACATTACAGAGAGGCTTGAACCCTATCTAGAAGAGAAATTGTTGCACTTGAAGACTTCCAGGGGCAGAGGTTCACACTCTTTTTTGGCCAGAAAAAAAGGTCAATCTGGGGATTCTAGAGGTGTCAAGGGCCACAAAAGCATTCAGGGGACACACTACCTATCCCTGAAAATTGCCATTTCACCCCATTTGAGAGCTGGTAATTTTAGAAAGTCATAGGAATGAGGGGATTTAGCAACCCATGGATCCATGGCCTTTCCTGATATGGCCTCAACATGTCCCATTTTTCATTCCAGACACTTGTAGAACCTCTGCAGCAGTGGAGCTTTGTGCCACAGCATGGGTAGCACCTAATGTGTCAAGTGTAACTTCCTGCTGGTGAGGCTTTCCACTTTCCCAGGAAAACTAAACATGCTCCCATAAATTATATAATTTAAATTCTGACCTGATTCCCTACCCCCAGCCTGATGGAAATGCTCTGATTGCTGGCAGCTTTCTCCTTATGCAGCTGATGCCCAGCAAAGTGGGTGATGGGTGCAATTGTGGCAATAGTGTTAAAAGTGTGACTAAGTAATGATTGTGAATACAGAACAATTGTGTGTATATGTCTTCAAATCACCTGCCAAATCATGGCAACCCCATGAAGTTCATAGATTTTCCAAGGAAATGAATAATCAGATGTGGTTTTACCATTTCATTCCTCTGAAATATGACCTACAGTACCTGGTATTCCTTGGCAGTAACCTATCCAAGAACTAACCAGGACTGGCAAGATTAGCTTCCAAAATCAGACAGGATCTGGTACCTTTACAGTACAGTTGCCCCTCCATTTTTATGGGGTATCCGTTCCAGACCACACACACCCCCAGCAAAAACAAAAAATCGCCAATATTCAAGCCCCATTTTCTTGAATGGCAACATGTGCCTGGGGTCACCCACAAGTGTGTGACCCATTTTGTCCCCCTCCATTTCCTACCCACAAATGGGTGAGGGATGTGGACTCCAAGTCCACAAAAATGGAAGGGCAACTGTATTTAGACCCTTACGTATGTGTGTGTGTGCACGCATGCATACCTGCAAGTCGTCTGTCAACTTATGGCAACTCCATGAATTTCATTGGATTTTCTTACTCAGAGGTAGGCTTTGCCAGTTCCTTCCTCTGAAATACATAAAACCTAAAGCATCTGGCATTTGTTGGCAGTCTCCCATCCAAGTACTAACCAGAACTGACCCACCTTAGCTTCAGATGAGATCTGGTGCCTTTGGATAAGTAATTCTAAGTAATTGTGCCCATTCCTTGAGAAGTCAGATCTGGCCATGGTGGTACATAGCTTGGTTACATCCCATCTGGGTTACTGTAATGTGCTCTATATGGGGCTGCCTTTGGAAAGTGCTCAGAAACTTCAGCCAGTCTAAAGAGCTGTAGCCAGGCTGTTAACTGAAGCTGGCTACAGGGAGCATACAACTCTCTTGTTACAACAGCTCCATTGGCTGCCCATCCATTTCCGAGCACAGTTCAAAGTGCTGGTTTTGACCTATAAAGCTCTATATGGCTTGGGTCCAAGCTATTTGAAGGACCATATCTCCCTGTACGAGCCCACCAGAGTACTGAGATCATCTGATGAGGCTCTTCTCCCTGTCCCACTAACCTGTCAGGTGCGTTTGGTGGCAACAAAAGAGAGGGCCTTTTCAGTGACTGCTCTCAAGCTTTGGAATTTCCTCCCTATACAAGGCCAGGATGGCGTCATTCTTATTATCCTTTCAATACCAGGTAAAGACATTCCAGTGCAGTCAAGTCTATTAAGCGGAGAAGGACTGGGTTTTTAATGCTACCCAAATTTTACTGGTTTGTATTTTAATATTTTATATTTTAACTTATAATTGTTTTAATCTTTAACATTGTTTAATTGTTTTTAAATTGTATATTTATGCATTTTAATATTTTGTACTGTTTTTAAATTGTATTGTTTTATACTTGTTCATCGCCTTGAGTCCCCATATTGGCAGAAAGGCAGGATATCAGAAAATAATAATAATGATGATAATAATAATAATAATAATAATAATAATTGTTATTATTCATGATAGCTGTTTTGTCACAATTGTGACACCATTGCCACAATAGTAACTCCTCTGCCCTGAATCTATTTTACTAAACAGTTGCATAGAGAAAAGGAGGTCCATTCTGCTGGTTATCAGAGCAAGAGTGAATGAGTTCTTCTTTTCATATACTGAGCAACTGATACAGAATACTGACACATATTCCATAAAGAATAATTTTAAAAAACCCTTGATGTTTTATCTTCTTTGCCAAAAAGGGAGTTTGTTAGTATAATTTCATATTACAAATAACCACCTTCTTTTGCAAGGTATAAACATTTGAAATGAAGAAAGTAGCCCAGAGGGTTTTTTGTTTTTGTTTTTTTGCTTGCTTGGAGCACTGTTATTTTCAAAATGAGTTCAAACATGTCTCTTAGTGTTCCTACTAGATGCCTCAGTTTCTGGCTGTGCCTCATCTTTAGAGCAATACAAGATCTGCAGGTGGTTGTAGGCCATTTACAAAATAAATGCATTCCATTATTGGTCTGTTTTAATCTCAGAGAAAGGGATAGTTGTACAAGCTATAATCTGAATTTGTCTTTATCTTTTAAATTACAAAACGTTGACTACGCCATGCCAGCCTGTATCATGCAAATCTCTATCTCACTGTGAAAGCTGCAAGAGCATTAATCAACCTGATTAGAATTCTGAAACCAGCTGGACACTACTAAATGAAGGACTCAGAGACCACAGTCAGGAGGTGTTTGTTATCACTGTTCACTCTGAACTGTAATATTTGCTTTTCCCCATTTTCAACACTTTTTCTGTTCGCCCCCTTCAAACAAAATATATGGCTCAACATTAATAAAAATTTGATAAATACCAAACCTATCATATTGAACCATAGTCAAGATCTTACCTGGATGTATCCTGCCCCATCAGCTGTTAAACCCTAGGAGTGGCCCCGAGACTGTCACTTACTAGTGGGGTGGAATTGGATAAGGGAGGCAATTCACAGAGAACCAGCTGGTCTTGACTGGGTTGGATAGAAAAGAATGAGGGTATAATTTCACATGGAGGATCCACTCCCCCCCTCCCCCAGGAACTCAGAGCAGCTGGATCTCACCCTCCACACTTCCCTCTGGTAAGAAGGAGCAATAACCTCTCTGGTGCTTCACAGCTACCAGTTTGGGAGATTTTTGGATGGAATGTAAGGGTAATGGGGTCCAAAAACACACACAACTATACACACAGAATTCTGTATTAGCTACATAGTTAACTAAGCAACTTCTCCTGGCTGAAATTCCACAAGCCTGATGAAAACATCATTCACCTGTGTTCCAATCATCAGCAGAATGGACCTAGTTCCCATACAGCTGATGCCTGGTAAAATAGGAATGTGGGGAGTTACTATCATGGCAATAGTATCAAAACCATGACAATAGCAATCATGAATATGAAACAGTTACAGATGAGTGAATCTAGTGATGTAATTCTGCCCATAAACGTTGAGGTCCACAGGAAACCTTATGATAGGCATTATTTTAAGATGAAACTATAAACCTCAGAATCTAGGATGGAACTCAAATAGCATTCAAAGTCACATGTCAGTCACAAAATCAAATTTTAATACATCATAGGTTCATAGGCTATTTTAGTAATCAATATTTTAGCTAATTAATTACTAATTCAATTATTTGATCACTTGGAGAGCTTGAATATACAATCAAATCATAAAAATACAATCTTGTAATAACTAACTGCATGTGATTTACTAACATTCAGCATATACACATAGCCTGTTCTGTAACTGGTTTTCACATATATTTTAGTGTTTAATTCTGTATGGGCCCTACTTCACTTCAAATCACTCAGATTTTAATCTTTCCTTCTGACAAGCATGACAGGTGCCCCAAGAGTGATGGTCATACTTGCTAGCTGATGTTAAAAACAAATGGTCTATCATGGTGCTGACTTTCTAATTGGTATCTCCTTCTTGCCAGCTGACTCAAGAGTAACCTTTGCAAGCACAAGCTGTTATGAGTGCAGTCAGCCCTATCCATCTTACATTCTGTTCCATAAAGAAGGTATCAAAGTGACATTCAGCCCAGTCTACAATACAGCCCAGTTAGGCTAGAAAAAAGATCATATAAGGTCCATTGATAATCAGTAATAGGACTACCCGCTTTTAGGATTTCTCCACACATTATATTATTCAAGTATACACATAGGTTCTGCTCAAGTTCATATCTAAAATATTAAAATATGAATGTGTTGAACAGATTATGAAAACAATATTTATCATACAGATAAATCACAGAAAGATAATTGGATATGTCTGCCTGTTTAAGAACCCCCCCCCCCCTGCTGCACATGGAGAGACACTGGTGGGCATTATGTTTCAGTTGACAAAAGGAACTCCTCTGCTTCTAAGGATAACTTTATTCTACCTACCAGTCCTGAAATCCCAGACATACTGCTGAAATTATCTCGTCATTTTGTTATCTGAAAAATAGACACACACAAAAATGAGTTATTCCAGTTAGACCCAAAAATTCAGGTCCCTTGGAAGACCCCCCCCTCCCCCCCCCCCAAAAAAAAATGCCAGGAACTGAATAACAAAAATATTACACCAAGTTTATCTCTGAATTTGGTATGCAAAAGCTGTCAAGTGTTCAGGTGGCCTTTTGTTGGCACTTCCCTTCATTTTCACTGCTTTGTAATTCAAGGTCACTTTCTTGGTTTGACTGGAGTGTAAGGTTTGTCAGCACTGTTACCCTTTCCATGTTGCTGGCTGAACCAACTGCCTTCATTCTCCCCTAACCTGGGTGTATGGAAGAAGGGTATAAGGGAACAGAGAGCTTATGATCCATCAACAATATGGATCACTAATATGATCCTACAGGACAAGCCAGATAGAACATTCTTATGAAGCTAACATTAGAAATAGTATTATAAAAGAGACATTTGTCCTCCAAGCTTCCTAGCATAAGATGCTATATCAACAGAAAGACACACAGAAAGATAGTCTGAGGCGGGATACAAACCGCCATATAGTACGTATAGCATACGTACTAGGGTTAGGAAGGGGTGGTGCTTCCGCACCCCCCTAACCCTAGTACGTATCCTATACGTACAAGATAGCGGCGCCCCTTCTACATGGGCGCCGCCATCTTTACGTACTGGACGCATAGCATCCAGACGTGTCGCGGCGCCTATGACATCGCGAGTCCGCGCCAGGCGCCTCGCGACGTCATAGAGGCACCGCAAGAAGAAGCTCTGAAATGGAGCTTCTTTTTTGCTCCACGTGGGAGCCGCGCGGTTTGGCTGCTGCGGCTCCCGCACGGAGCAAATGGTGGCGGCGGGGGAGCACCGCAAAGCGGCGGTTTGTACCCCGCCTGAGACACACAGAATGAAACCCTTCCTCTTCTCTCCCATAAGTATTTTTCCCCAAAAGGCCATATTTTTGTAAAATGGCTTTAAGGTTCTATCCAGTTTCCTATTTACTAAAGCATGTTTCTCCACATTTTCTCAAGTGATCCCATTTTTTATGCACATTTTATGAATATTGGCATTCTTTCAAATGGCTTTTTTTGGGGGGTGGAATGAGGGGTTACCAGGACAGAAATATCCTGCAAGGGGCCTAAGATCTACAGGAGAGGGCTTTCTTCCAGTCCAACCACCATCACAGGCTTGCTTGGTATTACACGAGAGAGTCTTCTCAGTGGCTCTTCTTCCCTCTGGAAATGCCTTCCATGGGAGGCTAGGCTGGCCTCTCATGGAAACAATTTCCAGAAGGTAGGAATAGCCACTGAGAACACTCTCTCTGATTTCCTTTCACTGACAGGCAAAGACATTTTTATTAAAGCAGGCTCTGAATATAGAATAATTGTCAGGGAGGCTTTTATGCAGGGTATGTACTCTATTTATGTTTAACTTTTGTATGTTTTATGTGATTTTATATGTTTTTAGCATGATGACTTTAATAGTTTTTTCCATTTTTATTGTGAAGTTTTTAAACTGTTTTATCTGTGAGCCACCTTGTCTTTCTTTCCAGGAGAAAAGTGACATCTAAAATAAATAAATAAATAAAACATTCAGATATCTCTCCAGAAATTGCATTGCACTCCTTATTCAGTTTCACAGGATACAAAAGGCCTGATTTCACATAAACACAAGAATCCAATGAATTTCTTACCTATCCTTAGTCGAGTCCATTGCTCCTATATGTCCATCAGATGTGCAATATGATCTTGTACATTTTTACTCCAATGAGTTTATGAACATTCACTACCCCCAGTCCAACATAGTGCTAGGACATAGATGCAATAGGATTCCCCTCACTCTCACGGCAGCCCTTTGTGCCACTCACTAACATGCTCCAAAGGTTTTTCAAGTCCTCAGGATTAATTTGAAAGCAGATGAATGGCTTGTTGTGTTTGTGTGTATGGAATCTCTGTCCTCTAATTGGATTTCCACTTAGAACTGTTCTAGGCTCTGAAATTTCAAGTTTAAAACTGGAACTCTAGGGACAAACCCTTGTGACATAACAAGTGCAATGTTACAAGGGACAGCCCCTGGTGATGCAATTAAGCGCAGTACATTAGGCATCAATCACAATTACACAGAATACACTAATGGTGGCCATGAAGAGGGTGAAGGAGACATCCCCTCCTGCTGCATTCCTCCTCCCCCTGCATCTCTCAAGTAGGCTGCATCAGTGCAATTTGGCATGCCAAAAGTGATGTAGCATAACTTCTGACATTGTAGCTGTTTTTCACCTATTTGGGTTTTTTGTTTTTTGGCTTTAGAGGTGGCTGAGGAAGCAAACTGCTGAAGCTGTGGGCTCTTGGCAGGGGGCTTGAAGCAGTCTTCAGGGAGAAAATGGCCAAAAATCAACCCATCAAATTAAAATCTGGAGAGTTGGAGGGCTTTGATGAATTCTGGGAGCATCAGGGCTGCATGTAGAGCCTCAGGATGGATGGATGGATAGATTAGATAGATAGATTAGATAGATAGATAGATAGATAGATAGATAGATAGATAGATAGATAGATAATTATTATTATTATTAACTTTTATTTATAAAGCGCTGTAAATTTACACAGCGCTGTACATACAATCTTTTTAATCAGACGGTTCCTTGCCCTCAAGCTTACAATCTAAAAAGACATGACATAGAAGGGAAAGGTGGTGGGGCTAGTAGGCTAATACATATAATGTGCATAGCAATACAGGAAATTGTTCGATAAAACAGGCATCAAAAGAACATCAAATAGCAAGCGACAATTATGCAATGCCTGGGAACGCTTCTCTGAACAGGATGGTCTTCAACTCTGTTTAGATAGATAGATAGATACTTTCTTCTATGTAGTGTTCTAGCAGTGAGATTCTTCTCCATCACCCTGAGGATAGGAAAAGATAGTCTGAGACTTAGGGCTAGGCCATGATATCTGGGGTCCCTATTTCTCTCCATTTTCTACAAATTTGAGCAGTTCTGTCAATAGGGTTATAACACTGGATCCTGACGGCTACCATATAATCTTTATTCAGCAAAGATAGCACACAAGAAGAAGCATACTTCATGTGGCAACTGACATGCTGCTAAAAATTCTTGTATCCTGGAACCCTCCCAAAAGAGTGTGTGTGTGAAAGAGAGAGAGAGAGAGAGAGAGAGAGAGAGAGAGAAAGAAAGAAAGAAAGAAAGAAAGAAAGAACATTAAGATTATTAATATAGTTCAAATTCAAGCCAGGCAAAGTTTGTGTTGTATTTGAAGACCAACTTGGAAAATTTATGGCTGAAGAATGAAAATACTATATAAAGTTTATCTTTGGATTTGGTATGCAAAAGCTGCCAACTGTTCAGGTGGCCTTTTTAAAACTTCAGTATAAAGGAAGAAAAAGCCTAACAAAATGCAAGACACAGCATAAAAGTCATATTTTCTTTGTTCCCCTGCATCTTTTTTTGCTTTTGATCATTGAAGAGGGAAAAGAACAAAGATTTCATTTGTGTCTTGAGATGTTTGCTTCTGGAAAAAAAAAGGATGGAAAAGGAACAACAAAAACAAATGTGTTGGGAAGGAGATTACTTTTTTTGTTCTGTGTGGTGAAAAATGATCTGCTGATTTCAAGAAAGTGCCAATCATATAGTAGAACATGGTCTGCAGGAATTTTCTAAGGTAGGATATGTAAGGCTTGGGTGGACAACTTTGGCAGATCCAGGGACCCACTTTCTGCAACTGGGGATCTCTTGAGGCTATGTAAACATCCTGGTAGTAACCAGAACTTCAATTCTTTGGAGCTGCTTTTAAGACTAGAGAGCTTATCGCTTGGGCAAATAAGACAGCTTACCTCTTCTGGCTTCAGTTCTGAATTTGAGGCACCTCTGGATCTTATCATTCCTAAATAGCCATCAATCTAGGTGGGATGCCACTGCCCAGATACATCCCGGGTCGAAGCCTCACTCAGCCGGTCCATGTTTTAAGTTGGAAGCTCCCCGGCTTCAAAAAAAAAAAAAAAGCAGGCTGAGCAGGGCTTCAACCCAGGATGCATCTGGGTGGCAGCATCCCACCTAGATTAATGGCTATTTAGGAATGATAACATCCGGAGGCATCCCTGATCCAGAATTGAAGCTGGAAGAGGTAAGCCAGTTTATTTGCCCAAGTGATATTCTCCTATGTTGGTGCTTTTGGTTGATAGCTGTTCATCCATCCTAGAGGACATATGGAGGGTCCCAACACTGACTGGATGCAGGTCTGCATTCAGGAGCTTCCAGCTGTCTTTGTGGATCTATGAAGGAGGAGAAGCCGCCATTACACCTAGGACAAGAGCATAAACTTCTCTTCCATTCCTAGGTATGCAAAGATGGTTTCCATGAGCAATCAGTGGCCAGTTAGAAACCTCTGGCTACCTTGTGGGAAAGGTACAAAGAGGTACTGGGTACCTCCTTCTGCAATATTTTTAAATATCCTCACACCGTTGTAACTAAGGGTTATATCAATTCAAGCCACTGCTTGAATTCTAACATAATACCCTTAGGAATATTAGGATATTATACCTGCCAAATAACAAATCAATGCAGCAGTGTTTGTGCTAATATTAATTCCAGACTGCACGCCCTCTGCTCAAGTGGTACTGAAATCAGAGAAAGTGCAGTATGATACAGATGGACAATGGATATAGCAGGCAGAGTAAAAGAAGCAGAAGGATGTAAATATTCAGCTTTTTCCAAGCAAGCACTTGATTCTTCATCCTCTCTGGTTCCACAGATGTCACCAGAATGATTTTAACATGCCTGTTCTTGTGAGGGAGAACTATTTTAAAAAATCAATGAACATTGGCTCCATACTGTAATATATTACTTAAAAATTCTTGTTCACAAAGCAATGATATTGGAGAGCTCTCCTAAAACCATTTTTCTGAGTAGAAATTGATGTATTAATTTCTGGAAGCATGCCTGTGTCTCTGTGTCCCCATTCTCCTAATCCAAATTGCCAATATATCTTCAGTCAAATTCAGATTTGGATTCAGACTTTTCCAAAGGAGTTCCACTTTTGAATTTGACTCAGGGTAACCAGATGTCATAACTGTAAAGGAAGACAATATACCATAACATGTAGGGCATTCAAGGAAAATGTAGGACATTGCAAACTAAAAGTTAACAACACTAATATAAGTATAAATTCATGCTTCTTAGTCGTGCTCAAAATGGAGGACATTTTGGAATTCTTCCAGTACATAAAGTTGAAATGTAGGACATGACCTGGAAAAGGAGGATGACTAGTCATTCTGATCTGGCCAAAACAACTCATTTTATTCCTGACAAATCATGTTTGCATACACATAGTTCCTCACTTCTCCACCCTATTTGTTGACTGATAATAAGCAGGAGAGGGTTTTCACTCAATTTACCCATGGGAAATAAATATTCTTTACTAGTTTTTGGGAGGAAGAGCTCACTTTAGCAATTATCTAAACATAACTTCTTTCTTTTTTTCTCAGCATGTTTTATTTTCTTTGCACTGTCAGTGCAAGTGCCAACCTGAACAACTTTGTTTAATCTGAGTATGAGTACATAATAAAAATCGACTGCTTGTTTGCCTGACTCACTGTGTTGGTAGCCTGGACACCATTTTTAATCTTCTGCAAAGCCCCATGGCTGATGTTCCAGAACACTTTGGAGTGGTGATAGAAGGTGTGTGCGTGTGTGCACATCACTTTAGGTCACCTGTCGACATATGATGACCCCATCAATTCCATAGGGTTTTCTTAGGTAAGGAGTACCCAGAGGTGGTTTTGCCACTTCCCTCCTCTGAAATATAGCCTATAGCACTTTGTATTCATCAGTGGTCTTCCATCTAAGTACTAACCCAAACTGACCCTGGTTACCATCAAAGACCCAACAGGATCTGGTGCCTTTAGGGTATTTAGGTCCCCACCAAAAGGAAAAGAAAACATGTGTAGGATCTTCAGAATGAATTTCTATTTTCAGAAGTGTGTGTAAAAGAAAGACCTCATAACTTTTCAGACTTAAGAAAAATTTATGAAAAAAAAATGGGGGGGGGGGCTTTCTTTGGAGTTCAGCATCTTCTCAAGAATCTCCCAAACATTACATTTCTGAGGCCAAATGTGAATAGATCTTGACTCAAGCTCAAAATAGAAGGGTCAAATAAAGCAGCTTCTGGCTACTTTAGGGACATGGCATGCAGATGATGTACACCCCTGAAGCGTCTGGAAATATTCCAAGGCTGCCTAAGGTGGCCACAAGCAAATAGAGCATTAAAAAAGTATTCCTGCTGCAAGCTTGTTTGGGCCACAGTAATGGCTCGCTTTGGTTGCCATGGTCCCTGGCTGATCAGGGGCTGATCATGGCTGGAGCTGCCAGAGGCCATGCCTAACTGCCCATCTGCTTCACCCCTCAAATGCAGAAGCTTGTAATATTGTTCTTCCCTGCAAACCCTACTACAGGTGTAGAAGGCAGTATTTTATCATGTGTGCGCGAGGAAATGGAGATGTGCCAAAATCAGTCCTCATGAAAAAAAGTCTCCATTTTTTCTGCTCCATTCTCAGGATATGTTTTAAAAATTATTATTTTTATTTTTGAACTTTGGTTGGTGGTGCTTTTGCATTTACCTTACTTCTACAAACTGTTGGGGGATTTCTGTGTGTTTGTGTTTCCTTTCTGTTACACCTTTTCTAACCCTCTCAGCATCCCTGGCTGGCCATACTTCCTAATCTTAAAAGTTTGTTGGGAAAAGAATTAATTCATGATGTCTTTCTCTGAGATTTAATTGAAATGTAGGAAGCCAGAGAGAGGTGTAGTATGCTGGGGAGATGGCTGTTCAAGAAAAGAAGGGCCCTCAGACACTTCATAATGTCGGTAAAAGAACCTTACCCAGAAGAATTTCCTCAAATAGTTCTTAGAACTAGTTTCCTTATGGGGAAACGAGTTTTGATATCAAATTTAAGGAGGAAGCATTAAAAAGAGATGGAATAAATTTTAGCACAGCATATATGTCTGCTTGGCTTGCACACAATTCTTAATCTAACTCCTCATATTATTACTACCATTTCTTCTTCTTCCTCCTTCTCCTCCTCCCCTTCTTTTTCCACATCTGTTTCACACATGTATTCATCACTGGTCTGTAATGACAGGTAGGCTATTATTAATGCCATCACCTATCAAGACCACAGGAAAAATGTTCTCATCAGTAAGTCACCACATATTCATTTCAGTAGAAAAAGCATGCACATCCAACTCCAAGCTACAAAAAGTTGAAATATTAAGAGATACTGTACCATAAATATGGCCATTCAATGATTTCTGACACTTTAGAAATAGCAAGGATATGCTTAAAATGGCATCAATTTTACTGTCACATGAAGGGAGGCTATCAACATTTTTATGAAAAGTTAGGAAACTTGGAAAAGCTGACATTTTTCCCCCTCTAAAGTTATTCTGCAGCTCTGGATGTAAAACAAGTTAGCACCACTACAGAACATGCTTCATAACTTTGGAGATAATCAGATGGGGCACAAAACATCCTTGTCCCATCCTTTTCCCATTCTTATACCACAATCATGTTTTTCATATGACGTTATGCTTATATGGTCATTATCCTATTCAGAAAGTGCAACTGACTACGTTTGCATGAAAGACTTTCAAACGATGTCACACAGATCCTGTCATTGTCCCAACATTGAATAGTATTTTGTATTAATGGGAGTTTGCATTCATGCAATGCTGATTCAATGATGGGACAATAGTGCTGTAATCTGAAAGCCTTTAACGGGATCACAGTCAAAGGACGGATAAGGTCCTTATCCCGTCTGTGTGTGATAATCTCCTTTGTCTATTGTTAGTTCAAGCTTTGGACACCAATAATTGTACAAAGAGATAGAAGCTCCAAGGGCCAGTGAGCAAGCCATTGGTTTCCTACAAGGCTTGTGGAAGATGTTGTCTATTGTACTTGACAAAGCTCTGGGTAGTCTCATAAGCAAAGCAGCTAACAGCACATACAAAAGCAATCATTGTACAGTCGGCCCTCCTTATCCATGGATTTTTTTTTAATCCACGGATTCAAGCATGGCTTGAAAATATTTTTAAAGGTATAAATTCCAAATAGCAAACCTTGATTTTGCCATTTTATATAAGGACACCATTTTGCTATGCCATTTTGGGAATTGAGCTTCCACAGATTTTGTTATCCACAGGGGATCCTGGAACCAAACCACAGTGAATAACAAGGGCCCACTGCTGAGAACTGATAGCTGTTCTTCTAAATCTAGCCTATGTTTTCTTGCCTTCCTTGGTTTATAGAGACATAACACACACACACATCCAAACTCTCTCCCTGATAAACTCAGTGTTGGTATGGATTAAGCATTTACATTGAAATTTGAAGTGAGACTCTAATATTTGTTTGCTGTATCCCTTTGTTTGAAGAGGTTATTTTCCTCTCTCAGTTTAGCTCTTTTGTGTCTCTGGTTTTAGATGAATTCCCCTTCTGAGGTGCAGCTGCAGAATTCTGCACAATGCAGAGAGTTGTTCAAGGTCTACAGGTTCATCAAAGAAAGACAACAATGTGAGTCAATAGCCTCCTATGAATTCTTCTGTATATAACCAGAAGTCTCTCTTGTCTGAAGTTTCTTAGTAACAATTAATTCTCCATCACTACAAACA
>NC_056522.1:235125270-235164170 GCF_019175285.1 Sceloporus undulatus
CCTGCTTAAAGTGATCCTATCACAGGGATTTCTTGGCAAGATTTATTCAGAGGAGGTTTGTCATTGCCTTCTTCTAAGGCTGAGAGTGTGTGACATGCCAAAAGTGACTAATTGGGTTTCTTTGGCTGAGCAAGGATTTGAATCTTGGTTTCCTGGAATCTAATCCAACACTCAGACTGCCATACTGCCATTATAAATAATTACTATTATTTAAATAGGAGTAAAGTACATTTGGCCATAGTTCAGAAGACTGTTACCAGAAGCCCTTTGTGATGCATGCTGTCCACTTGTTATCATTGGACGAGCAGCATTATCACTCCTTCTCTCTATTCTCTCTATTTTACTGTTTTTACTGGACCAGACTTCGTCCTTCAAAGGTCTAACTGAAAACAGGGTACTTACCATTAAGAACTCTTCTAATAAAGGACTCTGTCCTAGATTAGGTTATATGGCAGCCCTATAGAACAACCCCTCCCTATCATGTGCCATTGCATTGCAATGTCTTCACTTCTCAAGATTTTTCCCATAGCTCACTTATACACCCAATACAGGGGAAAGGATCTATTCTACAGATAGCCAATTAGAGTTGCCAGTCTTATTTCAAACTGAGCACCATGATTTCCTTAAGGATACTTTTTCCAAGTTCTCAGCTATTTTTTTTAACAATCAAGAGTTGGGAAGCTGGAATCCCCTGAGAATCTATACAGTGGACCCTTGTTATATGCCGGGGCTTGGTTCCAAGATCCCCCCGTGGATAACAAAATCCGTGGATGCTCAAGTCCCATTAAATATAATGACACAGCAAAATGGTGTCCCTTATAAAAAATGGAAAACCAAGGTTTGATATTTGAAATTTATACTTTTTTGGAACATTTTCAAACCATGTGTGCTTGAATCCATGTATAAAAAAATCAGTGTATAAGAAGGGCCAACTGTAATGACATAGTAAAATGGTGCCCCTTATAAAAATGGAAAACCAAGGTTTGATATTTGAAATTTATACCTTTTTAAAACATTTTCAAACCACAGATGCTTGAATCCATGTATAAAACTGTACTATATTTTCCACTGTTTTGATTGAAATTCCAGACTCTATGAATGCATTTGTTACTTCTATGGTCGCAAAATTTGGTTTAGCTGCTAGCAAGATTAGAATTAGCTATCTTGATTGGAATGATGGCTAGATCTATTCTAGTTTTATGGTTCTATTATTTTATTGTTTATGATGTATTATTGGTTTTTTGTTGATGGAACTCTTTTACTAACTTTACCATGTTGGTTTTTGGTGATTTTTATGCTTTGGTGTTTTGTTTTTTTAAAAAACACTGTTTTTGTATTTACTGTTTAGATATATTTTATATTATGACGGCTTTTAGCTTTTAACAATAAATTTCTATTCAATTGAAAGCTACAGATAGGACTGTGGAATTTTCCAGTGCTATGCAGACATTTAGGCATAGAATTCATGATCAATACATCTCAGAGCAGTGTGCTGTACATTTTTGATGTAGCATGTACAAGTGTGCAATGTTGTCCTCCAGTGGTTAAACCATAGAAATGATAGGGAGGTTAGTACACCAAGCAGCAGATACATTGGCGATATATTACTTGAGCAATGTGGGACCTCATTTCTGAATGTAAAGGACCAAGTCAAACACCCCCATTTCCTCAAGAATGAGTATTGTTTATCTGCAGTTCTTAGGTATGCAACTTAATACTGAATCTCAGTTCTCTGATTTACTATATGCTGAGTTGCAAGTTACATGCTTACATTCTGCCTGGGAGAATGATGGAGTGGGTGCTTTTGTCACATAAATGATTTTTAAGAAGAAGAAAAAAAACCAATGTAAACTTTGAATCCATCAGTTCTATTGTTGAAGGAGATTTCTAAAAACTTGTGATCTTATGTAAAGACATCTACCTTTTCCACAAGTATGTTAATCTGGCAAAGATGAGCAAAATAGTCATTACATAAATATAGGCTTGGATTTTTCTTGCTGCAAAAATTATGGTCTAGACATGAATCATATTATATATTCTGTTAATTAAACAGGAAGAGAACTTCAACACCATACAACATTTCTGTCATAAAAAGAGAGTCAATGACATGAAAATTGTATCAAATATTGCAAGAATTATATGGAGGCTCAGGTAATCACACTTCTAAAGTGTTTGTGGTTTTGAAGCTGTCTATTTTGAATACACAATTTCCTAGAATAATAGGCAATACGTACACAAAGGGCTCTAGAGTTAAATATATGGGTGTCAGCTATAGTTTATTGAAGAACTGCAATTGCTTTTAAAGATAAAATTAATTCTTGAAGTGTATATTCCTGTCCCTATATCCTGTTTAAGTCAAATTTGAAGAAAATTGGAGAAAGGAAACACATTTATAAGCCACTCTTAGATGAAAAGTTGTTTGCAATATTCCCTTTAATAATTTTCCAATTAGTACAACATTGTTGTTATTGTGTGCCTTCAAGTGATTTCCAACTTATGGTGACCCTAAGGTGAACATATCATGGGGTTTTCTTGGCAAGAGATGATTTGCCTTTGCCACCCAGTGGATTTCAATTGCTGAGCAGGTATTTGAACCCTGGTCTGCAGAGTCAAAGTCCAACACCTAAACCACTACACCACACTGGTTCTCATTTTATCAGGGTCAAAAATGTCCTTAATCTTTTCTCCCATCAAATTAAATTGACCCACATTAACTAGTCAGATAAAGCTTTAGAGTCAGCAGTGTACTAATGAAGAGTGCAACCCTAGTCATGTTTACTCAAAAGTGCTTACACTTCAGCCATGTATATGTACACAAGTCTGCAGACTAAGAGCCAGAACAGACTGCCAGGAAGGGGCAGATTGAAGCTGCCCCCATGTGGTTGGTTGGGCAGCTTCAGAGCATCTTGAGGCATGCGGCATCAAAACACACCCCTAAGCTGCCCAAAGCTGGCTTTTGCTTCCAGGCTGTTCTAGCCCTAAGTCTTGACAACACAAGAAAAAACATCTGTGTGGAAGCAAAGACTGAAAAGGTTTAGGAGAGCCATTATTACAGAATGTGTTACTGTTGTTTTAAGGCTAATGACTAGAAGACCTCCAGAAAATATGATAATTAACCACAATATTTTTAGTTTTCTTATGTTTTAATTAATCAATGTTATAATTGCTTTTATTTTTATTTCATTATCAGTTGCCTTGAGTGAGCAGGGGAGGGGGAGATAAATCAGATAAGTAAATAATCCTAAATTAAATTGAGAGGCATAGTCACTCTAATATGGTATACTCCATGCTCTGCTGTCTCATGCTGGTGGGGCAGATGTTGTAAGGGGATGAATAAGCTGTCTTCTTGAGTAACTAAGAGAAAGTAGAAACAAAGGCTTATGGCAATCAGATTGTTCTTTCATGTCATGTGAAAGAAAAAGGAGAAGGAGGGGGAGGGAGGGAGAGAGAGAGAGAGAGAGAGAGAGCACAGATGATTATGAAATATGATAAAACATTAGAAGTTCCATGTAGGCTGTATATGGCTACTAAGAAGTTGTGAGTGATGGGTTAAATGGCTCCTTGTGACGTTCAAATTTATCACCGCTATGGTTATACACAAATAAGAACTGAGTACTTCAGAAGGTGATAGCAAACTACTCTTGGGTGCAGATAAAAGAAAGCAAGAAAGAATCAGTTTAATCACACATGCTCATATTTTCTTTTTCCTTTTGAGTATTTGGGTCTTTCCACTTTCCTGCTGCCATTGGTTCCACCATAGGATTCATAAGTACCAATCTGCTTGCAGCAATATATATTACAGTGGCAGGTAATCACATTCCAGTGAAAGGTTATGCTAAAGCAATAATTGCTCAGTGTGACCTTCCCATCCATGTGGCTTGAGGGATCATTTTTCAAAGCTGTCTACCTCTGAGTAATTGCAGCATACATTAGGCAGCAGTCACTCCATATCATCCAAAGACTTATCCGTTGATATATATTATTCCCAGTGTCTCCACAGCTGATGTATAATCAATTGCAACTTAACTAGGGCTGTGGAAGATCAGCTTGCTAAATTATTGCAAAGATGGAAATGTTCAGAAGCAATGGCTTTAGTTCTATGCATTCTCCTTTTGCCCTCATTGGACTTCCCAGATTAAACATGAAGTCACCCTTGTTACCTTTTACAATATAAGTAGCTGAATACAGTTGGCTTAATAGGTCTATATCTGTTCTTCCATAATCCATACATGGCCCTAATTTTAAAAAGACGACACTTTTTAAACTTATGAGTTAAGGAAAATTACCAACTTTTTTTTCAGAACAAGTGTTAGCGCATGTGTGTGTGCCTTCAAATCGCTTGTTGACCTATGGTGACCCCATGAATTTCACAGTTTTCTTAGGCAGAGTTTTCTTAGGTACTTCCTTCCTCTGAAATATAGCCTACAATATCTGGTATTCATTGTCCATCTCCCACAAAGTACTGAAAACCCTACTTGGTTTCCAAGATCAGACAGGATGTGATGCCTTTAGAGTATTTAGGCCCAAGTGATGAACTACATTTAAAGAAGAAAAAGAATGCATGAATAAAATTCTGCCTATTCTTTTCTATTCCGTTATCATTGCATCTTCTCAGGGTAATCCTCTAGTTTTCTGGATGGTTTTGGGCTCATAGATGGAAATGGTGCAACTTTGTTAACATGGTGAGATAAATGTTCAAGACACTTTGGAAAAAAATGTTCAAGGATCCACATGAAGCTATTGTTTCTCTTGGATATCTCAATGACTTTCTCTGCCATCAATCCTTACAGATTAGGGTTGGAAAAATATTGGAAAATATTGGAAAGGTTTTCTGTTCCCTCCATGTTTTCAGAGTGCCAACACACTCTGACAAGAATAATCCTGGAATGATGTGAATCTTTGCAGTTTACATATAGTTCTTTTGTGCAGGAAACAACATGTGCCATACAGAAAATAGCATTTCCTGTGCATAAAAAGCTGTTCCTAGTGCAGAAGATTGTTTAATTGGTTGTTTATGCTGTGAAAAATTTACATGCTGTTGATTTGCACACAAAACCATATTTTCTGCACAGGACTTTTCATGGATGTTTTGGCAGCGATGGAGCCAGGTATGAAAAACTTCATAATGAGGAGAGAGTAAGCTTGTTTTGTGCTGCTCCAGAGAACAATGAATGCAAGTTACAGGAAAAGAGGTTCCACCTAAACATTAGGAGAAACAGGAAGAGCTGTCTGACAGTGGAACACACTCCTTCAGAGGGTGGTGGAGTCTCCTTCCTTGGTGCTCTTTAAACAGAGGCTGGATGGCCATCTGTTGGGGATGCTTTGATTGAGAATTCCTGCATGACAGGGAGTTGGACTGGATGGCCTATGTCTCCAAGGAAGATGGTCTCTTCCAACTCTATGATTCTATGATTCTATGATTCTCTGTCACTGTGGCAAGCTGGGATGGACAGAACAGGAAGAGGCTCTGACTAGGTGTCACCCCTCTTCTGGTGTGTCACCCAGCTCACCCCCTAGTAATGCCACTGCAAACACCTGTAACCTAATTTATATTTTGTTATTTTTCATGGCTTTGTTCCAATAAAGCATGTTTTTCCTTACAGACACGATGAGCCAGAGCACTTGCATGAATGAGATATTTCTGGGGTGATTTTACTGATACAGACACAGAAGTTACACTAATTTCAGTGATATAACAAGGAATTCTTGTTGTGTGCCTTCTAGGTCATTTCTGATTTATAGTGGCCCTAAGACAATGCTATCACAGAGTTTTCTTGGCAAGATTTGTTCAGAGGGAGTTTGCCTTTGTCTTTCTTTGAGGATGAGAGAATGTGATTTTCTCCAAGTCACACAGTCGGTTTCCACAGTTCAGCAGTGGCTCAAACCCAGGTCTCCAGAGTGCTCGTCCAAAGCAATATACAATGTTTGATACAGCACGAGTACTTAGCCATAATACCTGGCATAATGCAATGTCAATGGATATGCTGAGCTAGATGATCTGCCTTAAAACTCAAGTGCTCCTGACATATGCAAGACATAAAATTGTCCTCTTATTGTAAAAGAAACATTCATTATACAAGGAACATTCAAACAAAGACTCCCTCCCTTCATTCTGAAGTACATCCTGTCAGTAATTTTGCACCAATCTATTGACTGTCCAGTTGGAGATTAATATTGTGCAAAGGACCACCCGAAGACTGTGCCCTATGCTTCTCTGCCGATGTTCCTGCCAGTCATATTGCTGAAGCACTGTAAAATATTCCTTTAAAGATTAATAGTTTCACAGATCACAAGCTGCTTTAATTTTAAAAGAAGACGATTGCCAATACATTTATAACAGAGAGAATAAAATATTATCATTATCTTTAATTTCCTGTGCAATTTAAACATTGTTAATGCTTTTAATTACACTCATGCAATTGGCTTTTTGTTCTAATCAGTCTCCAGGACAGATCATTCAGTGTGATCAGACGCCAGTAATATTTATAAAAGAAAAACATCTAGCTGTTACCCAACTTACCCAGCATCTGTGGGGTGTAATTTAATTGAATGGATATGCAATTTATTATTTAACCCCAATCATCATCAATAGTTGATTAGTCTGTCTGATCTATCAGCATGCAGATTAGATAGTATATCAAGGAAAGCAACCATCTGTATCAGATTGCTGACTATAGGAGAACTGTGAATTCCCCATTGGAAAGAGTATATATTTGCTGGTGGGGTGGGTGTATAAGGATAAATGTTCATGGTGGAGAAGGATAGTAAAAACCATACATGTTACTTAACACTTTCTAAAATCAAAGTCATGGAGACACTACTATGTCATTCCATATTCACACCAAAGAAGGCTGTTAAAGATTTGATTGAAAAGTACAAACTTATTCTATGGCCTGTAGGATATTGTCAAAAGCTGCTGGAAAACATAAATAAATCTAAGAATGTGTTGGTCATCTAAGTGTTCCTGAGGTTAATGGCTGGGATTGCAGCAAGAACATTGTGCTAGATCTCACTCTGAGCAAAATGGAAAACCTAATCAAGGTAAAAAGCATGATGTTTGATCAGGAAATGCAAGGCATAAAAATAGAGTCATGCAATAAATTTTATTCTATTGTTGTTTATAACTCTACTTATTTTGTTAATAAATATGTTATTCATTTCTTTAATTTGTTAAAGATCATATTTATTTCTTCATCCATCCATTCATTCATCCATTCATTCAATTCATTCATATCACTTTCATTTTCGTTAGTAACATCTCTTTCCTTTTTTTTAATCCAAATTTTAATAGACATTTTAAAAGAAAAAAAGTGCAATACAATCCGATTCACATTAATTAAAATACATTCCACTACATCCTGTAAAATATTTTTCTTCAGTTCTTAATAAAGTTGGTCACTTCCTAGATTACTGATTTATCTCATTCGTTCATTATTATCTTAATTATTTCAACTGAACTCTATATAAACCTATTTCCCTTATTAAATCCTATATAAAAAAAGAAATATCTTATTCAAACATCCTAATACATTGGTGTTTTCTACTTTTCCCTGTTATTATTAACTTATCCATCCTTAAATAATTCCACTCTTACTTATGACTTGCACCCCTTTTTCTAATCAGTTTCTATACGTTCTACATTTTAAAAGTCACCAATATTGGTTTTACATTTCCACTGCTATTAATTCTTTTTCTTATGTTTCTATTATAGTAGACATTTTATCCTCTTTCACACTAATCAGATATGACTTCCAAATTTCCCATTCATCATTAAATTCTTCCATATTTTTATCATTAACCAAATGTGTCAATTTATCCATCTCAAACAAATCTAACATTTTCCATCTCCATTCTTCTACTCCAGGACTTTCCTCTTTCTTCCAATTCTTCGCATATATAGTTCTAGCCGCGGCCAAAGCGTACAATAATACTTTTTCATGTATTTCTTTACCATATTCCTTGATGTCAAATATATTTAGGAGGTAAAATTTAATGGTCGGACTTCCCTTTAATCCATTTTTTTTTCATTTCGATATGTATCTTTTTCCAAAATTGTTTCGCTGTAGGACAATTCCATCACATATGTAAATAGCTACCTGTCTCTTTGTTACATTTCCAACACAAATTTTTATTTTTTAAAACATTTTTGCCAATCTAAGTGGGGTAAGGTACCACTGATACATGGACTTATATATGTTTTCTTTTACGTCAGCACTTATCATTTTTTAGATTTTTCCCCTCCAAAGATTTTCCCATTCATCCAATTGTATTGTTTCATTTATATCTTTGGCCCATTTAATCATGAATTCTTTTACTCTTAAAAGTAAAAGTAACATCTCTTTCCATGTTTATCTCTTTTTTGGAATCCTTTAGCTACTTTGCTGTTGATGTGTATGAATGTGTGTGTGTGTTTGTTTGTGTGTGTAAAACAGCTTCCATTGCTCATATCAGGGGATTCTGGGAAAAGTCAGAGTAATCAGGAGACAGTGGCTAAGAGGACCCTTGACAGAATATCACTTCTCGAAATGAGTAACACATAGGCCTATTCATTTCAATTAATTTTCCATAACATTTTTATGCAGGAGAAAAATGAACAGAATTCAACATTTCCTTCGTTCCAAAACAGATGTTCCTCTTAGTACTGTTGCTAACTAGGAAATATGAACATGTTGGCTACTAGTATGACTATTATCCCTGGCCAATCCAGAAAATATCACTTCCTGTTCATCACAAGTGGCTGAGGTGAAGATGTTTCTAAGGTAGGGTTGTGAATCTTTGAAGGGCCCAAGGATCTCTTGACCAACCTACCTGCTCCAAGTAGCACCACATGCTGCAACACAGTGAATTTAGGTACAGAAGTACAGAAAGCCACCCCCACTCTTTTTTTGGGTAAAAATATCATTAAAACAAGGTCAGGAGAGACCATATGCCTTGTTCTGAAGGAGAATCACATTTCCCAAAGTGTACAATTCTTCTTACAATGCCACAAAGGAGAGGAGGTGTTAATTAGGGAAGGCAGACTTGATCCAAACTCATGAGTCTGATTGCTACTTTGTCTAAGCTGAAACAGGCCAAAATGTCTACAGGTATGGATTAAGCTTGAATTCCTCAGCTCTCTGGAAACTGAAATCTGCCAAGGACTCACAGAAAACTTAACATGACAAAAGTCTACAGATGGTAAAGGCTTTGTTAATAGGCTTTGTTAATAGCCATAACTTATTTAGCAAGAAATGTTGACCGATGCTTCTTTAGGGTTCCAAATTGTTGTTAACTGCCCCATGTTGGTGGGGAAGACAGTGGATTGGATGATTCTAACTTTAGTGTTCAGTTGAACATCTTTCCACTTTAGGATCTTGCCTAGTTCTTTCTTTTCTGCCTTTCCCATTCCTAGCCTTCCTCTCATTTCTTGATTGCAGTCTCCATTCTGGTCACTGTTTGATGCAAGGTATGGAAATTCTGTAACTATTTCAATTTCCTCATTTTCTAGGTTGAATTTATATACAGTGCACCCATGTCATATGTGGGCACATTATATGCTGCTTTCAGCATATGCTGAAAGCAGTACTGTTTCTTCCGGTGCTATGCGCTGGAAGAAACAATGACACATGTGCCCGTGGCGCACATGCACAGCTGCTGCCGCACACCGCCACAATCACAAGCCCCATTACTTGTAATGGGGCTCGAATATACACATTTTGTGTTTTATGCGGGGGGTCTTGGAACGGATCCCCTGCATAAGACAAAGGTGCACTGTAGTTCTGCTGTGGTCATTATTTTTGTTTTCTTTATGTTCAGCATTAAACCTTCTTTGCACTTTCTTTTTTAAGTCTTTTTTAGTAATTGTTCCAAATTCTAAGATGTTTTCCAGAAGCAGTATGGTGTCATCCGTATATCTTAGATGGTTGATGTTCCTTTCACTCCTCCTCCTTCTGAGTCTAAACTGCTCTTCCTATGATATTCTCTGCATACAAGTTGAACAAGTAGGGAAATCTAGGCAGGCAGTGAGGAGGAGGAAGGTGAAAAGGGGTATATTTGTCCCTCCCATTGCCAGAGAAGGAATCCATGGAGATATTTTTTAAAGCCTCCCTTACTATTTGTCTCAAATCATATCCTTCTTAGTTAGAACATGAGCCTCAAATTCATTTGCAGTATTTATCATCAGCTTCTCAATTTTCCACTCATAAGTAATGACTGTATAATCAAATTAAAAATGTGAAGTGCTGAGACAAGGCTTCTGTAAATTAGCAACCAAGAGACAATATGTTTTTTGTAAAAATAGTTTTCTTTGTTATCCTCCCACTTCCTTCCACTCTGTCTTTTCTTTTCCTCAGCAAAAATCACCACTAGCATTGGCCAAGGTTATGAACTTAAGAGACATGAGATCAACAGCTGCTTCAATCCTCTGCTCTTAAGGGGCACTGGGAGGCAGATACCTGGCCTACATTTTAGAAAGTTTAATTCCTGGAATCTTCTACAAAGCTCCCTGGGCTATATACTGAGTTCTTTCATCTGAAAAACTAGAGGTCCTATGATTCACCAGTGATCATGTCACACTGTGCAGATGCCTTGACCTTGACTTCCCTTTATTATTTCTGTCTTACTGTAGGTCTTCAAATGGACATTTTCCCATACAAAAATAGAAACCACAATCCAAATATCATAATTAAAATATAAGCCATTTGATAAACCCTTTCTTTTGTTTCTCCCTTTGCTTCCTTTCCCCTTCCTCATTGCTTATAAAAGAAAGACATACAGGCCAATGTTTGCTCTTTCCCAGCCCTCTTACCCGCATACTGTCCTCTCTGGTGAATCTATAATGTTGGATCATAACATCATTTCCATGGCAACAGATGGTGATGCCATAAATAGAGGTTTAATTTCAGGATTAAGCAGGAGGCAAAAACTGGGTAGTGAAATGAAAATTCTTATTCAAAGTCAAATATGAAAAGATAATTGCAAGGTCCAGTGCTTTCCTTCTTACATGAATATTTTCTTTATCCAAATAGCAAATATTCCCTTTCTGGAACCTTGATCCTTTGTCAGAAGGTCATTTTCTTCTTGAGAATGCCTGACTGTAGATTATTAAATATGCCAGTATTTATCTCACTTTGGATGATTCTTGATTACATGATACCCATCTGTTTTTCCTTATGAGTTGATAAGCTGGTTTGACATTAAAATGTGAGAGCAAGTGATGCTTAATTATTCTCAGTTGTGTCTGCATATTTTAGATACAGTCACACTTCAACATTTATGAAAGATTCCAGATAATCCAACATTGACTAACTACAGACTGCCTGAATTTAACAGAAACCTACAATTGAAATTGCTTATGATCGTACATTATTCAAATTTATCCTCTGGGTCTTGATCCAGACTTAATCATACTTAGAGGAAACCCACTTAACTTAATATAATGCATATAAATCATGGTTAATTTAAATCCCATTGATTTCAATAAGTCTGCCTAAAATGTGGCAAAGGTTGGTTCTACTGAATTAGCTGATGGGACCTTTAGATAGCTTTAGATAATTCCTTAATGTTTCTGTAATTTCATTTCATGGGTATTCTCTGATTTACGTTCTGCAGCCTATGGTTTATATTTAAATATGAAATGTTAAAGGCCAAAAGAGATTTGTTTTTATTGTGCGCCTTCAAGTCATTTCCAATTTATGACAATCCTAAGGCAAAACTATCATTTCTTGGCAAGATTTGTTCAGAAGTGGTAGGTTAGCCCTTTCCTGATTAAAATTCCTGAAGGTATTCATTTGTTGCCCTTTCGATAAATTACAGTATTTCTTTCTGCTATGGAACTAAGAGGACATTCTGGATTAATTGGACTTGGGAAACAGTACAGAGGTAATGGACTAAAAATTTTTCCTTTAGTGCAACTGCTTTAATCAAAATCAGATCACAGTTTCTGTAAAGTTTGAAAAGGTTGTAAGTATAAACACATAATCTTCTCATCATGTTTGTTTCAGCCTATGGATTTCAATACAAATTATCTGTAAAATAAAATAATAATCTTTGGTGCCTACCGGAATCTCAAGAGAGATGGAGTTATCCTGATCTCCCTTGAGAGGGAGTTCCTCAGTTGGAGTACTGCTACAGAAAAATGTATGTGCACTTCATGAGTGGTGGGATAGGTAACAGGGACTGTGTTGATGGGACCATACCTTTTGCACTCACCCCTCTGTATCCACAGATTCTGCATCCACAGAATCAACCATCCACAGCTTAAAAATATTTTTACACACATAAAAATCCAAGAAGCAAACCTTGATTTTGCCACTTCATATAAGGGACACCATTTTACTGCCCCATTGCATTTATTTGGACTTGAGCGTCCATGAATTTTGATATCTATGGGATATCCTTGAACCAAACTCCAGCAGATACCAAGGGCTCTCTGTATTCTACAGGATGATTAAAAGGGAATGGTGCAAACCTGAGCAGCTTTACTTTTGCACTATTCTTTTTGAATCACCATGTATTTTAAATAAATATGGTTCTTCTCGATGAAAGTGTTTATGTTTCCATTCCCAAACATTGCCAGGTGCATTGGGGGGGGGGACATTCTTTTGAATAATAAAGTTATTATGCAGAAGCTTAACATGTTTTATGATCACTGCACCTACAATTAGGCAAGACTGTTAATTATCTTAGTAACATCATGTATGTTTGGATTCATTTGTGCTTCCATGTCATTGTTTGTTGAAGCCAGAGGAGTTATTTTTTTCAGTGATATGAGTTCATTTTTTTTTCATTATTGCCATGCTGTACTTCCTAAATTCAAAGTAAAAATGGCCTAGTTTCACAAGATCTAATTGGCTATAGGTTATAGTCAATATTAGTGGTCATTATTTATTGCCAGATCAGTACTATAACCCAATGTAGAATTAAGTATATTCTTTTCATGGATTTTAACCAGTAAGTCAGCCAAAGATGAACAGCCTCGCTTATCTGTGGGGTGGGAGGGTTGTGTAATATAAGACCAAAGAAAAAGTCATTGTCTGGCATTAGTAGGTATCTACTAACTAGGCTGCATTTCTTTTATTGTTCACTCAGCTGGTCTATTTCTCAAAGTCAACCTGCATTTTTTCAAGGTAAGTATAGAGTTAAGAACAGACTCAAGAAAAAAAAAACAATTTAAAAAGAACATCGGAGCTATTTAAAAGACATAAAATATTTCAGTACTGAAGCCAACAAATCTTCTGAAATGTAACATTCAAGACCCCTATATCTGGAATACATGAATGCGGCTGTTGTCATCCTCTGTTTAGCATATTGCATGGTGACATTTGGATTAATTCTGACAAAAATCAGTGGAACTAAACACAACACAAGCTGTCAAAAGAGTATGGGTTCTAAAAAACATCTAAGGATGAGAACAAATGGTAAGCCAGGTAACCCAAAGTAGTAACATCTATTCTTAGTGGTGTTTACAAAAGATTTTCAAGTTCAGAAAGTCCTGCAAGCAAGCATTTTTGTTCTTATTTAGTGAAGGTTCTGTAATAAACAACATTGAAATTTTGAAATTCATTCATTTAAAACAAAACAGAACAGAGAATTCTGGACTACTATTACCACAGGAACATTATGAGGGACACTGTTCTTTTCTTTCCAGTCTTTCAAAGTTCTGTTAAGTAAGTGATCGGGGAAAATCCTTTATGTTTATGTAGCCATTTTCCTTTTGTCTTGGTATGAATGCTTACATGAAGATAAAGCCAAACAAGCTCCCATTGAAATAATGCAGCATACAAGATGGCTTTATTTATTTATATGCAACGGGATCATGTAGAACCTTTGAGACTAATTGTGTGAAATAAATTGTAGCATTAGCTTTCACAGACTTAGGGGCGAAACAGACTGCCGTCACCCCTTTAAACCACGTGCCATGGCCCCCATCTGGCATTTTTATGGGTCAAAAAGAAGCTGCAAAATGCCTCTTGTTTGGGGCCCAGAAAAACAGCGTCCTTGCCACTGCAGCGGCACTTTTGGCATGTGGCTTGTGAATGCCATGCCAACGGAGCGCTGCAATGCCACCTGCCATGCGGTCAGGTAGGCAGTGTGACGCTGGCATCGGGGTGTCTTCGGGGCATGTGTCATCCAAATGCCATGCCCTCACACCACCTTGATGTTGGTGCTTACTGCCAGTCTGTATGGCTGTCTAGTCTATTCCCTCAGATGCATGGAAGACTATAAAAGTTTGTGCCACTATTTCTTACACAGTCTCAAAAGTGCTACTAAATCCTTTTGCATACTGGTATTCCAGACTAACATGGCAATGTCTCTTTATTTATTTAGGATATTTATACCCCACTCTTCTGACACAAAGGCTCTTAGAGGTTTTACAGATTGTTAATTTAACAGTTCCTTGTGTCCAGGTTTACCATCTAAATAAGACAGGGCACACATGGAAAAGGGAATGGCAGTGTGGAGAAGATTAAGTCCATCAAATAAACCTGGTTCTTAGCCCCACTTTCCAAACCAGTACTCATGTCCCCCCTCCCAGGCTATCCCACCTCTCACCCCTTTTATAAACCAACACTTTTAAATAATAGTGTAACTGTTAGCAAGACTCACAGAAGACATCCCCCAGCAGCTGGCCCTCATCACTTTGTGTTTTATCATCAGAGTAATTGCATCTCAGCTATGGATTATCACTATGCATCATCCAAATGAGATGCCTCAGTGATGTATTGATGAAGAAGCAAGGGTTGTCCAGGAAGAGAAGGATTGAGGAAGCAGACAGCTCAATTTTTGAATGTGAAAGAGAAAAAATGATTCAGAATGAGAGAGGGGAGGATATTATTAACTACTTCATTTAAACTGCCGGTGGTGTTGATGAATGAAATTTTCTACAGCAATTTCTTCATCACTAATGTCACTTCTGTCCTTCGACAAAAGGCCCTTAGATTGCTTGTCTTTTTTTAGAAGGCATTGTTCCTATCCAAAGGGGGAGAACAATTTTGAAAATGGACTTTTCTAAGAAGACACATTAGAACCACAGTTAAAGACTATTTTCCAAAAGGTTTGTGCTTCAGTGTAACTGACAAATTAGATGTTCTCACATGCCTACTGGCTCTTCAGTTCCTGAACAGGAGATATCTTTTCACTTTCCTTATGAAAATTTGTTTATTTAGAAATATTCAAGTTCAGAAAGTATATCAGTGAGGCAACAACCAACATAGATTATGGTGGCCTGGTGATAATAGGGAATAAACTTCAATTTATAAGAGCTAAATCACATTCAAAGAAACTATTGCCAAGCCTCTAAAAAACAGCAAGATTAAGACTCAGAAAATGCAAATGAGAAACTACTCAGGGTCAGGGGTTTTCCCAGCAGACAATGGTCACTAATTAAACAGATACTAATCCTCTTTGCATATCCTCTCACCCTGAGGCCTTGCCATCAACAACAGAACAATACACAAATTAACATGGAGATCACTCCTCCCTACCCAGGGTCACACAATCAATCCCATTTCTTCCATGCCAGCATTCTCTGAAGATACCAGCCACAGATGCTGGCGAAACATCATGAATAAACTCTTCTAGAACACGGTCACATAGCCTGAAAAACCCATAAAAATCTATGGATGCCAGCCATGAAAGCCTTTGACTTCATAAATGTTATGCAGTGCATCCTTGCTTTACGCGGGGGATCTGTTCTGGACTCCCCGTGTAAAGCAAATACCGCCTATGCTCGAGCCTCATTTAAATGAATGGGGCGTGTGCATGCAGCAGTGTGGCGGTGTGCACACGCCCCATTAGTCCCTATGGGACGCACTGCCCCTTCTCCCTACACGGCTTTCAGCATATGCTGAAAGCCGTGTAAAGTGCGCCCGGATATGACGCAGGCGCACTGTATTATTCATGCAATTAGCAGTCATAGTGCTTAAATCAAAGGCGCTACCATGACATAGGTGAAAGGGTTTTAACACTTTGCCCTCCTGTAGTATTGTTCCCAAATCACACATCTCTGCAACCATCATGTGTGGGTGACAGGCTTTCATTGGCAATATCAGGATTTCCCCCCTCCTGATGAAAATGACTGATCCATATTAGAATATCCATCCCATGATCCCATTTTAGACTAGCCTCTCCAACTGCAGGAATAATGTCACATCTGGTTTGCCTCTCTGGTAGGCTGTTGAACAGCTGTTCCAGGACACACTTCTATTTCATACCCACAATTTTGCCAAGCTTTATTTATAAATAAGCTTCAACAGATGAAAGTGGTTGAATATGTCCAACAGAATATCTGCCTTCTTGGTTTTTGCCATAGATAAACACCCTGGGACTCAGCTTGAGAAGGCAGCTAGATAGACATGACAGAAATATAAGTATACACAAGCATGCAATATTTCAAAACTGGAGCTTCCTTCTGATTTATATTTGTATCCATTCTAATTTACAGTATCATAATTAGCTGCATGCGTAGAGCTACTGAATTCACATTTGGTAGCAGTAACCTTCCTGGAAGGCTTATTAGTTCCATCATCCAAATATCCACAACACTCTAAATAGTTCAGCAGAATTGGCATCATCACCTTCATTTGGAATAATGCTCACAATCCAGAAGTGATTCAAACTGGCATGTGGTGCCTGTCAAAGCAGCACCTACACTGAGTAATTCGTCTCAGTTTTGTGAGCATTACATTCACCCAGGCTAGGAAATAAATGGAACTTCAATCCATGCCAAATTTAATCATCATAAAGTATGAACAAGGACCACTCTTCCCACACACTGTTTTGTGGAACTTTATTCGGGCCATAAGCAATATCTGCTTAAAGATCTATTTATATTGCTGCCACTGTTTGTATTGTTAAAATATATAAATACTTTTAACAATATAAATGAGGTCAGAAAAACCATTAGCTCTTTTCTTAATGATCCCAATTTCTTTTTGCACTGTTATTAGTCTTAGCAGAAATATATTGCAATGCTGGATGTTCTGTCATTATTAGACTTTGGTGTTGCCAGAACACAAGTCAAGTTTGGGCAACACAGTGCTGATTCAAGGTTACTGAGAGATACAGGTACAAATTGAAGTCACATTTAGTAAACTGATTGTCCCCACAACTTCTGGCCTTGTTTTTGAACCTTCCTCCTTCCTCCCTTATGCACCCATACTTGGACCATGTGTCTGAAAAAGAGATCTAAGAAACTCAAAAGTTTGCATACCTTCCGACTGTTCCACTTTGGCAGAGATAGTCCCAATTTACCCTCTGTCATTCCATTTTTTTCAGATGCTTTTAAAATATTCCCACTTTGCCCCTTTGTCTTCATCTTACATTTATTGCTGTGAGTTGAAATTGCAGAAGTAGTTTGCACTCAGTCAACTCAGCAGAAGTAAAGGATAGATGGGGGCAGAATCTTGCCCTTCCCTGTAGGAAAAGGCACATGCAAACTGTTGCAGCCACTCCTAGCTTGTTTGTTTTTCCTTATTGATTATTCTTGCCATTTTGACCCCACTCTGATGTTTGTTGGACACATGTGTTCCTGTTTTCATTTGTGAAGTGTTGGGAAGTGAATATTGTGATATTTGGTAGATTCCAATAAAGGTGTTCTCTACTCTATAAGCTGTTGTGAAAACATAAATACAGGAACTGAGAAACAAGGATGAGCATGGCAAGCATGGCTTAAAAAGTATTGTCAGGTTTTCAAAAAAGAAATAGGGGGCAGTTGAAATTAATGACATATAGGGTTGACAATTAGGAAAGAGGTATTAACAAGTTTGTGAGCTACCTGAATACAAAAGGAAAATATATATTTCCCTGTAAAATTAACATGTTACCAACATTCATAAAGTAAATAATGCACATACAGTATGTCTGTCTTTATGAAGGCTCACACTTCAAAAAACAGGAACTGGGGTATCTTGTTCAGTCTATATAGAAGGGAATGTTTTTCAACCCTCAGATCGGGGACAACATGTCTTGTAATAAGAGATACCTGCCAGCCCAATGAAGAGCAAGTTTTCTGTTCCTCAAATAAGGGACATTTGGCAACCCTCCACATCTGTGGAGGGCCTTACCAAGCTGTTTTTGTTAACTGTCATCAAGTCGATATCAACTTATGGAGACCTTATTGACGAAAGACTACCAAATCTCTCCTTTATTGAAATTACTTCCTTACACATTATCCAAGATCACTAAACTATCTGAACAGAACTCCAAATAGTGAGGAAAATATGGGGCAAGACTACAAGGGACAAGGTGAGTATAAGGCAAGAAGGAACAAGGGGTGAAAGCTACTTCTGTATCCAGAACCCACTCCAACCAAGAGCCTAAAGCCCAAAATGTTCCAGCACTTTTTGTTGCTGTTAACTACTGTCAAGTCAATTACAACTTATGAGACCCTATGAAAGACAGACCTCTAAGTCACCCTAATCAGATCTTGCAGACTCAGGGTCTATCCAACTATAAAGCTATCTTCCCCTTTTCCTACTGGCTTCTGCCTTACCAAACATTATTGTCTTTTCTAATGAGTTTTGTCTTCTCATGATACGTCCAAAGTATGACAGCTTTTGTTTAGTCATCTTGGCTTCTAGGGACAGTTCATGCATGATTTGCTGTAATATTAATTTATTTGCCTCTCTTGTCAGTCAATGGTATCTGCAGAACTCTCCCCCAGAACCATATTTCAAAAGAGCTGATTCCCTTTCTATCAGTTTCTATCATTTTTCTCCACTCTTCAGCTTTTGAAACCATACATAGAAATCCATACATAGAAATCAGAAATATGATGGCATGGATAATTTTGACATGGATCATTCTGACTTTATTCCCACGTTAGGCGGAAATCCTATCCTTTTAAAATCCTTTTCTTTAAAAGGTCGAGGAGAAGCGCAAGTTGGGTACAGGATGAGTACTGCTCAGGGACAGAGCTGTACCATAGAATCCATCCCTGTGTGTTTACATCCTGTACCTAGCACGTGAATAAAAGCTGGTGTGCTGATCTCTTTTATATTGTTATTCTTCAGGATCTTGTGTAGTTCCTTCATAGCTTCCCTTCCAAGACCTAATCTTCTTCTGATTTCATGACTGCAGTCTCCATTAATGTTCAGCTGTAATTCTGTCTTTGCACTTTCATCCTTGCCTTTCTTCAATACTTGTTCCAAATCTTTGCTTTCTGTTAGTAATATGCTGCCATCTACATATCTTAAATTGTTGATGCTCAAATTTTCATGTCTCTTTTCTCCAAGTCTGATCCATCTTTACATATGTTACATTCTTTGTACAAGTTAAACAGACTGGGTAATAAAATCATAGAATCATGGAATTGTAGAGTTGGAAGAGACCACAAAGGCCATCCAGTCCAACCCCCTGTCATGCAGGAACTCACAATCAAAGCATCCCTGACAGATGGCCATCCAGCCTCTGTTTAAAGACCTCCAAGGAAGGAGACTTCACCACCCTCTGTGGAAGTGTGTTCCACTGTCAAACAGCTCTTATTGTCAGGAAGTTCCTCTTAATGTTGAGGTGGAATCTCTTTTCCTATAGCTTGCATCCATTGTTCCAGGTCCTATTCTCTGGAGCAGCAGAAAAACAGATTGTTCCATCCACAATATAACATCTCTTCAAATAGTTAAACAGGGCTATCATATCACTTCTAAATCTTCTCTTCTCCAGGTTAAACATGCCCAGTTCCCTAAGTTGTTCCTCATAGGGCATGGCTTCCAGACTTTTCACCATTTTGCAGCTTTACCTGATCTCCTTGCCAATTGGAAACCATTCTTTTTCTACATATTCCATCCTGGTGGTGGCCTCTTGTCCTTAGTATAGGACAATCAAATGTTGTGGCACAGACATGTCTTTAAGAGCAATATGAGCTACTTTGAGTAGTCAAAACATTTTGGCAAAAAAAAAATTGTCCAAAACTAGATGTTGCCTCTAGTTGTATCTTCTGTGTTTGTCACGGATGTTTTGAGGAGTCTGGAGTGTTTTGATACAATTCATCAAGGCCAGAGATCTCCAAGTTACCCTCCTGCGTGATTTTGTTTCACTCAAAGGCTGAACTTTTTAAAAAAATATAGGAGGTGTAGGATTTGGCAGGGAGCTGAAAAGCTCCGCAGGGAGACACAAAGGAGCTTCAGGGGTTGTGTGCAGGCTGCACAATTCCTACACCTCACTTAAAGAATCTGTTATTTTCCTTAACATAGAGATAGTTTTTCTTTTATCCAGTGGTTCAGAATGTCTTGCAAATGGAATGAAGCATTTGGAGCTATGGCCAACATAGCATTTCTTGCCATTTAGTCCCACATTTTTATCTGAGAGATAATTTTTAAAGATAAAATTCTAATGAGCCCCTCTGGATCTGCTCAAGCATATGACCTTCCATTCCAGTATCCAATTTTCCATCATATTTCTGAGAGGCCAAAGAGCTTAGTTTAAAAGTAACTGGCCTTTCCTCTACATGGTTTCTCAGTAATTGGGATTCAGTGTCCTTAGATATGGAGGTTTTCTGTACCCATCATGACAAATAATCACTGACTGATACACTGTCCATAAATTTATCTCAGTCTGTTTTAAGCCATTTGAGGTACAGCCTTTAACACACCTTGTGGTAGGAAGTTTCATGAGCTAATCACATAGGCCTAAATTCTGTTTATTAGTTCCAACTAGAACAGCAACAAATGAATCAGTGAATGATGAACTGACACTATGGTAAATCCCACTGATTGACTGAGCCTTCTCTAGTAGTGAATAATAGGATTCAGGCCATGGATACCTACAGAACACAGGGCATACCAATGATATCCACAAAGAGACCTATGAAAAGCCAGGTTATGTTTCAGGCTCATCAAGACAATCTAATAATTGTTGTGATGATGAAATCTATTGATTAACCATGAGATCTATAGTTGGTTTGACTGAATTTGGTATTGATGACTTCTGCTAGGCAATATTTGGGGGCATTTCACACTGCTTGTGGAAAGGAGTGACTACTGCCAGAGTGTGGAAAATTGTACAGTTGTAGTTTTGAAACTCTGACTGGCCCATTATCTTCTTTTATGGGCTAAAGGAGGAACTGAGCAGAAAAAACTGGAAAGAAAATGCTAGGCATTTATAAAACATGTAGTTTTACATGCTTTATATAGTGCAGATAATGGTGCTTTTCTTCTTTTTACATGCTCCTTTATATGACACTACCTCACTTGTCTCACGTCATTCACCAGACAAAATAATAATTTAAAAGGTCAAAACACAGGAGATATATCTTGATGAAGCAATCAAAACTCTTAAATAGCAACACCCTTTCTGTATATTTCCCTGCTGAAGCAAAATAGTGAGATAAGCAAAATGTGGTCTTGATAGTAAAAAACACTCTTTCACAAAGAGGACATCTCCTGTTTAATCTACAGTTAATGTATCTTTCTTCATCTTCTCTGTGTATTTTGAGATATCCAGATTAGTCCCTAGTTAACTGTTAGGAATGAAACTTATTGGACAGTCTCATTATTTTGAGAACACTTTGCACTTGACAAATTCATTATCTCGAACATCTCACACTTGAAAACTTTAGGCGTTCCACAGATGAAAATTTAGGTCTAGAAAAACAGTGAGAGTGCAAGAAAAGGGCTTTCATTAATATGTTGTAACTTCTTTTTTATCCTTTGCTTTTAAATTTAGGTCTAGAAAAACAGGGAGGGTACATTGTAGTGCCTTTCCTGACCCCTTTGCCAATTTGAAACCATTTTGTTTTTCCATATTTTGTCCTAATGGACAGAATACAGAAAAAAACAAAATAGGTTCCAATTGGCAAAGGGGTCAGGCAAGGCACTCTACTGCACCCACTTGTCCTCTCATTTTGAATACAGGTTATGCACTAGGACATAAAAAAGGTAATTTCCAAAGATAATTTGATTGAGGAGTGAAAAATATAATCTCAACTGCCTAGCCATGGCCTTGACTATACCCCAAAAAAGATATATTAGGGTGCAAGCAGAAATGAGAACTTAATCCACAGATTATCAGAAATTGCCAGAAAGTCACTGAAAACTGGCTTTCATGACAGTTATACTATCATAGTATATTACAGCTGTGACAAAACATGTCCAGAGGAAGCTGAGATGGGTTTATTTAATTCTTTATTTGATCTATATACTTCCTTACTCACAAATACATCAAGGCTGCTAATATCTATATAAAACACAATGTAATGCATAAATGAGAGCCAGTGTGGTATAGTGGTCTGAGCACTGGACTATGACTCTGGAGACCATAGTCTGAATACCTTCTCAACCATGGAAACTTACTGGAGTACCTTGGAAAAGTCACACTTTCTCATTCTCACAGAAAGGCAATGGCAGATCATCTCTGAACAAGTTTGCAATTACCTGAAGGCATACAATGACAAAAGTGCATAAATATTATGAGAATCGTTATTCAAAAGATACAAAAATGGGGGGCAATTAAAACAGCATGATTTTAAAGGTTGGGGGGGGGGAATTACTCCCCAAAAACCATTTTGGAGAGATGCATAAAAACCTTTGTGGGGCTCCCTATCAGCCTTAGTTGCCACATGTAGTGATGTAAAATTATCTCTATTCCCCCCATCCTTGTGAAGAATGAGTTGCTGTGGGAAGGAAGCCGCCCAATAAGACAACACAGAATTGGAGGAAAAGGCCACAACTTTATTAACAAACAGCACAAAGGGTAGGGTTGGCCCAAAGCATAAGGTCTGGATCTGGCAACATCAATCAACACCCCAGTTGATTGATGTAAGGTTGCTTGGTCACGACCAAGCATCGGGATGATGTACTGGCAACGGAAACACCCTCTCGCATATATGCAACCAGTCAGTTGCATATTCCAATAAGCCCTTAGTCACCGGAAGATGTTCGCTCTATATGGCCACACCACCTGTCCTCAGCACTCCCAGGTCCAATGGACTCCTGATTCAGTGCTACAGAGCCCTGGAAACCACGACCACCAGATCCAGGACCTATGCTGCCATCCTAAAACAAAGTTGTGACAAAAACACCCTTGCCAAGGGGGGGGGGGGGGGGAGAGGCGAGCTAAAATGGCACCGGGTGGTGCACGACGCAGCCTTAAATAGGCCTGCCCACCAATAGGGGGCATGGAAAGAGCAAAGGCACCACCTCTCAGGCCCCTACCACCAATAGACTGAGCTCAGGGGTCCAAGCCAGCCAATCATGGCCTCTTCCCTTTTGCAGTGCAAGCTGGGACATGTAGTCCCAGCATCTGGTTCAAAAGAGCTGCCCTTTCTGCCCCAGCAGCCAATGGTGGGCCTTCTTGCCGGCCCAAAGGCTGCTGGGGCAAGACAGGCCTCCGCAATTGCAGAGACTGGGGCACTTTCTGTCCCAGCAACAATGCCGGCCCAGTAAGTCAGGAGGCTTCATATATTTTAATTTCGTTACCCCTCACAAAGAAGTCAACCATTTTAACTCATGAAGAATGTGGGGTGTTAAGCATTCCACTGGTGTTTCCTCCCCAACTCTTCTTGCAGTTGACAGTGTCTAACAAGGAAGGATGACCTGTGTTTATCTTTACAATGGAATTTCCTCCCCACAGCCAAAAGGAATAATTAAAATTGCCTTGACTGAGACCCACACAATTAAAATGAATATCTGAGACATTGTTACTTATATTACTTAAGCCAACACACACATACACACACACACACACACCTGAACATCAAATTTCTCACTGTAGTACCCTCTCAGTTGCTTCTTTTGCAAGTGAAGTATCTGCAAATTTTCATACATCAGTTGAGAAGGTGCCAAATTTCACAGCTCATAAAGACTTGAGCTGATGATCTAAAGAATCAAAAGTCCCATATGTTTAACAAACAACAACAATCTTTCATCACATCCCTAGCCTATTGTGGACTGTGGTCCATGTTTTGCCCACCCTAATGAACTCTGTCCATGCACAGTACCTTCTGTGTCAAGTTAATTGTTTGCTCCCCTTCCTTCTTCTGTTGTTTGTGTCATACATGTTGCAATGTCATTTGTTACAAAATCATTTGAATTCCCCATCCTCCCCCCCTCCCACTTAGCTATTGTTGAGATGTGCAAAAATTTAAAAGCAACAAGTTTTTCACAAGTACTTTCCACATTATCCCAGCAGTGCAGGTGTCACAGTACAGTTTTGGATCCCGCACTGTAAGAAATTAATCTAAGAAGTATATTTCATGTTATCTCTAAAAACACATAATGTACACAGTAGTAACTTTCAATTTGACTAAATAAATTGTTTTGCAAGAGGAAAAATGTTCTATGAGAGCTGTTTGTGAACTTGCCCATACAGGGAGAAACTTCTAGGGAAATATTAGTGGGAAAATAAGTCAGCCTAGTGATGTAAATGAACGGTTGCTTTTTGTGATGTAAGGTGACTCGCACATCAACTCGTTCTAACCTCCCTCCCCCTCAACACAAGTTTTGCATTCTTGGAAGAATGTAGAGGACAAACCAAATGACTTCAACATCTATAGCTCATCACAGTCCTTTGTCTATTTAAAATTTGTTGAGATAGGGAATACTTTGGGATTACGGCTATTACTGCTCTTGTGATATGTTCACATAGAAGCCTTTTCAGAAATGTGAGCAATGACATTCATGGTGCAGCAAGTAATTTTTCTTATGCCTGTGAGTTGACAGAGGAGTCATTATTGTATAAGAATGCATCACTCAAAAACAAATGTAAAACTGCAGTGCCTTCTCTGACAGAAAGCTGACACATATCAATATATTACATATGTTTAACAGTTATATTAAGAAGGTATATAGCATATAATTCTACTTTACCAAGTTTGTAGTCCACATCTTTCAAAAGCAGTCTATCTACAGAAGGACAAAGCTGGGGTATTCTGGAGTAAATCCACATTCTAGCCCCAACTATGGTAGATCTATTGAATCACTGGGGCTTATTCAAGTTTTAACATCAACACATTATTCATTTGGTTTTTCCTAGGGCCTGAGAGACAAACCAGGATAGTATAGGCTGAGCCCATTCTATTCTGACCTGGGTACTCACCTGGTTTGGTCCATGGGTTGACACAAGAGTGGACGGGAGCTTACATGCCTGCCCCTGCATTGTCTCTGGTGCATGCTCCTCACTACTGGTGCATGCTCCTTACTTTGCTGTGACATCAGTCCAGCTGAGAAGGGGGGGCTCATCATTGTATATAATGCAGAAACAGGGTGCCTCACTGCACCCACAGGGCCAGGCACCCTGTTTTTACATCAGATGTGGTGATGGGGGGTTTCTCAGCAGAAGCAATGGCAAGGCAAAGTAAAGAATGCTGGGGGGGGGGGGGGCATTTCAACAGCCAGGGATCCAGAAAACTCCACAGCAAACCAAGGGTCAAAGTGATGTGGGGGAAAGACTGTTTACCCTGCGATCAGGCCAGGTCCACTGGATCCATGTCCAGTCTGCCAGGAACAGGTTTGATCCTGGCCCCAAACTTTTGGCCTGCATCATCCAAACAGGATGACATGAGACTGGGGGAACACAAGCCTTTTGGCCCATGCAAATAACCCCCTAGTTGTGACTTGCAACTGAATTTAAGACAAGAGTTTACAAGATGACTCCATCTTGATATTCATACTGAACCATCTCCACAGAGGGACATTATATATTGTCAAAAAGAAGTATGTCATACATGTCACAAAAGTATCAAGTGCCTCAGAACTGGTACCTCAGATAGAAAATTGGTATGGAACTGCAGCAGTGGATCCAGACTGTGCATTCTTAACAGTAAATTTGTATTTCCCATACTAGTTTTCTGTTTGAAGCACCTCTTTGGAGGCATTTTATCACTCATTGTCATCAGGTACATCATTCCTATATCCTAAATCCTATTATTATTCCCAGTTACAGGAAACCTCTGAAACAATGGCAACTTGCTAAGTCAATTATGTTAAATAAAAAAAACTTACGGTACTACTTAGTTGGGACTAACAATAGGTTTCAAGCCAATGTTTGTAAGATATATCAACCCCTCTGTGTTTCTAACATGTAACAGCCTATCTTTGGGGTCTAGCAAAATGATGGCAAGATTAAAACCCATATGTCAAAATCTGTCATCTTCACATTGCATTCTGTTTCTGCTTATATGGGTATTCAGCATGATAAATGGGGAGTTTGTCTGCACAATGTTCTGCAGAGCCTGCAAGATTCACCTAGTTATGGCTTTGTGACCTCTAGGAAATCACACCACAAATTTTCAGACACTGGGAAAATATATCCTTTGGTGTTCGGTTGGCTGACACAATGAATGTCCAGAAATCAACAACTATGTCAATTTCTGGTTTTCTCTCAGTTCCATGCCCCCCTTCCCCCAACCTTTTGGTCTCATTCTCTTTCTGCAATAATTTGTTTTTCTTTTTTTTTAAAAAAGTTCACACACAAAATAGTTCAGATTTCCCTGTAGTTGTGTTCATTCATCCTTTTGTTGTGCAATTTTGCCTGATTTGTTCATTTTGAAAGAATTTTTCTTACAATATTAGATTTTTGTTCACAGTTTTTATGCATATTTGTAAGTTTTTAATTAGAATATCAAGCAGTAAAATTCAGTGAAGTGCAAATACCAAACATTAGCTGAATTTTGATTCATGAATTGGTTCAGGAAGAGCAAGTCAGTTATGTCCATATTAAAATGGAAAACAAGTGTCTCTCCCATTCCTGTGAATGGCCAGTACCTGAGTTATATCTCTCTCTGTCTGGCTTTTCTTCACGAACAAAGAGTCAGGAACGACTCATCCCGCGCTTTCTACAAGCACGTTGATGACTAAAAAGGCCAATATGAGAAAAATAAGTCCAGTTGCAGAAAGCACAGCAGAAAGTCTCTTTGGGTGATGTTTCTGGGTTGTGGTTCTTTCTGCGTTGTCGTTTCTCTTCGAGACTTGTTTGGCGTGAGCTTTCAAAAAAGGTTGCAGCATCATGGAAAGTGTGTCTCCATGCCTCCCTATGCGAGGCCAGGGCGGACCATTGTTGGTGATCAATTTGGCCGAGCCTGAGATGTTGTTTCAGGGAGTCCTTGTATCTCTTCTTTGGAGCGCCCCTCTTATGCTGACCCACGGCGAGTTCACCGTAGAACCTGAGTTATATACAGCACCATATAAAGATGTACACAGACCTTCACATGCATCACTTGCTCCCTGTCTTCCCACATGTATGTCTTTTCTAATAGTTATGTTGGATTTGGTGAGGAAGAGTAAGTAAGCTACTGTAGTTTACTTATACAGTATCTACTTTAGTTTACCTACTTTGTGTGTAAATCTGCCACTGGTTATTGCAAATTTGATTGTTTAATATATATGGAAGAAGTGAAGCAGGCAACAGTTTATGGAGGCCAATAAGCACCAGTAAGAGCTACATTCACAACTTGGACCATGGAAAATCCATATTTGACTCCTAGATATTCCAATTAAAACTGGAAGCCTTTCATTCCCAAGGCTCATTCCAACTTACATTTAAACCAGTGCGACATTTGCCTTCACTTCGTCTTGGTAAATTGATTCCAAAAGGTCCATCATTCCCAATATGAAAGCGGGTCTTTTCATTATGTCCTTGTAACTTCTACAATTTTGTCATGATTGTCGTCCCCACTAGTTTGTGTGGCTTCAAATTGCATGTCAATCATCTGTACATCATCAGTGACATAAGCGGCAGCCCAGGCTCTGGGTGGGGAGAGGGAGCTGGCAGGCAGGCACTGGGCCTCTTGGCTGGGCATCACTCAGGAGGTGCTTCCCCCAAAGAGGTGTTCAGGAGCACAGTGCTAAAACCCTCAAAGGGGTCCATGGCATTTATAGATTTTTTTTAAAAAAAATTAACTAGTTAAACATCCCTAGTTCACTCACAATATAGAGGGAGTTCTGGTTCTTGGATGTTCATGAGGGAAGTTCATCTCAAAGCTTCATCTCAAAGCTTCACACTTCTGCCCAACTGGACAACTCTCTCTCATAATCTCTGTTGCTCATCCATGATGCTGAGCCCCAATACATTTAATTGGACCAACACATCTTTAATCCTTTATAGGGTCAGACTATCTGAAAGACCCTCTTTTCCCTTATGAACCTGCCAGGACTTTAAGATCTACAGGGAAGATTTTCTCTCAGTCCTGCCACCATCACAGGTTCTCTTGGAGAGGACACAAGAGAGAGCTTTCTCGGTAGCTGCTCCCACCTTTTTGGAACTGCTTTCTGTAGGAGGCTAGGCTAGTCCTCTCCCCGCTTTCCTTTCACCAGCAGACAAAGGTATTTTTGTTGAAGCAGGCTTTAAATGATTAGGTGGGGATGGTTCTTATTAAGATGTGTGTTTTATTTTTTTATTTATTAACCTCTGTATGGTTTTTAAATGTAGATTTTTTTAAAAAAATAAAAAAAACTAATCCTCTTTTGAATCAACTCTAGAAGAAATGTGGCATATAAATGGAATAAATAAACAAACCTTTTCTTTACCTGGAAGAAGACTCTACCCTCAGCTGTGTTGCCCCAAAAAGGCAGAGTCTATTATCACATAATTGTAGGGAAGTTCGGATGAATATGCATTCTCTGTCTCTCTTTCCAATCAAGTGTGCATGCACCTACTCTCTTGCTCTCACAATCAAGGCAAAAGACTGAGAGCATGTGACTTGCCCAATGTCACCTAGTGAACTTCCATGGCTGGGAGAGGATTGGACTCCTGGTCTCCAGAGTTGTAGTCCAGCACTGAAACCACTCTGTCATGCTAGATCTCACTACTATATGATACTAAGTTAAAATAAACTGACGTAGGGACATGGTATAAAATGTCTCTGATCATATTGGGAGCTGACAGAAAATATTCTGGGATAAACAAAATCAAAGAACATGAAGAAAATCTGGAATGCTCTGGTCTATTTACTCAGTCTGGATGTACTTTATATATCACACGATTCTCCGGCCAGTGTGATTCTGCAATTCTAGGAACTGCAATCCAATTTGCTTCTCTTTTCTACCCAGATCAAACCACCAAACCTCTTTTTTCTGTTGAAATGATGTCGTTTCTATTCTGCCTTTTTACAGCTTTGATTGTTGTTTCCATTACCAGCTTTGGTCACTGTTTCCATCCCATCCCATTACCATTTTAGCCCTGCCCAGCTAGATGGCCATATATTTTGTCCTGAAAAAGAAAGCCTGGTGGCATAGTATCTGATATAAACTCGAGATTTTCTCATGGTAGTCTGCATCAGGATTAATTTCATACCCTGTTGTGTGAGATATCTAGAAGTTGTTGGTGGGTCTTGCTCTCTTTCTTTCTTTTTTGACCTCATTACAATTTTGAATGAATGTTCAGAAGTAGCATCTCTGCATTAGCAAATTGCCCATTGTGTTTTAAATATTGTTTCCTAAAGCCACATGTGTTCCTATAAGAACTCTTGAATATGGAATAATGGGGAGGAAATAAGCAACTAGTCTTGCAATCAGTTTTCCAAAATGATATAATCAGCCATGACAATTTTCATGTAATGATCAAATTTAGCTTCCAAAATTGTTTATTAAAGAAGAGGACCAGAGAACAGTGTGTGAACAGCATGAAAAATAGAACTGTCTTATTGTTTGATTGAAACCCTCATATCTGAAATGCATAATGCACCAACCTGGCGATTTCAATCAAATTAAATATTTGATAACCATTTTCAAACTAATCATTAATTTTACATGTATGAATTATTTATTCTTTGCCATCCGTGCTAGTTTGTTCAGTTCTATAACTCAAGAGAGAAAGTGAGAACATTATGTTTAAAATGCCAAAGAACATCTTGAAATGAAAATTGCAGGGGGGAAAAAGGCAGATGAAAATGGATAACACTGGGAAAGATGTTTAAATTTGTAAGGAGGCAGACATGATGGGGGTAGGATAAGAGAAATGAGCCACACCACAGCAAAATTTTATTGATAGACATTCCATACACTTTATTTTTCCAAGTGTGTTGCACTTCATTTTTTCATGAATGCAACATGTATCGTCTCTAAAACATTGCAAAACTTAGAAAGCATGATCAAAGTCATGCCTGAACAACTTACGATCAGACTTGAAGCAGCATACCTGAAGGAGAGCCTCTCCCCATATCAGTCTGCCCATATGCTTAGGTAAGGGTTGGGAATCATGCAGCCATTCATATGTTGTTGTACTGCAGTTTACAGCATTCCTCATCATTGACTATGTTGCCCAGGGTGCATGGGACTCACAATCAAACTGCATGATAAGGACAGTTTGATTTCACACCATCTTAGGTGAGCAGAGGGAGCACATCTCTGTGTGCCTTCTATAATTGAAAGTACAATAACATCCAAAAACCATATAACAGTGGTACCTTTACTGGGCCAACCAAAATGCACAAAATACATGTTGCAAGCTCTCAAGGCTCCACTGGCTTCTTCATCAGGCAAAGGTGTTTAAAATCATACAAGGGGTGGGGGAGGCAAAGTTAGTCCCAAGCCTGCAGTTTATCAAGATGTTCTTGTTTTCAGTTGTTCTGTTTTTTATTGTATTGGAGGGGTAGGCCCCTCCTCTTTCTTGCCATGTAGGTACTCCAGGAAATTAAAAAAATATAAGCATCTCTTTTTGTCTTGCTATTAGAACTTTTAAAAATATTTCCTTGAGTACCCACATGTGTCATATGGGTAGTCAGTTGATCATGTGACTGAGCAGCTAGGGCAGGATGGGAGGGGCAATTGGCAGCTTCTGACTATGTAGATTATCACATGGGGATGGGGATGTTTTTATTCCATCTGTGACCACAATCATACAAAAGAAATTCAGGTGGAACCACCGCCAACCCTGAACCGGGAGGACCTATCACGAGTACTTCCGTCTTCTCTGGATTCAGGCTGAGTCTGTTGTCCCTCATCCATCCCATTACCGACTCCAGACAGGCAACGAGAGGAGAGACGCCAACCTCGGTCACTGCATCAGTCGGAGACATAGAGAAAACTATGTGGGTGTCATCAGCGTACTGATAACCCCGCGCCCCATGTCTCCGGATGATCTCTCCCAGCGGTTTCATGTAAATGTTAAAGAGCATGGGAGACAGAATGGCTCCTTGAAGGACCCCAGATGTAAGGGCCCTCTTATCGGAGCACACGTCTCCCAGCTGCACCATCTGGAACCTCCCGGAGAGGTAGGAACGGAACCACTGGAGCGCAGTGCCCCCAATTCCCACCTCCGCCAGGTGCTCCAGAAGGATACCATGGTCTATGGTATCGAAAGCCGCTGAGATGTCCAAGAGCACTAACAGGGACACGCTACCCCTGCCCATGCCCAGACGGAGATCATCGACCAAGGCGACCATAGCAGTCTCAACCCCGTAACCCGCCCGAAAGCCGGTTTGAAATGGGTCTAGATAATCCGTTTCATCCAAGACCGATTGAAGCTGGATTGCAACCGCCCGCTCGATCACCTTCCCCAAAAATGGCAGCAGCGAGATTGGCCGATAATTATTATGCAACAGGGGGTCAAGGGAGGGCTTTTTTAGTAAAGGTTTTACTATGGCCAATTTCAGATTAGATGGAAATTGCCCATCCCTCAGAGATGTATTAATAATCCGATGTAACAATGAAGTCACAACCGCCCCTCCCCCCCGTGCCGCTAGCCATGAGGGACAGGGATCGAGAGAGCAAGTTGTCTTCCTAACACTTCCAAGGATCTTGTCCACATCCTCAAAGCTCCACTGGCTTCTTCATCAAGCAAGGTATTACATACCAAACAGGAGGAAAATTAGAGATGTTAATAAGATACCTGTATTTTGTTGTTTCCATCCTTTGTTAAGATGGTATGGGGAGGTTATCTTTAGAAGGCTGGCCCCTCCTCCTCTGTGGCATGTGGCAAAAGTCCAGGAAATTTAAAGTCCATTTGCATATCAACAAGGACTCCCTTTTTTTGCAATCCAATATGTCTCCATTCCTGAAGCAAACTAAACCAACCAAAGCCCCTATAACCCTTAGCATTTTACAGATCTTCCGGTGGGGTAATTATACCCTTTTAGATACTACATTGTTTTTTTTTTGCTCCAGGGTGCTGTTTTCCCCTTATAGTTTTTGCCAGAACCCTTCAGTTGTTTTGTTCCATTCCTGAAGGCCACAGGCCTTTTTGTCGGCAGGGGACAATGGATTCCTCAAGAAGTCTCCATGCTTTTGCCCCAGGAACATTTTGGTAGGTGTTGAGGTAAAACATCCCAGTCCAGTCCAAATCTAAGGGGAAAAAATTGTTTTATCTTGGTTGAAGGTCTCAGTCCACTGGCTCCTTTATCAGGGTTCCTCTGTTACAGCTATAATGTGGTATCTCACAATCCAGAAAACATGCATGGGTAAGCTGTGTTGGCTATTTAGTAAATTCAGACAAAAACACCAAACACTGATACCTTTATTGGCCAACCAAAATGCACAATATACTTGTTGCAAGCTTTCGAAGCTCCACTGGCTTCTTCATCAGGCAAGATGTTGGTATGCCAAACAGAAGAAAAATTAGAGATATTAGTAAAATACCTGCATTTTGTTGTTTCTGTCCTTATATGAAAGTCTTTCACATGAACACTGTCATTTGTGCTTCCTGCGAAACTGACAGGATCAGTGCAACATCATGTGAAAGTCCTTCCTATGATTGCACAGGAAGGACAGGACAAGGATGGGGATAGGGACATCCTTTTCCCCATCTGATAATCTCCAGAGTCTCTATGCACTTGTGTGTGTTTATTTGCAGTAGAACATTAAAAATAATGGTATGGTGAGGTTTTAGATGTGTATGCTCTGTTTTGGCAGATCCTTCCTCACAGTAGGAGGGGCAATATGGACTGTATGTAAGTTGTTGGGCCATTGTGGGAGCCAGCAGTGCAGCCAGCAAGTTCTCCTCACTAATCGGAAACCTTGGGGCTTTGCCAGCTTTTCCCCTCCATCTGCTCCTGGCCTAGGACTCCAGCTTCACTTCCCTGAAACACATCCGATTAGCTGATTTGAAGGGGATAAAAGTTGTTTCTTGCCAATAGTAGTGATGAGAAAACTATGATCTTGTTTGAAACCACTGGTGATGGGAAAGACAAGCGCCTCTCTCAGCCGTCCAAAGGTTCTGCTTTTGAGATTACAGGTACTGTCTTTCCATCACTAATATCAGCAGAAAACAGAAACCAACTGCTGTGGGATGGGGAAGGTTTTACTTCTACCAATATCTAGTGGTCTCTCAATCTCAGCAAGCAAAAAGAGTATTAATCAAAAGGGAGGCTGCTCCCCATTGGATACCAAACATGGAATTTGGAACTGAAAAGTATGTGCACCCTTGATACTGAAGTGATGTATATCTCTGTGCCCTTTCAAATATAAAATGTAACTCTCTTTTACCAGATAATTACATAAACAGAAAATGTTCTGCAGTGTGGTTTTATCAAGGCCTTCTCTTCATGGTCAAATCATCTTAATCTTATTGGGAAAACTGCATGACAGTGCAGCTGTTCCTCAGCTTCTTGTATCATTCATCTCTGTAAGGAAGAGCCTAGACATGAAGCTCTGCTTTGGGGCTATGCCTGGACTTTAGTAACTAAGCCTCTTTCAACAACTTTTCACTTTCATTGTGGGAAAATCCATTCTGGGTAAGAAGGGAAAGAAAGCATAGAAGGGAAATAACAACAATAACAACAAGCTAGTCTATATGTGAAAAAAAAAGGAGAGATAGCATATTATATGAACTATATTCAGATTTGGATGTTAAGATTTGGACCTTAAGTTGATGAGTTTGGATCTGAGAAATGTGATTTGGAGTTGATGATTTAAAGCTGATGAATTTATGTCAATTTGGATTCAAAATTGACTGTGATACTGGCCTGAGTAAATTAATTTAGATTGGATTGGGATATAAGTATCATAACATCAAATCAAGGGAACTATATGCAATGATGCTAACTGGATGAGAGGCAACTAAACAGTTAAACAGTTAAGATGAAAGCCAAAGCCTGAGTTGTGATTAGGAGCAGCAGTTGGTGTTAAGATCTGCAGCTACAGGGACAAAGAACAGTAGCTTATAACATAGGCCCCATACAGACGGGCCAAAATAAAACTGCTTCGGGTCACTTAGGAGGTATGCTGTTTAAATGATACATTTAAGTGTCCAGAAGCCATGCCAAAGCCACGCTCCAGTCCTAAGGACTGGAGCGTGGCTTTGGCACAGCTTCTGGACTCTTAGGATGTATGCATAATTTAAACAGCATACCTCCAAAGTGATCCAAATCAGCTTCAGTTTGTCCTGTCTGTACGGGCCCTAAGAGTGGCAAGGCAACATCTGGGAGTCTGCACCATAGAGAAGCTGACAAGCTGGCCAGAAGCTGTCAACAGCAGAAGAAGAAAGAGGTAGAGGATGTAAAACCACAGAGGGATAGAGAGATGGAGCGAGTCGCAAAACTGCATGGAGCAGAATGGAATGAGGCAGAAAGAGAGCTTGTTTTGTTTTAGAGGTAATATGTAACTAGAGAAGAGTAGGAAGGAAGATGGAGGTTAGGGGAGGGGGAAATTTCTTGATCCAAATGTGATGATTGGTGCATTCCATATGTGTAAGGGAAAAGGTTTATATGATGAATGTTTGTGATTTGTAAATCTATGAAGTTTATTAATAAAAAGAAATTAAAAAGAGAGAGAAGAACTAACGGATACTCCATCTGTCTTAATTGTGGTTAATCAGCTAGTATTTTGTGAATTTTACTACTTAATTTAGGAATGTTAGTGCTTCCTGCTTTTTGTAATCTCTTTGTACTCTTTCTTGCTTAATTTTTCATTGGTGATTCCTGTCCACTATTCTTTACCCTTTATGGCTCCTGGTATTTCCCCTAATTTGATTTCTATCAAGTCCGTTCTCCTCCTCAGCTTCCTTTTTCTTTTCTTTCTTTCTTTCTTTTTTTTATGGAACTGTGTTTCTGTTAACCCCAAAGCCACAGCAGTTCACGGTTGATTTATTTCTAAATCTCTCCACCTCCTTGCCCTTACTGAAACTTGGCTCCCTGCCCACAACACTCAAAACATCTGTTGCTCTCTCATTTGATGGTCTCTCTTTTACACATTCAGGTGGTCAAGAGGGCAGAGGAGGGGTGGGTTGGCATTTTGTTATCCAGTTTTTCTCAGTTTCAGCAATTGTCTTTTCTGCAGACACATTGTTTTTCCTCTTTTGAGTGCCACACTGTTAGGCTTTTTCTGCCTTTGCATCTGTGGGTTGCAGTTATCTATTGCCCACCTGGTCCAGTATCAACTTTTATAGCTGACTTTGATTCTTGACTGATATTATTTCTTTCGGATAAAATAAATACTTTAATTCTTGGGGACTTTAACATCCTTGTAGACAATTCTAATGATTTTTGCATCTTAGTTCTCTACTATCCTCATTCGGGCTTAAGCTCTGCTCTACTTCACCTACACATTCCCATGGGTATTGTCTTCATTTAATCCTTACTAAAAAGTGTACTATTTCTGACTATGCTACTGGAGAATTCCCATTATCTGATCATTATTTTGTTTCTTTTTCACTTGCCTATATTCCTCCCTCTCATGATTGTGTTATTTGCTCTTTTCGAGATCTTCATTCTGTTAATTCTGAGGCTCTTTGAAGTGTTTTAGGCTCTTTGTTATCTTCTTCAAATTTTAGTGACTCTGTGAAACTGGCTGTTTCCTTACTTAACTCTATCTTCAACTCTTGATAGTTTTGCTCCTTTACTTACACATGTGACCTCTTCTATTAAGCCTCAACCCTGGCTCACATCTTCTATTTGGTCTCTCTGTTCCAGTTCCTGAGCAGCCAAGTGTCTTTAGAGGAAAACCAAGGAACGAGCTGACTTTATCCAGTATAAAATTGTTTTCTCCTCTTTCTCATGCGCTATGTCATTGGCTAAACAAAAATACTACAATTATTTGATTAACGCCAATAAACGGAGCCCGCAGTGTCTTTTTTTATCTTTAATTCTTTGGGAAAGCCTTCTTCTCCATCTATTCTTCTTTCATTCTCTTCTAATTATTTTGCAATCTATTTCAATACTAACATTGAAACTATCCATTCCAATCTTAAAGTTCCTGATTCCCCTGCTGTCTTAACATCTCAACCACCCTTATTTACAAAATTCTCTGTTTTCTCTCCTGTTTCATTGATTGTAGTATCTAAGTTGTTAAAGTCCTCAAATCCATCAAGTTGTTCTCTGGATCCTATTCTTTTTCATCTTTTACTCACTGTTGGTCTGGTTGCATTACCTACTCTTCATATTGTTAACATTTCTGTCTCCTGGCTTATTTCCTTCTGCATTTAAACACGCTTTAGTTTTTCCCACCCTGAAGAATTGTTCACTCAACCCATTCTCCTTCTCTAATTACCATCCAATCTCACTGCTCCCTTTTCTTTCTAAGGTCTTAGAGTGAGCTGTTTACTCTTGCTGTCTTGAATTTCCATCTACTAATTCTAGCATGGACCCTTTTCAATATGGCTTTCATCCCTTGGATTCTACTGAGACAGTTCTCATGAAAATTGCAAATGATCTTTTCTTGGCTAAGTCAAAAGTCTTGTACTCAGTTCTCATTCTTCTCGATCTTGATGCAGCTTTTGATACAATTGATAATGAACTTCTGGTCAATTTGCTCCAGGAACTAGGCTTTACTGACTTGGTCCTCAGTTAGTTCAGGTCTTATTTCTTAAATTGATCATTTGCTGTGGTAGCTGGGGGTCAGGTTTCCACTTCTGTCTCGCTGCCGGTTGGAGTCCCTCAAGGATCTGTCCTGGGCCCATTGCTTTTCTCCTTACACACTCTGTCTTTAGGTAATCTTATTAGTTTTTATGGTTTTCAATACCATCTTTATGCTGATGATACCCAGTTATACTTCTCCACTTCAGAACTCTCCCCAAATATTGAACAATGCATCACATCATGTATCTCAGCTATATCAACTTGGATGCTACATCAGCATTTAAAACTCAACATAGCTAAAACAGAGTTACTTACTTTTCCACCAAAGCCAACTTCACAATATACATTTTTTATTATGGTCAACGATATTCTCATCCATCCTGTGAATGAAGTGCATAGCCTTGACGTTATTCTTTATTCTTCTCTGTCAGTCGCCCCACAAATCCAGGCCACAGCCAAGTCTTTATAATATAGCTAAAATCAGACCTTTTCTTTCAGTTTCCACTGCTAGGATTTTGGTTCGCACCCTGGCCATTTTGCAACTTGACTACTGCAATCTTCTTTTGATGGGGCTCCCTTTGTCCCATCTAGGTCCTTTAGTTTCCATTCAGCACTTGGCATCTAGGATCATCTATTTGACTTGATGTTATGATCTTGTCATCTTCTTATTGTTTTCTCTTCATTGCCTTCCTATTCCTTTCAGGATTTCATACAAGCTTCTTCTTTTAACTTTTAAAGTTCTGCATGCCCCCCCTTCCCAATTTATCAACTCTTTTCTCCTCTTACCGCTATATGCTTGGCTTCTATGATCAAGGAACTCGGGGCTTCTGACCTAGCCAAGGATTTCCTCTTCCCTGGCTTGGATCCACCTTTTCTCTCCTGCCGCACTTTATGCCTTACATCTTCCCAAACATCTGTGCTTCTTTTGCTAATTTTAAGTCTGAGCTAAAAACTACTTTGTTTAAGGAAGCATTTCCTACTGCAGTCTGTTATTTAAATTAAGATTATATCATTTGTCTAGTTCTATAGTTTTATACCTTTTATCAGGATGAGTCACTTTTTTGTGTGCCTATGGCAGGTTTTCTGTTCTTTTGATAACTCTGTAACACCGTGTAACACTCACGGGGCTATATAATTAAAGGCTAATAATAATAATAATAATAATAATAATAATAATACCCTCTAAGGACTCTTCTCCCACTACAATAGTGTTATTTCTAAAAATGCTATTCAAAGGTTTTTTCCTCATACCTAAAACATTTCTGGGATTATAGTATTAATTTGTCCTAAAAGGTTATCACACATTGCCAAGATATTATCCCTGTCCCTTTGGCATACAGGCACATGGACAGATATCCTCCTTCCTCCTGAAAAATATAAATGAAATATAAATGAAAACAGTCTTACAATTTAAAAAGGGGGGTTTTGTTTTGGGGGTGCTTTCTGTTTACTTGGAACAGCTTAAGTGCTGGCAAATGAAAACAAGCAGGAAGCAACTACTGGTGTATCTACTAGTGAGGAGTCTAGTCTAACTGATCAGAACGCCCCAATCAGAGAGTTTAAGAGGGTTTGTTGTTGTTTGTTGGATTATTCATTTTATATATTTCATTTATATTTGAAGGTAATATGAAGAAATTCTAAAGGCAGAAAAAAGAAAGAAAGATGCCGAGGGTTAGTGAAATAAATGTTTTCTTAAACTGTAAGTTACTTATATTTCCATTCTTGGGGTGGAGGGAGGTTAAGGGGGAGAGAGAGAGAGAGAGAGAGATACTTCAGAATGAAATTTGGAACAAAAGGGCAAGTTGGGAGGCAGTGAGCAAAGTTTTGACCTCTCTTCCTTTCTCCATTACACCTTATCTCTAGAGCACCCATGCCATACCCAAAGCACCCATTACATGTCCTCTGACCAGCCAAGATGTGCATTAAAGCAGAAATGTATATGCATTATCCTACTTGAGAGTATGTATTTTCCCTGGAAAATGATTAACCATCCATTATGAAGCCAAGCCCTCCCTCCAGTCCATCTGCCTTGGTCCAGGCCTTGGAGGTTGAGAGGAACTGCTGGACCTCCTACCCTTTCCCTCCACCACTCTCTTCTCCTTCTGTGTCATGTCTTTTTAGATTGTAAGCCCGAGGGCAGAGAACCGTCTAACTAAAAAGATTGCATGTACAGCGCTGTGTAAATTTACAGCGCTTCATAAATAAAGGTTAATAATAATAATAATAATAATAATAATAATAATAATAATAATAATAATAA
>NC_056522.1:235164180-235371649 GCF_019175285.1 Sceloporus undulatus
CAACTGAATCATCACACTATAAAGTGAAGCACAACAGTAGTGGAAAAGGGGGTAAATAAAGGAGAGTTTACATTAATGAAAAGAAACACTTTCCAAATGGTCTCTCACCAGGAGAAGAACAAAGAGGGCCAATGTCATGCAATAATCCACAGCCAAAGACGTGATTATCCTGCTCCAATTGTGATTTACTGCCTTGTGTGATCAGTTCCCAAGTCTATGTTGGCAATGACATTGGTTGGAATTCCTCACTGGCAGATGTAGTTGGTACTTCTCCATTAGTAGTCTGTCTCTTCTTTCAGAAAAAAATGCTGTATGTATTGTTCCATGTGTGAATCTGTTGGGTGAAATGTTTGGGCTTCCAGTTTGATTTATTTCTGGCTCTATGAAGGTGAGAGATTAAGTACCAAGCCTACATTTTACTGTCAGTGAAGCTTGCATTCTGGCTGATCTTTATTGTCATTTGTGTTTTGTTTTCCATTTATGGTTTAGCAGTTACTTTTGTTATTTAATGCAAATCAAGGTGATTTGCAAAGCAAGAAAGACTCGTAAATAAATATTTAAACAGAGAACAGTTGGAATATACACAATAATATTAGCTGCCTGCCAAGGAAACAAACAAACCCCAAAACATCAGTCACCAGTGAAGTGTACTCTAGTGTACTATGCAAATTTCTGTCCCATTACAAATATGCAAAAAGGAGCCTAAGCCCTTGATTCAACATCTTACAATATCTTCCTAGTCATTTTGTACATAAACACGAAGCCAAATTCTTGACACCGTTTTAAGGTTTTTTTTGTTCCAACTCTCAGCAACATGACTAGATTAGCATGTCTTAGAATTAGTCAATATAACATGAAACCAAATTACAGCTTGCAGTCCTGATATTAGGCAACAACAGCAAGGATAATGAGAAATTTTGTGAAAATTTATTCAGAGAAAGCTTGCACCAACAAAATTCCAAAAGATGCCTTTTTATTATGGACAATTTGATTAGATTCAAGAGCTCAGCAAACCAATATAGCAATCAGTGTCCCTGTGAAAATGTGATTAAAGCTGTGATATGCACACATGTCTCCAAGGGGAACCTAGGCCTTGGTGGTATTCTCTGGAATAATATGGTCTGGAATATTATATAGGGTCCTACCCACCTTTTTAGGGCTGGCCTCATCCTTGGGCATAGTAAGGTGATTAGAAAAAGCCCATGCAATTCTAGGTTGCACTGATAGGAGTATAGTGTCTAAATCAAGGGAATTAATAGTGCCACTATATTCTGTTCTTGTCAGACCTCACCTAGAATACTGTGTTCAGTTCTAACCACCACAATCCAAGAATGATATTGACGAACTAGAATTGTCCAGAGGAAGACAACCAAAATGGTGATTGGTCTGGAAACCATGCCCTATGGTGAGCTTAGAGAGCTGACTATGTTTAGCTTGTGGAAGAAAAGGTTAAGTGGTGACATGATAGAAATGTTTAGATATTTGAAGGGATGCCATATTCAAGCTTGTATTCTGCTGCTCCAGAGCAATGGATTCAAAAAGACAGGAAAGGCAGTTCTACCTAAATATTAGGAAGAAAGATCTGTTCAACTTTAGAATACGACACCTCAGAATAGTAGAGTCTTCTTCCTTGGAAGATTTTAAGAAGAGGCTGGATGGCCATCTGTTAGAGGTACTTTGATTATGTATTTCTGCATGGCAGGGAGTTGGACTGGATGGCCTTTGGAATCTCTTCCAACTCTATGATTCTATAATTAGTCATTTAATTTGTTAGATTTCATTTGTTATTACTGTATTTTTTAAAAACTTCTATATTTCATTTGGTAAGTACTGTATTTTTACTCCCATCATGGGGAATAAGTTCTTGTAGGATTTTCTTTCTCAAGTGTCAATATAACTTGGCAAGATATAAGCACTATGTACTTTCACTTGAATCAGTGTAGTAACAGGGCACAGGCACTTGCCTTTCTGGTTCAGGCACCAAAATATCTTGAGTCAAACCTGTACATTTATGCTACCTTAACTAACTTGGGACTGATTTCATTGATCCATGAAAGAACCTAAGCAGAATCAATTAAAGGTTATAGCACTTTTGATGGCAATTTCAGCACACAAGCAATCCAATACCATGCACCAGAAGTGGGAGCCATAGGGCTAATTTTCACCTCAGTGCCACTCTGATGGGCTGCATGGACATATTTTGGCTGATGCAGTAGCCATGTGATAGCAGGTTTGGGCTCAAAATTGGCAATGGAGGTGCAGTGGAGATCAAATTGACCCAAACCACTACATGTTCACGGCATAAGAAAATCTGTCCTGAGCAGGAACCAAAGCTGATATGGGAGTCTCCAGAAAGAGCAATTCTAGATTCATCCCAAAGTTCAGAGATCCATAAAATCAGACACATCAGACAAGTTGCCAGCCACAGATGCTTGCAAAATGTCAGGAATAAACTCTTCTAGAACATGGCCACATAGTCTGAAAAACCCACAAAAAACATAGATAAGGTTACAAAGGAACTTTCTCTGGCTTTCATAGTCAGCTGCAAGCCTGCATATCAACCCAGTTGGCCTTATTAACTCAGTACTTTCTTTTTAAAGCCAATTGGGATGTTCCATCTTCCTATGCAATTGGTATTTTAATCTACAATGTTTAAACACAGCAGGCCACATCTATTGCTGACCCAGAAGACTATACCATGTTCATGTGTGAGCACCCAGTTACTCCCATCTGGGGAACAAATCTGCCAATGAACAAAGCAATTAAAAAAAACTGGAATGCCACCCATTCATTCTAATATCATACATGCTCTGTGCAGTGTGTTCTGGAATCTCATGTGTTCTCCACTTCTTATTAGCTTACAGCTGTAAACTGCTTAATAATAATAATAATAAATTTTATTTCTATACTGCTTTTCCAGAAGATCAAAGCGGTGTACAGAAAATTTAAAAACAATTACAACACATCATAAATAGATAAAACCAATAACAATATACAAATTAAAATCTAAAAACAATAATTTAAAAGGGTGAGGCAAAAAGTTGAAAGGATCAAAATACTCTAGTTCATTTTCCAGAGGGGAAGGCTTGGCAGAAGAGGAAAGTTTTTAGCCTCTTTTTAAATATTTCTAGGGGGGTGATCAGGCAGAGTTCCTCGGGAAGACTGTTCCAGATTTCTGGGGCCACTACTGAAAAGGCCCTCTAGGATGTAATAGCATATTTAAATGATGGAATTTCTAGCAAGTTCTTCCCGGTTGTTCTGAGTGTGTGGGGCGGATTATATGGGGAGATGCGGTCCCTCAAGTAACTCAGGGCCAAGCCATGTAGGGCTTTATAGGTAATAACCAACACCTTGTATTGTGCTTGGAAGTGAATAGGCAGCCAGTGCAGATCTTTCAGAATAGGTGTTATATGGTCAAACCTGGAAAAACCAGTGACCAGTCTGGTGGCCATATTTTTTACTAGCTGAAGCTTCCGGGCTTGGTACAAGGGTTGCCCCATGTAGAGCGCATTACAGAAATCTAAGCGAGAGGTTACCAGAGCATGTACCACAGTTTCAAGGTCCCTTTGGCCCAGGTAGGGTCGCAGCTGGCGTATCAACCGAAGTTGATAGCAAACACTTCTGACCGTCGCATCCACTTGAGATGACAACTGTAGAGACGAGTCCAGAAGTACTCCTAAACTGCGAACTTCGTCCTTCAGGGGAAGTGTGACCCCGTTCAGGACAGGTGGATAAACTTCCTTCCCCGGGCCTGGGGAACCTATCACCAGTATTTCTGTTTTCTCTGGATTTAAACTGAGTTTATTTCCCCTCATCCAGCCCATTACTGACTCCAGGCAGGTGTTCAGAGGAGAGACCCCATCCTTAGTCACTGAATCAGTAGGGGACACAGAGAAGCATATTTGGGTGTCATCAGCATACTGATAACACCGCACCCCGTGTCTCCGGATGATCTCTCCCAGCGGCTTCATGTAAATGTTAAACAAAGTGGGGGACAAAATAGCTCCCTGAGGGACACCAGATGTGAGTTCCCTCTTAGAGGAGCAACTGTCCCCCAACTGCACCATCTGGAATCTGCCTGAGAGGTAGGATCAGAACCACTGGAGCGCAGTGCCTCCAATGCCCAGCTCCCTCAGGCGTTCCAGAAGGATACCATGGTCAATGGTATCGAAAGCCGCTGAGATGTCCAAGAGCACCAACAAGGTCACACTTCCCCTGTCGATACCCAGATGGAGATCATCGACTAAAGCGACCATGGCAGTCTCAGTTCCATAACCCTTTCTGAAGCCAGTTTGAAATGGGTCCAGATAATCAGTTTCATCCAAGACAGCTTGGAGTTAGAAGGCAACCGCTCTCTCGATCACCTTACCTAAAAATGGCAATAGTGAAACTGGCCTATAGTTGTTTCTTATCAGGGGGTGCAGGGAGGGTTTTTTGAGCAACGGTTTAACTGTTGCTAATTTTAAACTAGATGGAAATTACCCTCCCTGAGTGATGCATTAATTATGCATTGCAGTAATGATGTTACAGCATCACCACCCTGGGCGGTTAGCCAAGAAGGACAGGGGTCGAGAGAGCACGTCGTCTTCCTAACACTTCCAAGAAGCTTGTCCACTTCATCGGTACCAACAAACTCAAAATGATCCAGTTTAATGGAGTCCACGGCACTTAGACACTGTTAGTTCAGTATGAAGTGCTATATAAATGAAGCTGTTTGTTTGTTTATCATAGTGGCCTAAAATACAGTTTGAATGATCCATATTTCTATCTTCCCATAGTCTTCATCTGCTTAATTTGGAATAAGACTATGGATGCTACTCAAATATGTGAGAAAATGATGAATGAATGGGTTTATTTTGATTTTTAATTTTTTTTAAAACCTATTATTATTATTATTATTATTATTATTATTAGGTCCAATATTCTTTTAATTTTCAAAATGACTAGTTTTTAGTTTTTGTTCTTTCTTTTTCCTCTGTGCACACACATGAGGACGTATACCAGTCAACATCACAAAGGCCATCAAATCTTAATTTAACATGGAAAGTCAGTCAGAAATAAATAATGGAAATGAAGGAGAGACAGGTTCTTCAAGACCATAAGAGGAATATGTGACAGCCAGTGAGGAAAAACATGCTCTCTCAAGGCCCACTGAGACTAATCTACAACACACGGAATGTCTGAGCACCCAAACAGATAGGCAGCAGAGTAGTTGAAGTGAAATAATCATTGCTTGCTCCCCTTTATGTAGTTTTATGCTGTTAAAATTATACATTGATAAAAATATTTTTTTAAAAAAACAGAATAATCATTAGCAAGCAACACTGCGAGTATATCTACATGAGACATTTGCATCAATTTCCCCCTGTCTTCCTCCATACAAGACAGGGCCAAAGGTCCAATTCAACGACGGACTATCTTCACATGGGAAGGGCAGTTGAGTGAATCCAGGCCATCCCTTTCCTAAACCAAATTTTAAAAACTCACAATTTGTTCCTGATCTTCCCAAAAAATCTGGAGCATCCCACTGTGCCACCTAGTGCTGCTGTCACAGTTTACTCCTTCTGATATTGCAACAAGGCACTTGGTCCTGGTTGCCTCATTTTTTACCTCAAAAGGAGTGAGATGTCCCAACAGACATGGATGGCACAGTGGAACACATATGTGGAAAACCACCCAGCATCACTCTGGAGACTGGAGTATCCAAGTGACAAGGAGATTTCAGAGCAGCTTTGGGGCCAGGACTTTAAGAACAACCCAGAGTATTCTGGCCAGTGTAGACCCACCCTGGCAGATAGTTCACAGTAAGTGAAAAGATTCCACAGGTACCTTCATTTGTCACATCATCAATATATGTCCATTGTCTGATGTCAGAGCATAGCTCTTGTTGCGGTGTAGATAAACAAAGGCAACAGAAGAAGAACCAATAAAAAAGAATACAATATCTCGTATAAATGCTTACAATCTTCAGTACTTTAGGAGCAGATAATCAGCAAAGTTATATACTGAGTACTGAAGAAATATTAAGGTGGGACAAAAGAGCTCTCTGTAAGTCTTTGATCAATATGAAGCCATTTCATTTAATAGCCCAGATTTTCCACAGCCATTTATTGCCAGATGCATTGAGTTTCTTAGCTAGTGCCTTTGTTGATTTTCAGATCCCACATTCATAGGTAAATGCACAGATATACAAGAAGAGGAAAGTATGTGTGTGTGTGGGTGGGTGGGTGGGTGGGGGACACACATCATTTTCTCAGTGCACAGGAGGCTACTTCAATCCACTCTGTAAAGCTTTTCTGAATTGTATGCAATCTGAGGCTACAGTTGCTTTTAACTTTGTTAAGCGAAGGTGTGCAATAAAGACAAACTATATAACTCTGATCATCTCTGCCTGAAGACACCAAAAAGTGTGGAAGGCTAGTTCTTGCTTTCAGCAACAATAATGCACACTATGCAAAAAGAATCCTATTCATGGACATTTATAAATAATCCTTCCTTCATTGAAAAGTTGCTTTAGGAAGCTATGAGGCAGTGTTAACAAAGAACCCTGAAAAGAAGTTAAGCAAGTGGGAAAGGAAACTATTATATTTAAGGGAGTGGGGGGGGAGTCCTGTTGAATGTGTATAAGCAATGCACAACAGTTCTCCTTGAAAATGTGAATAAAAATAATGGTTTGATTGCATGTGTGTATTTTCTAGATGGGATATACAGATTATTAGAGGCTTAAGGAAAGGCGACTTTCTTTTCTCAAAGAATGCCTGTTTTCCAGTATAGCATGCTGTAGATAGTTTAGAAAGTGACAAAAGAAAGCTTGTGTTTAACTTTCTTTTCCCAAGGAATGTCTGCTTTCCAGTATAGCATAACTGTGGATAGTTGTGAAAGTGTCAAAAGAAAGATCGCGTTTTGGGGTGAAATAGTTTCTGGGTTGTTGGTGTGTATTGTCTACATTCACCTTCTGTGTTCATGATGTAATATTTATTTATATTTATTTGGAGTATTTATACCCCACTCTTCAGCCAAAAAGGCTCTCGGAGCAGCTTACAAATTGTTGCTTAGACAGGTCCCTGCCCTCAGGCTTACAGTCTATAAAAAGACAAACTGAAGATTCAGGAACATTCAGTTTTGTTCTTGGCTGAAGTATGCAGAATTCTGATTGTGATGAAATTTGCAGAGACTCACAGTGCAGAGATGTACAACTAAAAAGTTCATTGCAGAAATATAGAACAAATAGGCAAGCATCTCTTTTTCACATGATTTCTAAAATCTGGCTAAAAAGAGAAACACAGCTCTAAAGAAAATTTTAAAACAATCCATCCAGTGTTTTTTAATTGCAGCAGAAATTCATTGAATGGGATCAAAACCTTAGAACAACAGAGAGGAAGATGTATCTGAGCCAAAAGAATATTTTCAAGACTAAGCAGCATAAAGTTTCATCTTGTCTCACAGCTGTCTCGCAGTGGATGTGCCATCGGCGTTTGAAGCTCAACATGTCCAAGACAGAGCTTCTTGTCCTTCCTCCTAAGTCCACCCTTCAACACTGCTTTTCTGTCTCTGTGGACAACATTTCCATTCAACCAGTCCTGCAAGCCCGCAGTCTTGGTTTTATCTTTGATTCTTCTCTGTCATGTATCCCCCAGATCCAGACCACAGCCAAGGCTTGTAGATTCTTTTTGTACAATATTGCCAAAATCCGACCATATCTCTCCGCCTCTACTGCCAAGATCCTGGTCTATGCCCTAGTGATCTCACGACTCGATTACTGCAACCTCTTCCTGGCTGGGCTTCCTCTCTCTCACCTCCGTCCTTTAATTTCTGTCCAGCATTCAGCTGCACGCATTATCACATCCACCCACTGCTCTGACCACATCTCTCCTGTGTTGGCATCCCTTCACTGGCTCCCACTCCCTTTCTGCATTCAGTATAAGCTCCTGCTGTCAACGTTTAAAGCCCTCCATGGACTGGCCCCTCCTTACTTATCAGACCTTATTTCTCCTCACCTTCCCACTAGGGCCCTCCGTTCTGGTAGTCAAGGTCTGCTGTCCCAGCCCAGGATTTCCTCTGCCCCATCTCAGATTCGCCCCTTTTCACTTGCTGCCCCTCACTCCTGGAACCTTCTTCCCCTGCGAGACACAAGGGCCATCACTTCTTTAACCAGCTTCAAAACGGCGCTGAAGACCATCCTGTTCAGAGAAGCGTTCCCAGGCATTGCATAATTCTGACTTGCTATTTGATGTTCTTTGTTGTCTGTTTTATTCAATCATTTCCTGTATTGCTCTGTATTTTATATGTATTATCTTACTAGACAGACCCCTTCCCCACCACCACTCCCTTCTCCTTCTGTGTCGTGTCTTTTTAGATTATAAGCCTGAGGGCAAGGAACCGTACAATTAAAAAGATTGTATGTACAGCGCTGTGTAAATTCACAGTGCTTTATAAATAAAGGATGATGATGATAATAATAATAATAATAATAATAATAATAATAATAATGATTGAAGTAATAATTTTCAGTGAGGAGAAAAAATACATGAGGTACATATATGTACCCTAAAGGACACTGGTATACCCAAGCTAGAATATCATGAAAACACTGACTCAACATACCAGTAAGTCAAAAACCTAATCAAAAACCTGGTATACCCAATGTTTTCAGGAATGAGGACATGACAACTGTCAAAGATGCTTGTTTCAAAGGCACTGCCACTGATTAATTTTTCAAGCATTAAAAAAACACATTGATTTGGACATGGGATGGGAAGAATGAACAGAAATCCATTAGGAAGCAGAAAATATGGCATAACTATGAAAATCAATGCATTTGGCAAAACTGGAAGGAGAGAAATGCAATCATATCTCACAGAGACACTGAAGATTGAACTACCATGAAATACAGCTGTTGCAGCAATAGGATACAACTCCATTTTCAATTCAATGCTGGAAAAGGTAAGATGGTATGCAATTTCATAGGGGCACACTGAAAATAAAAATGTCCATAATACTGATCTGTCATAAAACTCTAAGAAATATAAATCTCTCAGATAGTTTTCTTAAGGCTGTTGCAAGATAGAATGTATTTCTTTTTGACTTCCTTTTCCAGATTAATTAATACCACGTCTTAATGTAATAGAATATTCTGTGATGTAGGGAAAATATATAAATAATTTGCAATGGAGACTAATTTTTCTAATGGTTGACAATGGACAATCTGATTTTAAGCAAATGTATGGAAATTAATCCATTTTAGCCAAAGCCTTTAGGCAGGCTAAGGGTGGATCATTGTCCTTGGGCATATCCCCATGGGACTTTGAACTTTTCAAGTATACCTTCTGGTTTGATTTGGTTTGATTAGTAGCTTCATGGTTTGATTTAGACTTTTAAAATGTGACTATGATGAAAATACAGTTTTTGGTAATAATAAGAGAAAGGCACAAGGATAACAGGCAACTTTATAAGTTACTACAACACTCAGGGACCATGCTGGTTGGAGAAAAAGTAACTTTTGCACATTTTGTTCATGCTTGGCAAACTTCACCATCTTGAATTTATTTCATGTTTGAGCTGGGAGTACAAATGAGCTGTACCATCTAACCAGTTCTATTCTTTTCTAACAACTTGCCTCAAATGTCTGATTCCTAACCTTATTTTGCAATAATTATATGTGCATACTTTAAAACATACAGCTCTCCACACTGCTGAAGTATTTCAGGATGACAGTATTCAAGCAACTGACTGTGTATTCCTTCTGCTTTTCTTCCCCGCTTTATGTTCTTGCCTCTCTTCTATTCTAAGCTTCCCATCTAGCTGAACAGTGCCGACAGCACATCTATTAGCTGTCCCCCTCACTATATTAAAACATTGTCCTAAGCAAAATGTACTGTTAAAATATTACCTGGGTTAGTAATTTAATTGAACAGACTAATGACACCACATTGACATTGTTAAGGTTTCTGACCTAATGATTTATGAGGCACCACTATGTTAGCAGGCACATTTACTTCAGTAACTGGACCCAGGAACAAGAAAGAACAAAAGTACATATTTATTTGTTGTTTTTTTAAAAAATTCTCTCTGGACATTTTGTATCCCTTCTAACACAGAATTGTGTCACCAAAAGTTTGTTCCATCCACTTCATTCATCGACCTGGTATTGCAATACTTACAGAAATGATGCACACTTTCATTTAGACTACAATTTGTGAGTTTTACCTATAAAGGTAAAAGTAGTCCCTTAACATGAATGTCTAGTGTAACCAACTGTAGGGGTGGTGCTCATCTCCATTTCTAAGTTGAAGAGCCAGCATTGTTCGAGGACTACTCCAGTGGTCATATGGTCAGCATGACTGCATTGAACACTGTTTACCTTCCCACCAAAGTGGTATTTATTTATCTACTAGCATTTGCATGTTTTCGAACTGCTAAGTTGGCAGAAGCTAGGACTAGTGACAGGAGCTCACCCCATCATGCAGCACTCGGGCCTTGAACTGCTGACCTATTGATCTTCCGATCATCAGAATTGGCATCTGAACCACTAAGCTACTGCTTCCCTTAAGCTTTACCCATACAGGACCTAAAGGTTTTTCCAGATGTAACAGTACAGAGACATCTACAAAAATTCAATGTTCTCTGCCTAAGAACATTGTTAATCATCCTTGCACAAGGCAGATATAGCCTGGATCTCAAGGGAAGTTACTTTGCTGTTGCTAATGGATTTGAAATTTAATTGCCTGTCATATGCTGTCCTTTGTCCCCAGTTCTCTCATAATCAAGAGAGGACATGGCCTCTGCCTGCATTGCTATCCCCCCCAGACAACAGATGTAAAATCTGAGACATAATATAACATCATCAATTTTCTTCTCCTGTATGATTTTTAACAACCTTAACAGATGAAGCAACCAGTGAAGCTTTGAAAACTACCACGATGTATTATGGACTTTTTAGATAGACTAATAAAGGCATCATTCTGTTTTGGATTTTGCTATATTTTACCGTATAGTCAAAAAGACCATCCTGAATATGCTATCGAAAAGCTTGCTGACACTCTAGAGAACTGGTATAAGCACTCATTTGTTCTTCCATCATCATCACCGTCATCATCATCTCACTTTTACAGCCTACCAGATGAAACTGACTGAAGCTCTGGATTTTTTGTGAAAATGATGAAGCAAAAATCTTATGGTATTTAAACATTCAAAATGATTGAACATTTGAACAAAATTTGTCAAACATAATGGTGGGTGAAGAAAAGAAATGTTGGATTACGGATATGCCAGATCCTTGGGAATAGCAAAATCAGAGAAGAGGAGGCCGCCACCACAACCACAGCACAGGAGAAGGATAAGTGTGCCCATTCATCTGGCACCCCCCATTAGTCCCCCCACAAAACAGTCCCCGACCCACTTGGTAACACCTGGGGTGAGGATCTCATTGACCTCATGTATGGGAACCCTCCAACCATGAAGCCATTCAACCCATGGAGAGGTGGCAAGATGAACTCCAAATGTTTTTCATCCCCCTTTTACCTCTGAAACAAGTTGGATGGAATTTGGGTTCTTTCTTTGAATATTTCTCCACTTTTAAGAGTATATAAATTTGGATGGATCACTATTATTCCCATTTGCATGAACAAATATTCTAGATTAGGAGACAGTGATTTGTTCCACCTAGTGAGCTGAGTAAAGATTTCTGAAGTGTTCTTTAGATTGCACTACCTTACCAGGCAGGCAAGCAGGTTAGCTACCCATTTACTGACATACCTCAGTTAATAAAGGATGTACATTCCTAGGCAATACTTTTTTAAGAGAAAATTTGGTACCAGAGATACAAATAATAACAAAAAAATAGAGATAGGTTCCTACACCTCACAAAAAAGAAGCAGTTCAACATATTTCAGCAAACATTTTATTCAAAACTAATAGGCACATGTAAAATGAAACAACCAAGTCAGGTAAGCCTTGTGCAAGGAAATAAAAAATATCTAGAAGTCACTTGAAGGCTTCTTCTGAAATGTATCCATTGATGGGTTTTCCCCCCTTTCACCAGTCTCCACTTTTCTTACAGTTTCTATACTGATGGCCAAACTTAAAGAGTGGTCCCTTTCCTTACGTGGGGAATCTGTTCCAGATCCCCCCCTCGCATAAGGGAAATACTGCGTATGCAAACAATGGGGCTTGTGCACATGGTATGGTGCAGCACGCATGGTATGGACACACACACCATTATCTCTTCTGGCAGAAGGCTTCAGAGTAAACTGAAAGCTGCATACGGCACGCCCATGTATGGTGCGGGTGCACTGTATATGTTTTTTAACATGTTGGAGGTCACTGGTGAGACAGGCTTATCTGCTTTCCCCATTTCTCTCTGTTTTGCTGTTCATGAATCCTCAGCAAGGAATTTTGGTGGCAGGTATTGTTTACCTCATCTATTGTAGGCAGGCTATACAGCTACAATAGGATCAGTAGGACAGAATCCCATTCTTTCCCAGTCAAGGCTTCATTTTATTGTCATTTGCAGTCATGCTGCTGCAGCCTACTACCAAAGTCTGTGCTTTTCCAGCCCTCCATCACCATTCTCCCATTGTTGATGATGACAGCTAGACAGAGGATGAAAAGGAAAACAGTGGCTGGGTGGGCATGAAAAGACTTTGTAAAAAGGAGCTTCTTTGTCAAAAAGACTTTGGGCCTGAACAAGCTGCTTCGGGTCACTTTGAAGGTATGCTGTTTAAATGACACATGCATCTTAAGAGGCCAGAAGCTGCGCCAAAGTTATGCTCTAGTCCTTAGGACTAGAGCATGGCTTTGGCATGACTTCCGGACTCTTAGAACGTGTGCATCATTTAAACAGCATACCTCCAAAGTGACCCGAAGCAGCTTTATTTTGGTCGGTCTGTTCAGGCCCTTTGTTAACTGAAGCATGTCTGTATCTATCTTTATTGTGACTACATTCAAAAGAAGATCTCCTTATGAAAAAACATCACAATAACACATTGCCCTTGCCCAGCTTTTTTGCCCCTCTACCTATGCCAGGGGAGAAAAAGATATGCATAAATTCTCCTTTTGCTTTAATGTGCTGTGAGTCAGGGGAGAAAATGAATGTATTACTTTTCTTGTGGAAATTACCTTTCCATGGACAGAAGATGTTACAATAAAAATGAAGGGTTTGTTTCAAACACTCAGATCCAGCATATCAATTGCATTTGTTTCCTTTGATTGATTAGGTAACTTGTCTTCATACCATATTCAAACCTATGCAATTGCTTGAAATCACAGTGTCATGCTCACTTTCTTTCAACTCCAATCATTATAAGGTTTAGCTAATGAATTTTTTCCCTCTACAAATGTTTTTAGAAAAAGTTTGCAAGCTTTATAGAGTTTTGAATGGTGTGAGAATGAGGGGAGTAGTCTTTCATGGACATTTATTTGATCCAGTGCCAACTTACAAACTCCTAAAATATGAGACAATCTTGAACAGATGGATTAAATACAAATCCACACAAGAGACAGTGAACACATTTTATATCCTAAGGGCCAAAATATCCCATCAAATTTACCTAAGCCATATTTGGTATGACTGTGAAAGGAACCAGAGCAACCAGATGCTCTCTTCTATTGCTGTAGTTAGAGGCAAAAAGGCAGAAGGCTTGGGAACAACAGATCCCTGAAAGCTTAGTCTTTTTGAGCTTTTGACTGACAGTTCATAAATGGTTGGCTAACTTTTTTTGCATTCACAGTGTCACTATGGTGTAAGCAATGAACTAGTCAAACACACTGAACATTAGACAGCTGGACAATTCAAACTAAACATGTTCACTGTAATTTTCATTTTCCCATCTCTTTTTTTCTCTTCCTAGTAAACTTGATAATGATCCATTTTGAAAATTACTTGAATTAAGTACCAGTCACTTTGTACTCTTCTCTCTTTTTTTCTCATCCACATTCTACTATTTATATCTTCTCACTTCTCTGAAGAACTGACAGTGGGTGAACAGAAGACTTTCTCATAGGTGATTTCAATAAGTAACTGAAAGTAAATGATACATGGCATGGATAGATAGATAGATAGATAGATAGATAGATAGATAGATAGATAGATAGGTAGGTAGGTAGGTAGATAGATAGATAGAGACAAGATGGGAACCATGTGGAAGAGGAATACAACTCCATAAATATCTGGAATGGCCATATGTGTGTGTGTGGCATGATTTAGTCACAGGGTCTGCATACATAATTTCACTGGCCACAAAACAGCTCCATCTTCAGTGGATCTGGCATCCACTTTGACTGAAGGTATGCATACTACAGCCAATGATGAACATCCTTTTTTTTCCTACTGCTGAGTAAAATTCTCCCTCTCCTCTGTCTCTCAAACTATTCAAAAACATCTCTGGTCTTTGTTATGTGAAAATTAAATAATGAAAGATGTTAGTCTTATATGAAGCTAAGACTGTAATGTGTGAAAGGACTCTTAGTAGACCATGTATAAGGGGATTTTTTTTTTAAAAAAACTGTTTTTTTTAAATTAAAAATACAACTTTATTTTATTTTTATCCCTTTTTCATAAAAACAATCAAAGCAGCGTACAGCGTATTAAAACATACAATAATATATATACAATATCCCCCCTTAAAAAGAATTAAACAAGTTAAGATTAAAAATTACATGAATAAACAATTAAAAACAATTAACAATGAGTGAAGCTGAACACAATCCATAATGTGTCCATAGTATATGGGAGTGGTTGCTGTATGGCCCAGTACTTCATTCCAGAAAGGCCTTATAGTAGTAATCAAATTAAACTGGCACGTTTTACTACACAGTATCCTTTACTCTGTAAACCAATTGTGGCAAACTGACTTACAAACCAGCCAATCAGAAGCCAGAGATCCACTAGCCAATCAGGTGCTGGCTGAGGAGTTTAAAGATTCCGCTTGGCAGTTGGGTTGAGTCAGTGGGGGCTTGGAATCCTGAGGGATGAAGCTGGAGTTCATTGGGGAAGATAGTTAGGATTAGAGACTGAGGGAACAGTATTTTGATAATAGACCAAGGAAGGGTCAGTTAGGTCCAGAGAGGGACAGTATTAGTTCTGGAGAGTCTAGAGAGGAGAGATTCAGTGTAGCCAGACTCAGAAAGAGGGGTTTGGGTTACATAATTTCTTGAGTAATAATAATAATAATAATAATAATAATAATAATAATAATAATAATATGTTTTATTTATAGACCGCTATTCCGCAATGATCATAGCGGTGTACAGTAAAAATTGCAATACAATACAATACAAAATACAAAGTGACAGTTAAAGGAGGGAGAAGTCTCATCCTTCAGGCTGCCCCTGATGAGCTGGGTCTGACTGATCACTCCCTCTGAGGCCAAGATGACAGTTAAGGAGGGAGGAGCCTCTTCCTTCAGGCTGTCCCTGATGGAGCTGGATCTGCCTGATCGCTCCCTCTGAGGCCAAGATGACAGTTGAGGAGGGAGGAGCCTCTTCCTTCAGGCTGTCCCTGATGGAGCTGGGTCTGCCTGATCGCTCCCTCTGAGGCCAAGATGACAGTTAAAAGAGGGAGGAGCCTCTTGCTTCAGGCCTGTCTAGCCTGTGCGGCTGAGTTACTATTAGAAAGTTAAAACCAGACTTATATATATGCAACAAAAGAAGACATAGTAACAACTTCATGTCAAAGTTACCTTTGCCTATTCTGTGTTAAAAGAAACTTTTATTCTTGTTTAACTATCCACTTGGCCTGTGATTTAACATCCATCCATGCTACTGACCTTTAAAAACCCACAGGGGTGTTGGGTCACAAAGAAGGAAGGAATTGTGAGGTGGTGGGGAAACATTACACCAATCATGTATCAATGGAACTTGTTTTTTTTTTCTATTTGATGGCCACTTCAGTTTGATGCTCAATGATTAAATTGTTCTCTTAATATACACTTGTGTGATCCTGCTTTTGTACTTTCTTCCTTAACTTTGGGCCCGAACAGACAGGTCAAAATAAAGCTGCTTTGGCTCACTTTGGAGGTTTAAATTACACACTCGTCTTAAGAAGCTAGAAGCTGTGCCAAAGTTGTGCTCCAGCATATCTCCAAAGTGACCCAAAGCAGCTTTATTTTGGCCTGTTTGTTCAGGCCCTTTATTAGTAGCCATGCCAAGGATTTACTATTTTCTGCTAGTAATACAGGTGCAGTACAGACCACCTAAAAACAGCGATTTGCAAGCACCCATTTTAACTCGGGAGGGAGGCCGCAGCCACCAAACAGTTCAATGTCCCTCTGGAATAAAAAGAACTCGGTACTTCCAGGTTCTTGTTGCAGCACCCAGGTTACATTGCGAGTGCGCCACTGGCACACTCGTGATGTAATGGACATGCAGCAGTGTGTGGATGCTGTACGTCCCTTACGTCAAGATCTCGGCACCCATGTGGATGGGACGCCACCATCAGGGCAGCACCATTACATGCTAGGGTTCTGGACCGTGCAGTGACCGCATAGTCTGGAACCCTAGTATTGCCGCCACACCCCTTTCGGCCCATCTGTCTCAGGCCATAGTGTCATCTGCATATCTTAATTAACAATATTCCTGACTCAATCCATTCAGAAACATAGAATATTAGGTACATAGCTAGGTCCAGATTTCAACAGCTATTTCAGTGTTGGTATAGATAGACACACAGACAGAAAGACAGATAGATCAAGATGTATTTATGAAATGTTTTTACATTCTCTGTATCTCACAGAGAAACACAAGATCTTTCAGCATAATTGTATTCCTGTATTCTTTCCAGATACAATTCTTGAACAGCACTTTCCTTTTTTGGCAATAGTATAACCCTATAATATTGCTAAACAACAAAATGAATTTGACATGTTCCTCTTGTTTTCTACTTCTTTTTATACTCATTGCAAATATGAATTGCATTTTTATGCTAGGACAGCTAGTATCCTCAATAATGACTTCAGAAAGGTCATTCAATGGGTAAGTCAGTACTACTGTACTGAGCTATTTTCTTCTGTTTTCCATTCACGTTTGAAGTCTCCTGTTTCCTGATACATCCAACTGTAAGTACAAACTTTTCTGTCTTCTGAATGCAAAAATTCTAAACTGCATATGAAATGTAGTGTCGTAACATGAACTATTGAACTAATATATTTATTTATTCATTTATCTGTCTTGCTCTTTCTAGAGCTGTTCATTTATTGTTTTTTGTAGCACCTTTCCACTTTAAAAATCCTCATGTGGGTTCCTAAAAATGACATAAAACTAGGATCTGACCTTAATTCTTCAACAACCAAAAGGAAGAACAGAAGATGAATGATAGGCTGCACAAGTAAGTGCACATGCTGTCTTGCATCATCTTCTGATGCCAATGGAGGAGAGCTTGTTAAGACCTCTCACTATATGGATGCTAGGTGAAATGGCCAAATGTGGGCATCATTCTTGGAGGAAAGGAACCAAATGACAGTACTACACAACAGAATGATGAAGAGAATGCTGATGTATTGCCTGTCCCTTTCATCTGGCCATCTTAGAAGGCTCAGATTCAAAACACAATGGAGAATTAATCCAGTTTGAGACTGCTTTAACTGCCCTGGCTCAGTGCTAGGCAATTTTGAGAACTGTAGTTTTGTGAGACGTTTAGTCTTCTCTGTCAGAGAGCTCTGTGAGAGAGCAGTCTTAAAACTAGAATATTTCTGCAGTGTGTTTTGGATCTCAGTCTCCTTCCTGTGCAAAACCTTCCTTAGTCCTTTTTCTAAGTGGTCGTTAACATATTTTTAAAGTTTTCTTTTAGGAAAAAAATATGTGAAGGGAATTGTCATTTTTGTAGCTTTAGGCTCAACTAAATGCCATTTTCTGTTTGTACATGCCTTCAGCTCACCTTCTGCTCATGACAACCCCATGAATTTCATAGAATTTTTTAAAGGGAAGGAATACTCAGTGGTTTGCCAGTTCCTTCATCTGAAATATAGCTTACAGCCTCTTCAGTACACACCTCTGAGCATGTCATTGAGTCTGCACTTTTGCTTGTGGCTGTCCTGTTTAAAGCTGGCAATTGCCCAGGTAAATACATCTACAGAGTAATTCAAGGTTCATGCTGAAATTCAACAACCCACAAACTGAGACACAAACTCAGACTAGGTCAGACAAGGCATGTTGGAGCTAACTGTTTGCAGCAACAGAATGGCCTTGGCTGAGTTTAATAGGCAACTGTAAATCAGCCCATCTGAACTAATTAGCTGTGTTTTCCTTTTAAAGCAGATCAGTGCATTCTCTGTTCCTATGCAAATGGTGTTTTAATCTACAAAACTTCACAGGATGTAGAGCTGTATGGGATGGTCCAGGCACTGCTTCTGCCATTCACATATTAACTACCAGCTTCTTCTGGCTCCAATTGGAGACTGTTATCTTGGTTTTCCTCTTTCTCTTCCCAATCTGAAGAGGCCTCCTCAGGATAGGACATGGCAGTCGCTTTGATCAATGATTTCTCCACAGTTGACAACTGTACCATTTTCATATTCTTTCACCTTTTCAAAATGATCTGCAGTATTCCTTTTCATTGTTCAAAAGATGCTAATCATAAGCAAATGCTTGTAGAACCAGACAGGGATATATTTGCTCTTCACAGGTAGAGAAGGCTCACAAGTGATGTTGGGTCTTACACATTGTCTTTGTGGGGTCTTAGAGCAGTGGTTCCCAACCTGTGGGTCGGGACCCCTTTGGGGGTCGAATGACCCTTTCATGGGGGTCGCCTAAGACCATTGGAAAACATCTATTTAATTACAGTTATGAAGTAGCAATGAAAATAATTTCATGGGTTTGGATCACCACAACATGAGGAACTGTATTAAAGGGTCGCGGCATTAGGAAGGTTGGGATCCACTGTCTTAGAGTGTCTTTGGTTAACTATGCTTGTTAACAAATAATCAAAAACTTAAATTTGTGAAATTCTGCAGTCTGTGCGCCCAAGAAGAGATAAAATACTCGTAAAATATATTTATTAGCTGTACCTCAAAGAGATGTCATAATCATTTTTCTGTATAGTACACTGAATAAGAGGATGGTGAGGAATAATAGAACTACCAGTAACAACAAGTGCAGAATGGATACAAGTGAAGCCTTTCTCCCTCTCTTGAATTTTCACTTCCACAAATTTTTAAACCATTTATGTAATCCCTTTGGAAACTCTGGAGCCAGGAAGATTCTGAAATAAAATTGTGGAGACCAAGAAGAAAATATGTGATGTCATCGTCATGTTATAATCCGCATGGGTACATCTTCATTAGAGACAAAATCACAAGATTTCGAAAGCTAGTTTTGATTTCCCCAACCTTTAAAAAGGAAAAACTGTAGAACCTATATAATCTATATGGCAGTGTTCTTTTTAATAGTAACTAGTATTTACTAAGGACATAGGAATGAGGGTAGTGGTGAAAGACTTATCCACTGGGGTTTGGTTCCAAGGTCCCCCTTGGATAACAAAATCCATGGATGATCATGTCCCATTAAATATAATGATACAGAAAAATGATGTCTCCTCTATAAAATGGAAAATCAAGGTTTTCTATTTGGAATTTATATTCTTTTTTGAATATTTTCAAGCAGTGGATGCTTGAATCCATGGATAAAAAAATCAGTGGATAAGGAGGGCTGACTGTATAGGCATCATTCGTTAATTTTGGTATTACTTGTTGCTCATAGCAGTCCTTCTGCTATTGAGACAAACATTATCAGTATACTTCTATAGATGATGTCTGCACTCCTAGAAATTTGGAATGGCTAGAAGTACATGAAGAAGTTTCTGTTTTGATTTCCTTTTACCAACATGGAATGGCTATTGGAAATCATAATAAAAACCAATTTTGATTTTATACATCTCAAAATGCATAAAAGTTTCAGAAATTACCTTTAAAACCCCATTATCTACTACAGTGAAATAATTTGGGCTGCAATCCCTGTATACATACTTCTTGGAAGTAAATCCAAGTGTATTGAATGCTTCTCCCCGACCATTTGGGCTGGGGAGGAGATTTTGCTGGCCTCTCATTAGAGACCAGCATGTTAAAGGAAAACAGCATGCTCTGCTGGCTGTTGGGAGAGGAGGGGGCGGGGTTTAGCCTGCTTGAGGCTTCCCTGCCCAAACTCCTCTCACTTGGCTTCAAACGCTGGCCCACCCTCCCGCCTCGACATCAGTGTGAAAATTAATTTTGGTCGCCTCGGGGCCGGGTAGGAATTTTCTCCCCTTTCCAAGGGTTTTTTGCCTACCCCACACTGTTGGTTGAGGACTTTGACAATTGGCATGGGTGTGGTCATAAATAGGTTCCACGCATAGGCGGGGGGAGATAGATGTTTTGGTGAACACCTCGGCACCCTCCTAAAGGGTGAAGCTAGGTCTCTGGAAATCACGTTTAGGTCTTGCGAGTAAACGTGAAGGGAAAGAGACTTGCCTTGGGGCTGGCTTGAGATTTAAACCCTCACTTAAGTCTGGCGAGTTAAGTGGGGGAGTCTTGGGTTGGCCTTCCGGATGCCGGCCGGGGAGCAACCCAAAGTATGGATTGCCCTTGGGGCACAGGTGTTTTCGCCCTTTGGAAGCTGGGGAATTGGTCTTGGAGCAGACCATCTGCCAGCTGTTCCTACACAAGGTTCTCCCCCCTGGTTTTTTGCAGTTCTCGAAGAAATAAGTTTAAATAAGTTGAGTTAAATAAAGTTGCCCATTTTATATCCCAGTTCTCTTGTGTCTGGTCTCATTATTAATGAGTTGGTCAGCAATAAGATTTACTAAAGCAGAGGATTGTACTGTTAAGCTGTATTTTATGTATATAGATTCTATGTAGCTGAATTTGAAATTCATATTCTCTCTGGCCTTGAAGACTCCCAGTGATACTGCTATTTAGAACCTATTATCTTGGAACTGCCAATACTGTGAACAGTGCATATCACTGGCAATCGACCACAACAAATAATAGCAGAGAAAAGGTTTGGGGATGGGAATGAAACCAAAGAAAGATATATTCACCACATGTCAAAACAAGAATAAACCATCTTTTGAAATAATAAAAACAGAGCTGCAATGAGTCTATCAATAATTTGTTATACTCAAAACATCTGGGCTGTAATGAGATATTACTTTCCCATATAATACTGTTCACAGTGAAATAAAAATGTTACTATTATTGTTATCATTTTGTCTGCATTGAATGAAAAAGGCTAAAATATAGTCTAAAGGTAAAAAAAAAGTTTCTGGAATGGATCATTATGCTTATAGTAAAGAAACAAAGTTCTAGTTTCCACACGTCTAACTCTTTGTAATGCACCTCTTTTCAAATCTTCACTATTGAAATCTATATCCAAATGGTTCTTGACAATATATAGCTCTAGTCCTCATAAAGGTATGGCCATCCTTGAGGTCAAATATAATTATTGGTTAGTTCAAAAGTGTCTTTTAACAGTGTCTCTTGTTCTCTGCCCCCAAACTGGATTGTTTTCCAGATGGATTACAATGGCAATAACATGCCCTAGTTGAGTTTAGCATATGTTGCTGATGCATAGTAACTGTGAAAGGTTGAAAAAATAGTAATGGTATGTTCATGTAGTGTAAAAGAACTCTGTGAGTGACACAAAAAGGAGAGGCCTGAAAACTGAAGAGGTGGGATTATACAACCCTGCAAGTCTTTCCAGATGCCAGTTTTGGAATGATATTCAAACACATGCAACTTCTCATGGAACTGGAACACTCTGGGAACATCATTCACCTAAGGCATCATCAAAACCCTCTTCTGCCTGCAATCTTTTTTGTGAGTGAGGAGGATTCATGAGAAAAAGTTGTACCACACTGACAGACCCCAGCTTTTGAAATCCTTCGGTAGGCAACAGTTTGAAGACTTGGCAGGCCACTTTCTGAAAATCTCTTTTCCTCCTTCCTTCTATGGAGGAGGGGATAATACACTGCCAAAGTATTCTTACTTATTCTGTTAAATTATCTGTACTTTTTTATCAGTCATAAAACAAAACAAAAAAAATAATGAGTTTTAAAATAAGGTCTTGAGTACACAGACTTGCCTGCAGTAGATATTCCAATCTCATCTCTTTATTTTCTGTAAATTAGGATATTTTGCCATGTCATAAAATGCTCATCTTACGGGCAGTAGGTAATGTCTCTTGCATAAATACATGTAATTGTTTTAATGCCTTGCAAGCTGCCGTCACCTGAATGAACAGCCTGGACAAATTGGTTTGGCTTATTTCATGCTAAGATTCTTAGCAGAAACTGGAGATATGCCAGAGGACTAAGCTACCTAACAGATGTTAATTGTATATTAGGTTACACTGCATGACTCCATATTGAAAATTACTTGAATTGTTACAGTCACTCAAAAGTAATAGGCTGTGTTTCTTGCAGAATGTCCTGAACTTTAATATTTTCCTGGGAAAGAAGCAGTTTTGAATGGGAAAAACTGAGGTCACATGAGGACTAGAATCTGAGAAATTAATGTGTGATACATACATAGTTATAAATCTGTTGCAAAAGGAAGTATCCTTCTGTTCTTTAAAGAGTAAATGAATCTGTATCACTCAACAGCTGTAATTGCCTCTGTCACCACCTGCATAGACATCATACCCTTACCCTGTCCCAGTTTGGTAGAGACGTTTCTGACTAATCATCTGTCATACCACATTTTCACCTACTTTTAAAATGTTAAAAGCTCTCTCTCCCTCCTACTTTCTCTCTTTGTCCTCAGTTTACTTGAGTTACCATAAAATGAGTTCAAGTTCAAACTTAATACATGGCACTTTTTATTAAGTCACTGAAGTTATAGATGCATTATTGCTATTGAAGAGTTTTTGATCAGTTCACACCTGTCCTGTTGCCTAGTTCTATAAAGGAGAGGAGGAGGAAAAATCATGCCCTTCCCAGTAAGCTCAGGCACAAGCAAACTCCTGCAGCCTTTACTGTTTTGTTTGCACTTCCTCATTAATAACTTTTGCCATCTTGACCACATTCTGATGTTTCTTGGCCATGTGTCCTGGTTTTCATCTCTGAAATGCTGGCAAGCATAAGGTCCACATCTCATTTTTGCAGATATTTGTAATATATTATGCACAAAGAGTGGTGGATGGAGAGATGCATACTGGGTGTAATATGGAGGGAGGGACTAGGCAATACAGTTTCACTGCCAGTTCACGTGTTAAGCTGATTTTAGAATGTCCAAATGTAGCTATGGATATAATAAACACATATACACCTGCCTTACATTGAGTCAGATTGTTCATTTATCTTGTAAAGGACTCTCTATCCTGACTGGCAACATCACTCTCTGATGCTTGGCAGAGATCTTCTCAAGCACCTACCACCAAACCATTTAATATAGGATGCTGGAAATTTGGCATTGGACTCTGTATGCAAAGCACCTGCTCTACTACTGAATCAAGGCCCTTTCCCAAACAGGAATGGTCTGAAAGTAAAGTGTAAGTAAGGTTGCTTCCAGAAGACAAATATATAGCTGCTAGCAGTAACCAACCAAGTTTGTTTTGTTTTTAACCAGGGATAGCAATGTTATCATCCTCCTGCTGTTGTTGGACTGCAGCTTACAGCATTCTTCACCAATGGTTCTACTGGTTAGGGCTCCTGGGAGCTGTAGCCCAATGACATCTTGAGAACTGAAAAACATCCACCCTGCTTTAAACACATGTCACCATTCCTATTTATTTTATCAGACAAAGTTTGAGTGCCTTTAACAATGGGGTAGCAGACAGAGAATCAATCAACAACGAAGCTTTCTAATCCTTAAACCTCTGTGCTAAGGGCCAAAGCAAATCTGTGAAATCTGGGATTAGTATTTTCCACTCTTTTTGTTTTACTAATTAACAGTCTCCTAAAAATGCTTTGAAACAGAAAGAAGCTTTGCTGAGGTGGAGGATATTTCTGAAATCCTTTCTGCCTATGTTATTTGTCTAACATAAATATATTTAGAGGTATTCCTATTAGCATGTCTATACTCAGTAGTTGCTAGTTTCCATGCTTCTCTAAGGTTTTGCCTGCATGGGCAAAAACATCATCTTAACCTAGAAGCCTGTGCTGTTTGTTTCCACAACACATGGTGACTTACAGTGAAATACCACAGGTTTCCCCTGAGAGGGCTCAATGTCTCACAAAACTACAGTTCTCAGAATTCCTTAGCATTGAGCCAGGGCAGTTAACACAGTCTCAACTTGGATTATTTCTCTCTTCTCCCGGCCTCCCACCATTGGGCAGTGGGTGAGAGGAGAGGAAACAATGGTCACCAGGAAGGCTCCCAAAGATGACCTCTGGGCCATGGACCAGAGCCATGGACCAGAATGGTTGTTGCTCCCCATCTGCACAGTCATAATTTGCTGTGTCTGTCTTGTGGTGGAAATTCCTTGTTGAAATATAAAAACTATAGAAAGATGGAGTCACCTTTGTCAGCCAGAGAGATGGTTTTTGAAATAAAGGCTTGGAGTTTAGGAAAACTAGAGGAAAGGAATAGTGAGTGCATCTTGACCTAGATGGAAGCTGGCACCAGTAGAAAGACATAACATAAACTACTGAGATAAGGATACATAGTTGACATTCAGAAGCAAGGTTAAGATGAATTCCACTGAATTCCTACAGGAGGGTTAAGGACTGATGATGCAGTTTTAATGTATGCATGTATTTCTGTTCTGATTGTAAGAATTCTGTATGTTTAAATTGTAATTAGCCAATCAGGTGTATTGAAGAAGCTTCTTTGTCTTGAATAATATAAAAAGAGCCATTTTGTCTTGTTCGGGGTTCTCAGCTTTTTGGAACTTGAATTCCACTGAGTTCAATGTTGTCCTTTGTCGACAACTGGAAATAAACTTATGGATTTTCAATTACTAGGTCCTCTTGCTAATCCTATTGATCTGCCAATCCTAGAAATCTAAGTTTCCTGAAATTTCTGTTACAGTCTCTGTGTTGGAAAAAAGGAAACATTTATTTCATCTTGAAAATTGCTGCTCAGGGACAGCAAACCAGTGTATCAGGAGTTTTGATGAGGGCAGAAAGAGCTGATAACTGTGGTAGGGTAGGAATGGGGAGATGCCACTGTGAGAACCCAAGCCCCCTCTGCTCTCCTTGCCAATGTCAGGGAAGCAAAAGACCATTTGCACATTTCCTCCACAGCTAGGGATCTTTAACTTTTTAAATATCCATTACCTTTGGGGGTGGGGTAAAGACAATGGAAATTGAATAATAATAATAATAATAATAATAATAATAATAATAATAATATTTATATCCCGCCTCTTCCGATTGAGGATCGAGGCAGGTATCAACAAAGAAAATACAATATACCACAATAAAAACAACAAGCCCCACAAAATCCCGACCCAACCCTCCCTCCCAGCTATAAAATCAAACAGTAAAAAAAAATGTTTAAAAAGTACGTAACCATACATCAAAGTTAAAACAAATCACAAGTAAAAATAATAATAAAGGGTGGTTCTGGACATTATCAATCGGGGAAGGCCTGCCGGAAGAGAAAGGTTTTTGACACCTTTTTAAAAGCCACTAGTGAGGATAATTGGTGAATCTCTTCCGGCAGGTCATTCCAAGTTTTTGGAGCAGTGACAGAAAAGGACCTCCGGGAGGTCACCGCCAGTCTGTTCTTTCTAGATCAGGGGTTTCCAACCTGGGGGTCGTGACCCCTTGGGGGGTCACGTGACCCTTTCTGGGGGATCGCCAGGTTGGGAATCCCCCCCCACCTCCCACCTCCCCTTCCCCCGCGGGTGCCGGTGCTGGAGCAGGCACTGCGCGGGGGAAAAGGCGAAGGGGCGGTGCTCCCTCCTTTCCCTTCTCCCTTTGAGTGCCCACGCTGGCACAGGAATGCGCAAGGAGGAAGGGAATGGAGGTGGGGCTGCCTCCTCCTCTCCCTTCCTTCCTCCGGGTGCAGGCACCCGAGGGGAGGAAGGGACGGGGGGGTCCCTCCTCCTCTCTCTTCCTTCCCGTGGGTGCAGGCACCCGCAGGGAGGAAGGGATGGGGGTCCCTCCTCCTCTCCCTTCCTTCCCGCAGGTGCAGGCACCCATGAGGAGGAAGGGATGGGCAGGCCGCCTCCTCTTCTCTCCCCAGGACTGCCAGGCAACCGTGGGGAGAAGGGGACGGAACTGCAAACCCCAGCGGGCTTTGCGACTGGAAGTCCTGCCCCTTTTCCCTCAGCGGCCTCCCTAATTGGTTGGTAGGCTGGAAAGGGGCGGGACTTCTGGCCGCAAAGCCCACTGGGGCTTGTAGGTCTCCCAACCAATCGGGAAGATAGCGGGCAGGACTTTCGTCCCCAAAGGGGGTCGCGGCCCAACAAAGGTTGGGAACCGCTGTTCTAGATTGTAAGAGGTTTTTCTCAGAGGATCGGAGTGTATAGGAAGGATTGTATGGGAGGAGGTGTTCCTTCAAGTAGACTGGACCCAGGCCATGTAGGGCTTTATAGGTGATAACCAACACCTTGTACTTTGCCTAGAAGCTAATAGGCAGCCAATGTAGTGATTTTAAAATAGGTGTAATATGGTCGAACTTGGATTTTCCGGTGACCAGTCTGGCTGCCATGTTTTGTATCAATTGGAACTTCCGGACATGGCACAAAGGTTGCCCCATGTAGAGCACATTGCAGAAATCAAGGCAAGAGATTACTAGAGCATGTACAACAGTTTCTAGGTCCCGCTGCTCCAGGTAGGGGCGCAAGTGGCGTATCAGCCAAAGCTGATAACAGGCACTCCTGGCTGTTACATCAATCTGAGAAGACAGTTGAAGCGACAAATCCAGGAGCACCCGCAAGCTGCGGACGCAGTCTTTCAGGGGAAGTGTAACCCCATCTAGAACTGGCGAACTTATCTCCATACCCGGATTGGGGTTACCTATCACGAGTACTTCCATTTTGTTTGGATTCATCTTAAGTCTATTTTCCCCCATCCAATCCATTACTGACTTCAGACAATCATTCAGGGGGGAGATACCCTCCTTGGTCACTGAAACAGCCTGAGACATAGAGAAATAAATTTGGGTATCATCAGCGTACTGATAACACCCCGCCCCATGTCTCCGGATGATTTCACCCAGCAACTTCATGTAAATGTTAAACAGCATGGGGGATAGAATGGCACCCTGAGGGATGCCAGATGTCAGCTCTCTCGTAGAGGAGCAGCTGTCCCCGAGCATCACCATCTGGAATCTGCCCGAGAGGTAGGAACGTAGCCACTGCAAGGCAGAGCCAGTGATTCCCAACTCTCTCAGGCGTTCCAGAAGGATACCATGGTCTATGGCAGGGGGAGGCAACCTTTTTGAGCCGGGGGCCGGGTTGCTGTCCCTCAGACAACTGGGGGGCCGAAGCAAAAAAAAATAAATAATTAAATATTTTTTAGAAAATTAAATATATAAATAAACCAGGACAAATGTAGGACAAAATTTTCAAATGGAAGACACTTTTTTTAAAAAAAAATGGAGGACACGTGAAAAAAATTGCTGATTTTTTAAAAAATGTTAATATAAATGCATGTTTCTGAGGCTTCTATAGACAATTGCCCCCCAAAGGCCCCAGCGGCAATCGGTGGCAGGACCAGGCCGGGGGCCGGTCCCAAGGCCTTGCCGGGCCGCATTCGGCCCGCGGGCCGCAGGTTGCCTACCCCTGGTCTATGGTATCAAAGGCCGCTGAGATGTCCAAGAGCACCAGCAAGGCCACACTTCCCCTGTCAATGCACAGACGAAGATCATCAACCAAGGCGACAAGGGAAGTCTCCACTCCGTATCCTGACCTGAAGCCAGTTTGAAATGGATCGAGATAATCGGTGTCATCCAAGAATGCTTGGAGCTGGTTTGCAAGCGCCCTCTCGATTACCTTACCCAAGAAGGGAAGAAGAGATACTGGCCGATAATTGTTTTTGTCCAGGGGATCAAGGGAAGGTTTATTTAGAATGGGTTTCATCACTGCCAGTTTCAGGCTTGATGGAAAACAACCTATGAAACAATCAGTTTCAGTCTGAAAATTAATTATGTATGTAGGGGACTGTAATATGCCAAGGAGAACAGGAAAACCCTGTTATGCACCTATAACCAAAGAAATCTGTTAGCAGTAATGCCCATTTGCCCACCCATCCAAAATGCACTGCCATGTGAAGGTATGTGAATCAGACAATCACACATCCGATAATTGGTCTCACATCTGGTAAAAAGTCATGGATCCATTTTCTGCAGAGTTTGAAGAGTCCCTGGTCCTGAGCTATGCTTCCTCACCCCGAATGGATAACTAGCCCCCTACATACAGTACATACATACATAGATAAAACAGCTAGTTCAGTTAATTATGTTTCAGCATATTGTTTCCTTCTGTTGGTCTTTGGAACAGGACAAGAAAGCACAAGAACCAAAGAACAAACATTCAAAAGCAGAAAGCCTTGTGTTTTTATGCTCACTTTTAGATTATTTTTCTTCTAATTATACTGTCATTTTCTTGCATTCCAGAAATAATTAGCAGGAAAGCAAGCAGCCTGATTATGTAGCACCATCAACTGGATCCGACTGTGCTTCTGTGTAGTCCACAGAGGCAAGAAATTTAAATCAAAGTGTGCAGCAAAATACCAGGGATGGGAGGATCTTGAAGAACACAATAGCAAACAGAATGAGGTGGGACCTGGCTTGCAATCCAATTAACAGAAATCCAATTTACAGGAAAGGTGACATTTTCTTTCCTCTCCTTCTAATTCCTATATCATTAAATACTAATGCAACTGCATTGTGGAAGGCGATTATGTGAAGACTGAAACATAATTCTGTAATGCTAAAACATTATACTACGCTAATGTCAAGGAACAGCCACTCAAGAATATTTGATGTCCAGAGGCAGAATTTGAAAAGCTCCCCATTCCCTTGCTGAGATTGTGACCATTTTTTCTCTGCCAGGTTACAGGTGTCCAGGTATACAAAGCTGTAGAGAAGTGAATCATATGAAGCAACAATATATAACTATGTCCATAGCCAGAATAAAGAAGCAAGACATGTATTTGGTAACCTAAAGAAACCACTTTATTTAATTCAGTTTACTTTAGCATAGCACCTTGAGAGAGCTTTCCTATCTAGTTTTATTTTCTATATCCATTGGTATCAATGCTCCTCAGTCATAATAGATACCTGCTGTACACATACACTATCCCTTTTCCCACACTAGCAAGTGTTTGGAGGCTCCTTTTGCAAGATGAGCACCTCAGGATGCCCATCAATTATCCTATTCAATCGGATTCTTCAAACATGGAGCATATTTAATGGCAATAAGTACCTATGCTGGGATGATTTTGCAGAAAACCAACATAGTGCCTCAGACCTGGCATCCCATTTGGGAGCATGTTCTGGATCAGGTCCCTAGAATGGCATTTTTTCAGCATTTGACAAACATCACATGGAGTCTGTCCTTTAAGTTATAACATACAGATACCCGCTCAAGTATAAAAACCCATTGAGTGATCTTGGGCAAGTCACACACTCTCAGCCTCAAAGGATGGCAATGGCAAACCACTTCTGAAGAAACTTGCCAAGAAAACCCATAGGGTTTGCTATAGGGTCACCATATGTCAAAAATGACTTTGAGGCACATAACAAACTGCAGACGAATTCCTTGTTCCAATTAGAAAAATCTTTTTTTTAGATCACTGTTCAAGAAGAGAAGAGCAACCAAGATGATCAAAACTAAACCAATGAGACATGACTGAGGGACCTGGGTATGTTTAGCTGGGAGAAAAAAAAGACTGAGAGGTGAGATGATACCTATCTTTAAATACCTGAAGGAATGCCATGCAGAATAGTAGAATATAGAACAAGCTTATTTTCTGCTGTTCCTGCAACTCCAAAATAATGGATTCAAATTAGAAGAAAACAGATTGCACCTAAACATTTTAAAGAACTCTTTTTTTTACTGTATGAGCTAGTCAACAATGGCCCACACTGCCTCAGAGTAGGGATCTCTATCTTTAGAGGTTTTTAACCAGAGGTTGGAAATGCATCTTTCAGGCATGCTCCTGCCTGGCAAGAGGTTGAACTAAATGGCCCATGTGCTCCCATCAGACTCTTAAGATTCTATGACTTCTGAAGTAATTGCTGGAAAAATTGAACTTTCAACACACACAATAGGCCACATTTCGACATACAGTGATTCACAATGGCTGCTGGATTGCTATTCCCTTCCTATACTGAATGAGGATCATGGGAGTGACAGCCTAATACATAAAGTGAGCATCAGGTTGGAAGCTATCATGTACGAGTTTTCATGACAAGAGCATTTCAGGGACAACTTTCTTGCTCAGTGTTAAAGGAGTCCATCTAGTATTAATACCAAAGGCTTGTGAATGTCCTTGGGATTGTTCTTTCTCTGAACAATTCAATATTCAGAGTAACCGCAATGTTTGTTGCAAATACAGATTACTATAACAACAGATTCTAGGTTCTTTAATGTGTAGAATACATCCAGTAGTGTTCATGCATTATTCACTGCAAATAAAACAGGAACAGTCCTTGAGCTGGGGTGTTATGGATTCATACAATGAAGTAAGTAGACAAAACATCTATTCATATGTTTATTCTGTTTTTGTTGAGATTCATAGAAGTTTTGCAATAACATGGAGGAGAAATTGCAGCCCAAATTTAAAAAATGGAAGAAACTGGGGGGTATTTACATACAAAGTGTGTTCTCCAATGTAATGTTTTTCATTATATACATCTATTACTCACATACATGTACATGTAATGCTTATGGGCCACCTTGATTTAAGGGGAATTCACATCAATCATGGTTTACAGTGGGTCATATATTTATTTCTTTAAAAACCCTAAATTTTCAATGAAACAAGTTTTTAAAAAAGGTTTATATTGTACAATCCGCACTTGTTCTTGGATAGTGGTGACGCAAGATAAATGAATCATAAATATTTATCTGTATATATGCCCTACATAACTTAAAGGACATTTCCAAAGTCATGCAGGGTTCCTATTGGTATGGGAGGAGGAAAAATATTTACTACTAAACTCTATGCCCCATTTTAAAACATTATTTCAAACATCTGATAGTGGTCTAAATGTTCTGTATTTGGGGCATCATGGAAGGTAGGAAGAATTTTGGATGATGTGCATCTAGGGCCTCCTTTAACCATCTCCACCTCACACCTGAGTTTTGAAGCTCTCCAGACACAAGGGCTCCAGTTTGGGAGAAAGGAAAACAAGAAAAGAATCCAGTCCCTTTAGTGGTTGTGCAGAGGATTTCAAAAGGTGGAGTTTTTGTGAGAAGCAGCATTGATTTGATGAAATTCCCTCTTTTACACAGCCATTAAAGGGATAGAAACCCTGCCATCTTTTTCACCTCGCAAGTCAGTGTGAGAGACACAAAGAGCTGAAGAGATTTCTATGGAGGAGGGGACATGTTTTAAGATCTGTTGTTATCACATCTGTCCCCCCCACCCCAGTCTTGGACTTAAGGTGACTTATGCCAACAAAATAAAACAGCTAAAAATATACCAAAAGTTTAAAATATAATTAAACTATCCATTAAATTAAAGCCAGTTTAAAAGCAAAGCTATTAAAAAAAACCCAAGTGACAAAAAAATCTAGTTTTGCAATGTGCAGTCCCCTTGAGCAGTCTGTCTTCAAAAGCCTGCTGATGTTTTAAAAGAAAAACAAACAAACAAACCCATAACCTGCTAGGTAAAGATAGCAAGGGGCTGCCACTTTTACCTGTCTCTGAAAAGATTTACACTTGCTTTCCCCTGAGTCTGAGAAAAGGTGACTTGCCCAAGGTTACCCAATGGGCTTCCATGGCCAAGTGGGGATTCAAACCCTGTTCTCCAGTGTCCTAGTTCAAAAGTAAACCACTATACCACACTGGATCTATGGCCCAGGGATAATAATATTAAACCTACATATAGGAAAGTTGCCTCACTGAGCACATCAGATTAATATGGTATCCAATAAATTACAACAATATAGACTTAGGCTACACCATTTTCTCAGTACCTCAGAGGTATAAGGTGAAGGATTCTTAATAGCTTGAATCACAACTGTGAAATGTTTTTATTGGAAACTGAGACCTAAAGCCACCTGTTAAAAACACCTAGCAAAAACTAGTGTGATGAAGTGGTCTAAGTGTTGGACTAGGACTGGAAGACCAGGGTTCAAATCCCTACTCAATCAAGGAAACTCAGTGCAAGTCACACACTTTCAACCTCAGAGGAAGGCAATGGCAAATCCTTCTGAACAAATCATGCCAAGAAAACATTGTGAAACTTTGCGTTTATCATTAAGTCAGAAACTTCTTAAAGGAACACGAAAACTGCAGCCAAAACTACTATAGACCACAGAGGCATTTTCCAGCTCTCCTTTTGGCATGCGACATCTGAACACCTTGTCAGTCAGGCGGCATAATAGCACCTTGGGATGCAGTCGGGGCATGCATTTTGCAGCTGCTACGCCCCCACTCCAACCCGATACTGGCCCTTTTGGCTGGTCTGTTTAGCCTCATAGGTAAGTTTTGAGTTAGGGTTTCCACTGACTCAATGGATCTACTGAGCCTGTCTTGTTCCTTCATAGCTGCCCTTCTAGGTCCTATTCTTCTGATTTCTTGAGTGCAGTCTCCATTGTGAATATCTGAGCCAAAGTATGGAAAATCTAGAACTGTTTTAATGTCTCCAACATCTACTTCAAAGTTATGTAAATAATTTGTGGTCATTATTTTTGCTTTCTTAATGTTCAACTGTAAGCCTACCTTTGCACTTTCTTCCTTGACTTTCTTCAGTAACTGTTCCAAGTCTTTGCAATTTTTTGCTACTAGTATGGTGTCACCTACATTGTTGATGTTAGAATCATAGAACTGTAGAGTTGGAAGAGACCACAAGGGCCATTCAGTCCAACCCCATTCTGCCATGCAGGAAATCTCAATCAAAGCATCCCTGACAGATGGCCATCCAGCCTCTGCTTAAAGACTTCCAAAGAAACAGACTCCACCACACTCCGAGGGAGTGTGTTCCACTGTCAAACAGCCCTTACTGTCAGGAAGTTCCTCCTAATGTTGAGGTGGAATCTCTTTTCCTGTAGCTTGCATCCATTGCTCTGAGTCTTAGTCTCTGGAGCAACAGAAAACAAGCTTGTTCCCTCCTCAGTATGAAATCCCTTCAAATATTTAAACAGGGCTATCATATGACTTCTTAACCTTCTTTTCTCCACGCTAAACATCCCCAGCTCCCTAAGTCGTTCCTCATAGGACATGGTTTCCAGACCTTTCACCATTTTAGTTGCCCTCCTTTGGACACGCTCCAGTTTCTCAATGTCCTTTTTGAATTATGGTACCCAGAACTGGACACAATATTCCAGGTGGGGCCTGACCAAAGCAGAATAGAGTGGCACTATTACTTCTCTTGATCTAGACACTATACTTTTATGTTCCTTCCTCCAGTTTTCATGAATATCTATAGCTAAAAAGAATTTGTATTTGTAATTCAATATAATGTTTCCAAAAAAAATGATCCAGCTAAAATTATGCTTAGACTTAACTCACCCACACTGAAATCAATATGACTTTAAAATACCATGCCTTATTTGTCATTGATTCATCACATGCTTTATTTGTGTGTATAATACTGTTTGTACAGCCTTTGCTATAGTTGTTCCTTCCTGCTTTTTTATGTGCAGTTTTAAATTGTTTTATTTTTATTAGTGCCTGAATTTATGCTGTGTGGCTTTTAAAAACAACAACAAAAACAACAACCCAACAACATTTTATGTGGGGGGAAAGGAAATTCTTCACAAATAAGAACTTTGCAAATAAGAACTTGACTCTTTTTGTTTGCTAGTTCTTAGGCCCCACCAGGTATGTTTTTGTATTGTCTCCCCAACCCACCCCTGCATGTTGAGTCTCTGGGATGGGGAATTTAAATAAATGTGGACACTTTGCTTGATCAAGCTATAAATATCTTGGTGAACTGAAAAGGAGTTTAGCAAGGTGGGGTTCTCAGTATTCTAGTCATAGCCACTTGGACATCAAAGTTAATAAAAGAAACGTTGACAGAGCCATAGCTATGGTTGTGTGCTAATACCAATTAAAATGTCTTGTTTGCCTATCGCCTATTTAAATGTTCACATCCCTTAACCAAGAGGAAGAACTGCTTTGTTAATAGCTTCTCTGTCTTCTCCATGGAGCACTGCAAAATGCATTTCAATGAGCAAAAGCTATCACTGAGATACTAGTGTCCAACTGAAATTTAATCTTTGCTTGACTTTGAGTCGGGTGCACAGGAAATACAATTTTAAATTAATCAAAAAGATCAGCTAAAATATTCATGAACTTTAAAAAATGGATCAGTAAGGTTTTTTTCCCTCTTTCTCTACCCTGAAACCTGTTCAACATCACTTTCATATATATATATATATATATATATATATATATATATATATATGCCATAGATTTTGTATTATTAAAAAATTAGCACAATCTGGAAAGGGGAAAGAATTGGCTGGTAAAGTGCAGAAGTTCAAATGTATGCAGATTGCTCTTAACAATCTGCAATTTCAGAAAGGTAGGATTTAATCTTGTGGCTGAATAAAGCTTTCTGTATTAATAATAACATGAAAATGTCTTTCTAAGGTGGTACTTAACATTTGCCCTGGCTGGGAATTCCAGGTAATGCAACAGGGAAAATGGATTATATCTAGAAATTCAAGGAATACAATCCAGAGGAAAACAGAACACCATATATATCTCACTTTCTCTCTCACAGACACTGACAGATTAAAAATAGCACCTGTTCAATCATCTCCCAGATCATTCAACAGGAATGTACATAATGGGGTGGGAACAAAATTAGGGCATAGCCCTCCAAATAATTATTCTATGGTGGAATCAGGGTGGGTGGGCGAAATTTTCCTTTAGTTTCCAAATCTCTATTATTGTAATAAATTAAAGATTCGGTTGATCATTTCAAAATACAATTTAGGCATCTACAAAAAGAGAGCAGGCAAAGTTACCAGGGAGAACACAACAAACAATTTTCAGTGTCTTCCTTTTTGCAATGCTGAAATTTGGGGACTAAGGGAAAATTTCATTGGAGGAGGCAGAATTCTCATGGAGGGCAATGTCCTCATTTCCCCTCCCATAGCTGCTCCCCACATTATTGCACCAGAAGGTTAAATAATGAGAGAGGTCACCTCCTTAACAAAGAAATCAGTAGTATGCTCACTACCACTGTTTCTTCTCATTAATAATCACCAGGCCTTTAGCTGTTAATTTTGTATCAGTTCACTTTATTATTTGTTTCATTTCTAGCCTATCTTCCTCACAATGTACGACCCAAGGTAGCTCACAGTATAGGTTATTTCTGATATATACCAAAACTCTAATATGTTTTCATGTTTGCTATAGAAAGAATGAGGTGTTTTGTTTGATGATTTTTATTTCAAATTTTGAATGTAAAAGAAAGTAAAAATGACAGATTCATCTATCCAGGCCCAAGGCTTTGAGTATTTAACCTTTCTTTTTTCCCCCCAGGGTTTCATTCCTTTTCTGAGGGGCTGTTAATTTTCAAAGCCTATACAGCTGTCAAGCAGTATAACACAACATTTCGATATACTTATTGAATTTGACAAATAATACAATTCGTTTTGTTTTTAAAGAATGTATTGGATTTACTAAAGGGGCCTAAATACCCTAAAGACACTATATCCCATCTGATCTTGGAAGCTAAGCAGGGTCAGCACTGGTTAGTACTTGGATGGGAGAGCATCAATAAACACCAGGTGCTGTAGGTTATATTTCAGAAGAAGGAAATGGCAAAACCACATCTGAGTATTCCTTGCCTTAAAAAAACCTATGAAATTCATGGGGTTACTATATGTCAACTGGTGCCCTGAAGGCACATACATACATGTCCCACTAAACAGTTTCACCAGCACCAGTACACACACACATGAACGCACACATGCACACACCTTCTTCATCCCCAGCCTTCCCATTTTCAGAGTGAAGGTCTGAGATTCTAAATGCAATCTTCTGACCTTTTCTTAGAAGATTCTTGTAAATGGCAAGAAACTGAATTATACAAAGAAGTCTGAAGTTGTACTATTAAATATGCTGTTTGTGCCCTGCCAGGCTTCAAAACTTTATTTTGTTAAGAGTTTAGGCTGACAGGTATTTAGATGTATAAATCATGCTCATCAATTATGGCTCCAACAGCTTTGGTGTCTGACAACAAATGGAGAATAAGATGTCACCATTTATCTAGCAGAGTGATGAAAAATGACACAATTGGAGACCTTGCCTGTCCTTGGAGGATACTTAGAAAAAGAGAAGAAGGTGAAGAAGGTGAAAGATAACTGCCTGCATAAAGCAGAAAGGGAGGGAAGAAATCTCTGCCTATTTCTGACCAGAGATAGTGCATTTCATGCAGCTGAGGCACAAAGACTTTTCAGAAGGATCACAGCTTACAAGCGGCTTTATGTCCCATCTTTTAAAGAGGCACTTAAACTTTCTGCTAATTTCTATCCATTAAACTGTATTGCTCACTCACATCTCATGGTACTACTAGTGTTTATGTCCATTAGGCATTAAGTGCAAGCCCGGGGAAAATGTGTGAATCCTTGTCATTTTAGCAATGCACTCCAGTCTTTTCTTGCTTTCCTCCTTTTCAGATTATTCAGTGTTGCCATTTGGTGTGCAGTACCAGAAATCAGAGCAGTGCCATTTTTGCAAGTCTTTAATGCAATTAGCCTCTCCTTCTCTTACACACACATACAGACATGCATATACAGATACATACACACGAACACACACAAATACATACACATCGTACACACAAATACATAGCTACATGTACATCTCTCTCTCTCTCGCTCTGTGTGCGTGTGTGTATGTGTGTGTGCACCATGTGGAGGCTACACATATACAGAGAGGGGAGGCTTCTGTGTTTGTGTAAGAGCAAACAGAGGAGAGAATTAATTATTATTTAGATATCTCATTATTTAAGCCTGTTTCCCACAAAAAAGTGGATTTAATCAGTTGGTTGAAAAGTGGAATTTATTTTAATGCCCACACTGGCTGAATTTTCCTCCGCTTGTTTCAGACATTATTAACAACAGAACAAAACATTAAAGCTTCTGCATTAAGATTCCCTGGACATTAAACTTCTGGTGCAGAAAGCCTTCTTGTTGACGCTGTTGTTAATGTTGTTGTTTATACCTGGCTTTAGCTTGGACCAGTCACTTAAATATATGTGTGAACTCCTCTTTTGCCAGCCATTTGTGCAAGATCAACACCATAGCGCTTTTTCCTAGCACAAGCAAAATACAGCATCATAAGAAATCCAAATGTGTTTTCAGCCAACAGTGTCTTAGATTTCTTGTCCATTTGTTCTAACATAACTCTCATCATGACTGCTAACTAGTAACTACATGTTTTCAGTTGGATTTAAGAGGGCAAGAGTATCTTCCCTGTGCAAAAGTAAGGTATTAGAAGGTGAGGGGCCAAGAAGTTTAAAAACCCTTTCACGGGGGAAACCCTCAAACTGTCTTGAGTCCCAAAGCTCGCAAAAAGGTGTCATAGAAAAGTACAACCAAGATGTGTTGATTAGGCTTAATGACTTTCCAGTATGATCAACAAAATATGCAATGAACCACCATTCCATTGTTTGTGACTACATGGCTAATAATTAAAACAAACAAATATCACTCTCACTGGATCAATGCATTCTAACACATAGAAAATAAGGAACCTTCTACATTTAGCAGCCCAAGCATGAGCTAAATTCATGTTGTTTCATCCTCGTTTGCATTATTTTTGTTTCTTACAAATGGTCTCTGAGTGCAAAATCATTCAAATGAAAATGAAAGACGGTCTGGTGTTGCTCATTCATTAATTTTCGCAGCAGTTGGTGCCCTGCTGGCATTTGAAATTAGCGTTGAGGAAAAGTTCAAGAGATTTAGCTTAGTTTGAAATCATGTTTACCACAATGATTTTCAAGAAATGTTTCAGATAGATTAAATTGCATTAGGAAAGCTAATTGTAGAGCAAAAGAGGGGAATATTAAATGCTAAGCAGCAGAACTCATTTCAAAGCTAGAGCGTTTTACCAGCTGGATAAACCCACAGACAGCATGAAAGATTACACTAGAGCTAATAAAGTGCCATGACAGTACCTGGATATCACCACACAGTACTTGAATCCCAAAAGCTGAAGCCCACTGAAGTGTTAAATGACAAATGGAAAAGAAGGCATTTTGTGTTATTGTTCATTATACAGCTCCAAACCCTTCTTACCTTCTCTACACAGAGAGAGCTCATGTCTAAATAAATATTATTTGGGACTTTCTAATCTATCAGCTTGCTGACAGAGTTTTCAGGTCCTTCAGAACACAGGGAGCTCTGAAGGCAAGGCTAATATATTTCTCCAGAGTGTCCTTCATAGGCTGTAGTTCTTTTTGAAGTCACATTGCAATCATTTATATCACCACTTCCACTGCTACACTTAATTCAAAGCAACAGACTGACTTAGGGTGGGGGCAGAATTGCATTTGGGAGGACTGGTAAGAATTGGGCTTTCTTGTCCATGATGAAATAGGAAACCACCTCTTACAAAGAATCAGCATCAAGGATTCTCAGATACTGGAAAGGGAACTAAACTGAACTGGATCTCAGAGCGTACCTTTCTCTTTTTCTGTGCTTTGGCAAGGGAAGAAGACAGATGAGGGCAAGTATCCACCAACAAACTGAAATAAAACCTCACCTTATCTAAACAGACATTTGGCCTACAGCTACAGAGCTCATTTTCCCCATTTTCTTCTCTGTGTTTTAATTTGTATTTCCTGTTTACTGATGATAATAATAATAATAATAATAATAATAATAATAATAATAATAATTTTATTTTTATACCGCCCTTCCACAGATCAGGGCGGTTTACAACATGTTAAAATACAAAAATACAAAGATACAACAATACAATAAAAATAAAAGCAACTACAATATAAAACCCCCGTTAGCCCATCCTCTTTGCCACAGTAGAGGAGGGAGGCCCACTGGATTTTAATCGGGGAATGCCAGATGGAAAAGAAAGGTTTTTAGGTCCTTTCTGAATTGGGCCAGGGAGGTAGTCGAGCGGAGCTCTATGGGCAGCGTGTTCCAAAGGGCCGGGCCGGCGATGGAGAATGTCCTCCTCGTAGTGGGGGACAACCTGGCCCCTGGCACCCTAAGGTATTGCTGCCCAGATGTTCTGAGGGTGCAGGACAGAATGTATGGGGAGAGGCGGTCCTTCAGGTATCCTGGGCCCAAGCCATTTAGGGCTTTATAGGTCATTACCAACACCTTATATTGCGCCCGGAAGCGATAGGCAGCCAATGCAGATCTTTAAGCACCGGTGTAATATGGCTGGCCCTGGAAGTTCCAGTGACCAGCCTGGCTGCCATATTCTGTACCATTTGCAGCTTCCGAGTTTGGTATAAGGGTTGCCCCATGTAGAGTCTGCATTCTTTCTATGCTCCTATTTGATTTTATTGTGGTTTACATATCTTTTTTCAAATATAACAAATTGATTCACAAATCTGTCTTAACTTTGTGTTCACATTCCTGCTAGTATCATCTCTGCAATTTGGGGAAAAAACATGATTTCTAGAGAATAAACATCATGAAGGAAGTGAAACTTGAGCTTTCCTTCCATCTTTTAGGGCCCAAACAGACAGGCCAAAATAAAGCTGCTTCGGGTCACTTTGGAGGTAATCTGTTTAAATGCTGCATTCATCCTAAGAGGCTGGAAGCTGTGCTAAAGCCATGCTCCAGTCCAAAGGACTGGAGTGCAGCTTTGGCACAGCTTCTGGCCTCTTAAGATGTGTGTGTCATTTAAACAGCATACCTCCAAAGTGACTTGAAGCAGCTTTATTTTGGCCTGTCTGTTCAGGCCTTTAGTTTCAATACACAGACACAGGCACACACACTTTTCCTCAATATCATTGCTCCCAGGACTCAAATCCAGGTTCCAGAGCCATGTCTGTATAAGGTACACAACTCCTACCTGGGAAAAGAAAGCTGGAAATGGCTGGAGAGAAATTTAAAACAGCAGATATGGATGGGTAGACATCCTGCTCTTTTCTCCACTGGAAAGCATATCTTCCTGGCTTCAGTTTGCTCTGCTTGGAATTTGAAGATGAAAGGCTGAGACGGGATGTGAAATGGGCTCTTAGCTTAAATATTTGCATAGATTTCAAGAAAACCTATCTTCAAACTCTCCTTCCTAGTAAATTGAGTGGAACACCAAGATTTGAAAAGAAGGATTAAAAATAAATTATACTTCCCCTTAAAAATATTAACAGTGATACTTAGTAAGATAGAAATGATTTTAAGGTGTTACTTTTGGCCAACATCTGGCCCTTAAATGAGGAAAGATGTGGATGTGTGGGTGCATACGAAGGAGAGAGACACATTCAATTGCTTCATGAATGCATTTTTGCCCATTTCAATATGAATTGATTTGATTCACACAGTTCCTAGACCAACATGTGGATTGTAATTTATTTACTCATTTGCTTTTGCACTTCGCGGGTTGGAAGCAATCCTCAGGTTAAAAGGGAGGAAATGTATCAGAACATTTTAAGATTCACACACACACACACACACACACACACACACACACACACTAGTGCAGAATGGAAATTGTATCAACACCTACAAAAGTGACATAAATTGAAAATGGATGATTCACTCCTCTCTAGGTAATTCTAGCCTGGGCATTGCTAATATGTAAAATAATGGCTACACATGGCACTAGCAAATTTAATCACTGGTAGACCTCATCTGATGCCAACATCCTGATCTATGTTTTAAAGTTAGAATGGTCTGGAACACTGCAATCAGGTACTAACAACTTATATGATGAAAAAAGCTAAGTTTCATTTACTATTACCACTTTACCAAACAGAGCCCTGACACTTATTGCTAGCCCCAACAAGAGTAAATCCATTGAGTTACGAGTCAACATGTATGTTAGCCCCATTAGTTTAATGAGTCTAACCTAGTTGGGACTAGCACCAAGATTTAGGTAAGAAAATGCTGTAGCAATGTGTTCCCTCATCTGCAGAGGAGAACATCTATCATAATATTAATCCCATATAAAGTCATAAACATTATCTGGGACATGGGAGAAGAGACAATACACTGCAAATACAGACATCTCTACCCACAAGATTTTACAGTCTCAGGAAGTGCTATCACAGCCCTTGTGATAGTATCTTTTAAGGAAGAAGTCCTTATATCCAATTCAAGACTCAAAATTCTATTTTTAAAAAAGCACACGTATCACATGAATTTTCTCATGAAAATTCTGGGGTAAATGTGAGGATAATATACAAGCAAAGATCTTTCTATTTAGACAGGTCTGTGGCCTATAAGCTGCCTTGTTGCTAAGGGAAGATTCTTAACTGTTCTGTGTGCTGTTGTGTTCTTTTTATTAAAGCATTTTTGAGTTGTGCTTTTAATCAATTAAAACATTTTGATTTTATATGTGTATTTGATTTAACTACTATTGGCTGAACTGAGGGCCATTTATTGGCATCAAAGCAGGGTATACATTTAATATATCAATAAATATAGGCATATCACCTGATAACAGAAAGATTTCTACTAACAACTTTAACAATGCAGTGGCAGAGCAGTGTATCATAATACAATAGAGAAGGACTGCAGAGAATTAAAGCAGACCTGGTAAATGAAAGTAATAAAAACATTTCAAAACACAAATAATTCATGGTTGCTACACAAAAGTTGGGGGAGAGAATTCCATGAAGAAAAGCTGTCAGTTTATCCTACTGTTCAAAGTTTCACTGGACACATTGCTAGGTATTTTTTAAAAGCAAGAACATAATAATTGCTAATGGTTAAAAATTTCTCAGAAGGTGAGCAGTAAATACAAGGACAGGGAAAAGAGAAGTTTATATATAGTTCAGTTTATGCCAGTGAAAGGTAAAATGCACAACAAAGGGAAACCCATGAATTGTCAAAACACAATTCTTAACTTCATAATACAGTGTCCAGGGGCATTAAAATCAAGTAGACACGTTATAAAAAATTGCACTGAAGTCAAAATGCAAAGAAACCATTCATGCATTGTAGCTATAATTAGTTGAGTCACCTACTGGGTGTCTTTTCAATGTAGCATATACCGAGGAAGAATGAATGGCTGATATGGTCCATATCAAGCTCAGTTTTCATCAGAATGTTTAAATTCTGCAGATCTCTTGTATTCATGATCATGATGCCATACCACAAGCAAGGGAAGGAAAGGAAATGTGTGCAAGAAAGACAAACAGAAAAAAAAGATGAAGAAAAGATGAGGGCAAAGAAAGAAAATAAGAGAAGGGAGATGTACTGAGGTTGAGAAGTACAGAGGAAGAATGAGCCCTGGTGGCGCAGTGGTTAAATGCCTGTACTGCAGCCATTCACTCGAAACCACAAGGTTGCGAGTTCAAGACCAGCAAAAGGGCCCAAGCTCGACTCAGGCTTGCATCCTTCCGAGGTTGCTAAAATGAGTACCCAGACTGTTGGGGGCAAATTAGCTTACTTGCTGTTCACCGCTATGATCTTTGGAATAGCGGTATATAAATAAAACAAATTATTATTAAAATTATTATGTGTCTTTTGCCCCTAAGCTTCCAAGCTCAAAGAGGGATTAATAGGGTGGGAGGGAGGAAGAGCACATATCTGAAACAGAGGAATCCATGAGGGAAATTTTCCCATGATGCACTTTTGATTCAGCAACAAGTGGTATGGAAGCAATTTTAAGATTTTTAAGAGTCATACAGCACTTTTATTATAGCGTTTGTCTTAAATTTAATATATAAATATAATTTATATTAAATATGCCACATTCACATAGGTGAGCCACAAAAAGCGGTTGCCCGACTCGGCGGGCTGACCGCTTTGCCGCTAGACGCAGCGAACGGCTACAAGCCCCAGAGTGCTCTGGGGCTTGCCCCAGATCCCTATTGGTGCGCGGGGTGAAGGGGAGCCCCTTCCGCCCCGCGACGCTCTGGGAGCTGGGCTCGGTGACCGGGACTTCCGGTCCTCCAGGGCAGATGATTGGTTCTGCGGGCCTGGAGGAGGAGTCTCCTGGTCAGGTGGTACTGAGGGCGGGGCTTAGGCCTATATAGGCCGTTCTGCCAGCCCCGGCCCTCAGTCGGCGCTTGGCTCCGGATGGTTAGGAGCCAAGCAGGAAGGAAGGAGGAGCTGAGCCTTCTCCCACCCACCTACCACTTGGGTTTGGGTTTTTTGTCACAACTTTGGGGCGGCAGCATAGGCCAGGATCTGCACGGTGTGGTACCAGGGCTACGGAGCTCTGGTTTGGGAGTCAGTCGGGACCCGGGGGCGAATAGGGCAGGCGTATGGCCATTGCGGGGGGCCATAACGCGAGAGCGCCTCCCGGTGACTAGGGGCTTAGCGAATATGTGAACGCATGGCAGAGATGCGGTCATACGGTGTGCCTTAGCCCCTAGGTCATCCCAATACCTGGTGGGTGCCAGGTTGTGGTTAATCAGACAAACGTGGGGTTGTTTGATTTCGCAGATCCTGACCTCATGCTTTGTGCCAACCCTACCAATGGTTTGCTTAATAAAGTTGTGGCCTTTCCTCCAGCACGGTCTCCTGTGGTTATTCGGCAGCAGCATCTGAGGCAAATATTTATTGGTTTGCAGATGCAATGGAATAAAATGACTTTCCCTTTGAAAACCTCATAAAAGGAACCCTGGTGGTTCAGTGGTTAAAAGCTGGTACTGCAGCTACAATATGGTAAACTCAGTCCTAGAGGAGGGCTCCAAGGTCCACTCAACCTTCCATCCTTTTATAAGTTGGTAAAATATGTACCCAGCTTTTGGGGGGTGATTGGCTTACACACGGTAAACCACTCAGGGATTTTGGAGTCAAAGGCTTTCATGGCTGGCATCCATAGTTTTTTGTGGGGTTTTCGGGCTGAAGATGCCAGCCACAGATGATGGTGAAACGTCAGGAAGAAACTCTTCTAGAACATGGCCACATAGCCCAAAACCCCCACAAAAAAAACCACTTAGGGATTGCTAGTTATCTGCTAAGTGGCATAGAAATGCACTTGCTATTGCTGTTGCTATTGCTGTGTGTGTGTGTGTGTGTGTGTGTGTGTGTGTGTGTGTACAAATGGGGAAAGTAAACCTCATGCATTAGCCAGTCAGTTCTGATTTCTTAATCAGATCAATTGGATTAAGTATAATCTATATAATTTTTAAAAGAAGGCAGAACAGTAAGAGGTGTTCCTGGGAACAGTAGAGGAAAATATAATTATGAACATATAACATAGCATGCTGCTTATGTTGTATAATCATTGTGAATCAAGCAAAGAGATTTACAGGGATAATGTTTTCCATTTGTAACCCCCCAGGTTTATATCACCTTTTTCGAACATTTTTCTTTAAGAGAAAGATGCAACAAAGGGTTGAAACAGATGGACAAAATACAGCAGTTTCCAGCTGCTTTGAAGGTGGCATGTTTAGATGACACACGCTTCAAAAGCAGCTGGAAACCAGACTGAAGCTGCACCCTGGGGCTAAAAAACAGAGCAAAAGAAGCCAAGATAGTCCAACTCAAGGCAGAAAATGTGCATCTTTACCTCGCATATAAATGCCTCGAGGCAAGGGAGGGGCTGTGAGAAACTAAAGAAATGAAAGTGCTATAACTCCAATGGATGTAATTATAATCTATGCAAACAAGATAGTCCGACAGAGGGACATGGGGTGAAGGGGAGTGAAAAAGGTATGTGAGGGGGACTCCATTATTGCACTCTGCCAAAGTATGACACGCACAGCGATGCACCAATGCTCTGTACTGACGGAGCATCGCACATGTGACTATGTGGCCAATCAAGGGGGTAGCCATGGGAGGTACTTGGAGGTTGCAGGTGGTGTGTTTGTGCAAAGATGCGCATATATGGTGGAGAGGCAACAAAAAAAATTACCCAGCTGCACAGCTTGATGCTATGCCATGCCATGCAATTGGACAGTGCATATTCAACCTGCCTTGGGAGTGAACCATACAGACAGCAGGGGTTTGACCTGCTTTTGGAAAAAGCAGAATTGGGTCTCTTTTTCCTGTCTATCCAATCTGGCCCTAAATTTATAATGGTTTTTTATAAATAGTGCGAGAGGCCCTCCATCACAAAGCAACCAAAGAGTTTTCTAGCAGTGTCAAGTGAAGCTATATCTCCAGCATCTATGATAAGGATGCAAGCTTGACATGTTATGTTAATTTGTTACAGCAAAGACTATACTACTTTCCTCTAATAAGTCTGTTTCTTTAAATAGTCTCAGAAATCTGAAAATACTGTCAATGATCATTTGTATCTGAAAGGGCAATTTTGTTCAAAAACAATTAAAGCTGTGCTTGTGTCTCTGTGTGTATTCTCTACTGGGATTATGTGATCATATTATACTCTTACCCTGAAAGATCTTCTCTTATTCTTCCAGTATATCCATCTTTTTTAAAAAATTATTATAAGTAAACAACTATATACAAAACATATCATAACAATAAAGCAAAATAAAACCATTCATCTCACAACTTTGAATTGTGTTGCAGGCCTCCTTCTTGGGTTCTGTTCAATGTGAGTGTTCATTTTAAAATCCAGTGCTGTCTTTGTGTAAATCTAGTCCAGAATGTCTGACCAAAAGTTCAGATGAGATGGAGTTTGTCTTCTCTTTTCTGTCTTTGTTTATAAAGTCAATGAGTAGAAACCATTTGTCTATGAGAGGTCCTGATTTTGGTTTGCTAAGTTAAAAGTTATTGGCTGAAATCTTGCATTGTCAGACATAACTATGATGACAGAGCTCCATCATCATAGCTACATCTGACAATAATAATAATAATAATAATAATAAGAAGAAGAAGAAGAAGAAGAAGAAGAATAGGATTTATTTATATGCCGCCCAATCACTGGGAATCCAGGCGGCTTACAACAGAGGGAATAATTATAGACGGTTCCCTGCCCTCAGGCTTACAATCTAAAAAGACACGACACAAAAGGAGAAGGGAATGGTGGGGGGGAGGGATATCCCCCCTGCAAAACCAAAACAAAAACCCTACCTTTTCAGCCAGGCAGCATTCCAGCCAAAAGGTTTCTGAGGTTCTGCAGATCAGGGTGTTGTAAAAAGTTGATTTGCATCTCTCTCCTGTCATGGAGTGCATTAAGACAAGTAGTTGCAGTAGGGCCCTGAGGGGTTTCTCCAGCTGATACACCCTATAACCAGGACAGCACTGGAGAAGCAATTTCCCAATGCCCCAGTCTCCAATGCCTTGGGAATTTTTTTGCTGGACCACTGCCTGGTTTAAGAGGTAGAGTATGGCAGTCATATTCGATCTTTAATGGCACTGAATGTGAATCCAAAAAGTTATTGCTCACAATCTTGTAACAATTAACAGGATTTCAAACAGTTTCTCCAAAACTTAAGATAATTTTGCCTTCTCATTACCATTTTGTGCTAGTTCCTGTAAATGAGCATTCATTAAAAAGTATATGGTAGCCAGTTCATGCACAATAAAACATTCCTGCTGACAGAATTTCAAGCAGGATGGGCAGCAAGTGGTACTTCTGTCAGGAGGAATGGGCAGCTGCAGCTTCACAACACCCTGCAGCTTTACACCTGCCTTCAAAATCTGTTATAGAGATTTGCAACACCCATCTGAGCAGATTTTGAAGAACCTTAATGGTCTGCAGGGAGATAAGGGAAGGAGAAGGTGCCATTGTATGTGTGGAGTTCACTCACACAACACTGAGTTTCCTGCATGATGTGGATTACTCTCAGCTTCAGGACTCAGGATATAGAATGGAAGAAATATTGGATTTCTGGTCTGCCTGGATATAACAGTGTCTGATTTGGAAACCCTCCTGCATAATACCTGGTGCATGGGAATGATCTGTCCTTATTCTGTAGTTTGATTCATTGTATATTAAAAAAAGGTCTCCATGTCTTGCACCAGTACATCATCTATGAGGGATCTTGAGAATCACTGTTCTAGACTAGTGGATTGGGCAGCATGCTGCAGAGCAGTGTAAAAAAGCAGCTGCAATCATAACCCTACCCCATGCTATATTTAAGCTGTGAGGGCAGTAGCCAGTTGTGCTCCACTCCCAATTTTTCTATGTCCATTCTAATTGTACACTATCATCTATGAGATGGTTCCATCTATAAGCCAACATTTAACAGTAGTAGCCATCAACCTTTTTGCCCTCAAGGGCCACAGGAGATGCCAGGTGAAACAGGAGCATATATTCATACACACACACACACATATTCTGTCTATATCCCTTTGCAGAAGAACCTTCCTCAAGATGAAAGCTTTTATAGCCCTCTAGAGATTTCTGCACAAAGTGCTTTTATCCTTTCACTGTTAGTGCTAATGTTTGTCTTAAGGTTCAGGAGGGATGGAGAGATGAAAGTGCTTCCTATGGAGGTAGCTGTTCCCCAGTACTATCAGCAGTGGGGAGGTCGAGAAACAAAGTTTGAAAAACTTACTTTGGGGGCTACATATTCAGGGGTAGCTGTGCTAACCATTCTGCAAAATACAAGAAAATCCAGAATCCACAAAAGTTATACCTTGATTGGTCATGTGGGGACCAAAGTCAAAGGCCACCTTCTACAGTTGGACTACAATTCCCAGAGTTCTCCATCCAGGGGAGCTGATGGCCCATTGCCTGGGGGATTCTGGGAACTGTAGTCCAAAAAGGATTTTTTTTTCTGAGCTCTTTGATTGATCAAGTCATCGTTTTGTAACAATATTGACGGTTATTGGTGGGTATCTCTCTTTAATGTGAAATTGCAAGATAATAATGGTATAAGAATTGATCAGCAATGGATGGGTAATGACATCGTGCAAAAAGAAGAGGAATCATGGGTTGTAATTTCACTTCAATTACATCACTAACACCTTGTGTGTAATCCTCACAGCAGCTGAAGTGTTGTGAAAAAAGAGCAGAGGGCCCACTCATGGTACATAGTTATAATATTATGTATTATTCCACTTTAATTGCCATGGTTCCATCCTGTGGAGTCCTGGGGTTTATAGGTTGGTCAAAGGCACCAGAGGAGTGATCTGGTGGAGAATGCTAAAGGCACCACCCAGGATTCCATAGGATGAGACCATACACTTGAAGCAAAACATTAGCTCTAGAACTATTTAGTGTGAATGGACCCCAGGTCTCTCTCAGTTTCACGGGCTACATGGAAAGTGCACTCTTTGCTTCAAGCATCCCACATACCACCTTTTACGGTCTTCATCATCAACCCCGCTAGTAGGTTGGCTCACTACCATTTCATTTTCTTGTTTTAAAATTGCCTTGGGTTAACTTCCTGATTGTAAAGGCAAATCCAAGGTCCTGCAGACATCACTTCAAGAGATAGTAATTCCTTTATAATCCCTTTATCATTTCAGAGATTTGGCAGTGCTGAACTGGCATCAGAACATGGTGCTGACAGAAATTTCTCCGTCATTTTGCAACCATTTCATGGTGGCTGGCTTTCTGCAAGTTACAACTGCAACTTTATTGTAATTGCCATTGCAGAAGCCTTGCTTAAGAGAAGAAACACAGAAACCTTTGACATTGCTTTTTAGTACAAGCTTTTCATATTATCTCTTGTGATCTCTGGCAGCCACAAGTAATGACTGTTTTTCAGGTAACAGGGCAACTAGGGCAGAATCTGCCATAGACAGTTTAAACACACACACACACACACACACACACACAACCGTTAAATTCAGTGTCACAATAAAAGGACAGTAGCAATACTTTTAAAACTTTTTGAGCTTACAAAGGCTGCTGTCACCCTGAAGAAATGAAGCAGTTTGACCCCACTTTAACATCCATGGCTCGATGCTACGGAATTCAGGGATTTGTAGTTTGGTGTGGGCACCAGAGTTCTCTGACAGGGAAAGCTAAATATATCATAAAATTACAAATCTCAGAATTCCATAGCATTGAGCCATGGAAGTTAAAGTGGTGTCAAACTGCTTTATTTCAGCAGTGTACCAGCAGCCAAAGAGAATGTGGAATGGTTATTTTTAAACTGCAAATCCCAGAAGATCCTAGCCAGCACTTCCAGTGAACCTATTATTTGGAGGATTCTGTGAGCTATAGTAAAAATAAAAAAATAAAAACTCTGCAAGCAAATAATACCACATCAAGCTCCCCAAATCAATGCTTCACTATTTAATTCTGCCAAACCTTGTGGCACCAACCCAAATGAACAACAGTACAGTGGACCCTTATCTTATGCATGGGATCCATTCAGGACCCCCCATGTAAGCTGAAAAATGCATATGCTCAAAACTCATTCAATATAATGGGGTTCGTGCTCACAGCGTGGAAAAGTGTACACACCACGGGCACAGGCGCCATTCATTCCTTTGTCACACAGCTTCAGTGTAAGGTAAAAGCCGCGTATAGTGCACCCGCGTATGACACGGGTGCACTGTACAATAGAGAGGGCTATCCTTGTGCATGTCCAATGAGAGAAACCATGATTTTTACAAATATCCATTATACCACAAATCTAATACAATAAAACAGAAGGCACTGCAATAAAAGAGATCATAGAGCAGTATCTGACCAAGGAAGTCCTAGACTGCATCCACACTGCAGAAATAATCCAGGTTGACACCACTGTAAATGTCCTGGGTCAGTGCTATGGAATTCTTAGAACTGGAGTTTGTTGTGGCAACTGAGCTCTGACAGAGAAGGCTCAATGTTTCACAAACCTACGATTCCCAGAATTCCATAGCACTGAGCCATGGCCGTTAAAGTGGTGCCAAACTGGATTATTTATGCAATGCAGATGTGGCCTTACAATTGCTGTGGGTCTCAACACCATACCACTTCCAAACCAAAACTAGTGACAAAAATAGGGGCAGGGAACCCCATCCAGTCCTGCTTTTGACATACTTAAGCTGAATCAACCTGAGATTTTCTTAGCCATTCATCTATTTTAGCTAGATCCTTTTGGAACTCATATGGAAAAGAGCTCTGCTGTATCTGGAAATATTTTCTGTACAATTGTGTTAGTATCTGGAGGTTGTTGTTGGTTTAAGGGTTTTGTTTGTTTGCTTGTTTTTCAAACCTACAGATGCAGGATTAGATACAATAGAGTCACTGAAATTAAGTTTCACAAGCAGCCTGTTAGCAGGTCTGTGACCTCATTAGCAACTTCATTATTTTATCAATCCATTTCCAGCAAGATCCATCAGATTCTGGAAATCCAACAATTGTATTGATTTATTTGACGATAACAGCAGGAAAGTCCTGGTAGGCCTGAGACTTGTGCGGTTATTCCCACAGAAGAAAGTTCAATGCTTTTTCTTTAAAATGTCTTTTGTTGTCTATCACTAATCTGGTACATTTTGTTGACTGAAGCTGAGCAGCAAATGGTGCTCCCCTCGCTTTAAATCAAGATGCATAGCATCACAAGCTTGCCAGCTTATTTTAGCACCTGAAATACACAAGCTCCATATGCATCTCCTTCTCCCTGATAACAAGAATACAATATATAAAACAGACCAGCCCTTTCCAGCCAGCCTCTTTCTCTGATCTGCTGTGGATTTGAGGATTCATAGATCCATGACAGATGTCTTAAATCAGAGCTTGAAAGCAACTAATTGCAAACAACAAATTCCTTCTCCCACCCCATCCCACCTCCCCTAATGAAGTACTGCTATATTATATTATGATTGTAACTTAATGAGAGATCATTTCACCTTTGTTTGATGTAATTGCAATGTTTGAGTATATTTTATCCTTGTGTGCATGTGATTTCACTAAATGGCAAATGTGAACTTTTACCTGCTTCAATCTTTCATGAAGCTGCCTCTTGTTTGGCCATGGATGTTGAGGCAACAATGGATGGAGTGAGAGAATGTATAATTGAGATTTTTTTAAAATAAATAAATTCATCGACTGTAATACCTTTTGAGAAACCATTACTTTTTCAAAACATAACTATTGTAGTAATTTAGCTTTGCAGACCTAACATTATAACTATTTAAATTTTCTACATAACTTTTCAGGCTTTAGTTTGTCTAATATAAAAGAGGGACACTTGCTTTGCTCTGAATGGGTGCACCACTCCAAAATGATCAGCTTTGTGGCCAGGGAGATCTAGACTCATTTCCTGATGCTCAGGTGATGTCTATATCAGTAGTGGATCCCCTTTTAGCAGCTTGGGTTAGTGCATGAGCTGTATCCTGTGTTAATGCAAAGAAGATCTTGTTCCTATAATAAAAGTGTCAGCAAAACTTTTAAGAAGAGTTTTTAAAACCTACTAGAGTTGTCTACCCTAGAACATACCTCATTTGAAGCTGAGCATCTTTATAAGAAAAGAGCCCTGGGTTAGCAAGAATGAATTAAACTAGGTATAATTTGCTGCGCTTTCCCAAATTGCATAATTTCACATACAGCTAAAACCTTTTAGTCCTGCCTAAAAATAAAATAAAATAAACCATTCCTAGCTGTAGAAATACTCCAAGGAAGCACATAAAAGTAAATGCATAAATCTCTTGAAAGCATTGTTTTTAATAAGATTCCACATTTAATTGCATTCCATTTTTGAGCCAATGCCAAGGGAAATGAAATAATGGATAAGCATGTATATTCGTGCAACAGTGTGGATTATGATTTGCAGGAAGAGGCGGACTGACACTGAATCTTTAAAAGAGAGCTAGAATCTCCTGGATAGCATGGGATTCCAGGTGCTACTTTTTAAGACTACAACACTGAGAATCTCAAAAAAGTAATTTAGTCCAGCACTACTTCTTCTTTTTTTAAAGAAGTCTTGTTTAATTGAATGGCTGATCACTCTGATATGGAATTTATGAGGCTGCATCTGCACTGCAGAATTAATGCAGTTTGACACCGTTTTAACTGACATGGCTCAATACTATGAAATCTAGGGATTTGTAGTTTTGTGGAATATTTAGCTTCTCTGTCAGAGAGTTCTGGTGGCACAACAAACTACAAATCCTATGATTCCATAGGACATAGCCATGACAGCTAAACAAAATGGCATTATCTTAGTACCATCAGCTATGCGGAATTGAGGGCTGGGATCTTTATGACAAAAACCTCTGAGGTTACTTCTTCAGTTCCTTCAGTTTCAACACTCACCTGCTACAAACAGATATTTGAAACTCATATTCCTTAAAATCAGACAAAGCTTGGAAAGTTATTGTCACTACGCTCTCATATACATGGATCCTTGTTATACGGGGGTTTTGGTTCCAAGACCCGTGTAAACAAAATCCGTGTAATGCTCAAGTCCCATTGTTAATACATAGCAAAATGGTGTCCCTAAAAAAAAATGGAACATCAAGTAAATTTATACTTTTTGAACTTTTCAAACCGGGAGCTTGATCGTGTATAAAAAATCCGTGTATAAGAGGGCCGACTTACTAACCAACTGGCTTAGGGCAGCTTTTTGAGCTTTGGGGTTTAGTGACTATTGACAAGAAAAGAAATATGTTGGGATGTTTTATTAAACTTTGAGTGATGTAAATTTGATTTAAATCTTGAATATATATATATATAATAATAAATATATATATTATATAGTATATATTCTCCAGAAAATTTTGTAAATGGGAGAATTTCTATCCACATGGAGAAAAACAACAACACCTCCAAATACAAAAACAAAACATTCTCAATGTAAGTCATCTGCATAGGGACATATAATTGGTGTACTAAGCATTGTATTTGGTTGTTGGCGAAATACCAACATAAGAGAAAGAAGGAAGGGACATTCTTACAGTACATATCTTCTGCAACCAAAGGCGTAGAGACAAAATCTGACCTTTCACACTACACCTATACCACTTGAATCTACTTTAATTGCCATGATTTCATCCAAGGATCTTGGGATTGCATTTAGGAGAGGTAGGCATGTTCCAAAGGCACCATTCCCTCTGATCTTGGAACTAAGCAGGGTTGTCCTGCTTGTGCTTGGGTTGGAGGACTGCCCAACGAATATTACCAGGTGCTAAGCAAGGCTAATCTCAGAGAGGAAGAACTGGCAAAAAAGAAAATCCCCTCTGATACTCCGTGCCTAAGAAAACCCTATGAAATTCATGGAGTCATCATAAGTCGACAGGTGGCTTGAAAACACATACATGCAGACACTTAGAATTCTTAGCCAAAGATCTCACCAAAAATGCAAACCCAAGAATTCCATAGGATGAAGCCATGAGGTTAAAATGTAATCACAGTGTTGTAATTGTGACCTTCAACAAACTGGCGATAAACACCAGCATCAGGGCAGAGTGTGGGCGTAGCGACCGGCCGGCTGCCCCAACTCTGCCCCCATGCCGGCATCACACCACGTGTCCTACTGCACACTGGGCAGCATCACGTTGCATCTTTGGCGCAGCGTGTAAAAGCGCTGCACCAAGGAGCTGCAGAAGAGCCGTGGCAGCAGCAAAAAGGGCTTTTTGTGACTTCTCTTTGCACTGGGTTGGGAGCACATCCCCAACTCAGCACTTCCAGGAGTGACGTCCGCCTCTTAGGGGGTCATCTGCTGAGCCCCTATGTTAGTGTAAAAGGGTCCCAATGTGGTTGGAAGAATGATATGCATGTAATCTCTCTTTTTCTCCCTCTCCACCCATGTTGATGTGTAATCACCTCAGCCAAATTACAAAAGTCAATGTTGGATTAGTGAGAGAGGACTGGTACTCCCACACTTCTGGCATTCCTAAACCATTCACTGAGCTGCTTCTCTGGCTATCATTAATCAATTTAAGTCCTTTGAATTTCAGTGAGACAGAGCTGCATGAAATCTTCTTCTCCAATGGAATCAGTGATATTAAATTCTAAATAGACCATGTCGCCACATTATACCTGCAGATGTCCTTGCAGTAGTGCAGAAAATGTGATGGAAACCTAAGTATTTCTTGGTAGTGACCGCTTTTACAAAATGGGCACACTGACCAATCTGAAGTTTTGTTATAAAGTATTTTATTTATTTATTTATTTATTTAGGTTATATAGCATTAGGGCGTCAATTCCTCCCCCACTGTTCATTTCCATGCCACTCTCTCTGGCTTGTCAGCATGCCTTGTTTTATTTATTGCTTAATTATTATGAAATAGTAATAACAAAAAAAATGACAAATGACAATATAGATTTTCACTCATAATGTACCAGTGTTCCATTTTGCTAAAGTGCTGTAAAAGATCTATTCCTATTAGCTATAAATGTGCTGACTTGAAATAGCTGAAAAGACCAAGAGCTAGGCAGTAAATTTAGAACGCACACACACACAGAGAGAGTCTCTGCAGATACAACATGTTAGTTTCCAGTTTAACCCGTTGCTTTCTGCATGAAAGCTACAAGATGTTTACATCAAGGAAATTGGTTAATTGTATTTTCTGCAAACCATGTGATGAAGTGTGAAAGAAATTAATTTAGGGCAGCACAATTTATTGCTTACCTCTCCATAGAGGCCACAAATGAAAAGGAGCATTCAGAACAAAAATATGAAGGATTCTTTCTTTAATCATACTGGCTGTCCGATGTCATATATTTAGCTCAACCAAGAATTTCAGCCAATGAAACCATAGAGGCCCTTTGTCACCAATATAGCAATGATGGCTTAAATTAAACTAGATGAATATTTAGGCTTAGGGGAAGTATTTGGGAAGGGGGGGGGGGAGTCCAGAAATCTTCTGGGCTGTCTCTTTTACATGATTGGAAAAGTAGGTGATGATGAACTAAAAGCAACAGTATCAAAAATAACTACCCAGGTCTCATCCTTAGTAGTCGTATAAGATTTGGTATGGAATCACTGAGGTTGTGCTGGCCAAACTTGCAGAACTACTTAGGTGGAGCACTTAGATTCTCTCCATTAGGTGTCCCTTGAGTGCCTGATCACTGGAAGATTTGAAAGCCATAATTAATTAAGGTAGTAGTGGAGTAGTCAAATGACTGGCAAGACAAACAAAAGGAACGAGGACTACTCTTTGGTCATTAAGTTTCTCATGCCAGCACTGGATGCTTAATGACAGAAAACAATTCTTTGAGTGCCTGTGGCTTCATTCACACTGCAGAAATAATCCAGACTGGCACCACTTTAACTGTCATGGATCAATGCTGTGGGATTATGGGTACTGTAGTTTGTGGTGGCACCAGAGCTCTCTGACGGAGTAAACTAAATATCTCACAAAAATACAAATCCCAGAATTTCATAGCATTGGGCCATGGCAGTTAAAGCAGTGTTAATCTGGATTGTTTCTGCTATGCTGAAGCAGCCTGTGAAGTCAAGCAGGTATGAAGGAATCTGACACACCTCCAGAATGCTCCCTAAAGTTTTGCTCAGGACTTTACTGCCACCTATTGTGGCCTCACATATTTGGAATATTTTCATGAAGATATAAATTAAGGTTGTACTGGGTAAATGGAAGTGTGCTTAGCCTACCTTTAGGATTTCTGTTGCATCTGTATGCCCAATATATATTTGGTGCCTGAAGAGGAGACCAAGTGCCCTTCCTCACAAAGCCAATGTCTGGGGAAAAATACTAAAATATTTAGACACCATTTCTTGTCTTTCCCAATTCCCCTCTTATATTATCATCTGAACCAGTTCATGTCACCCTGCTGGATAAGAGAACCAGCTTTCTCTTCCCTGTCTCTAAACTAGGCCTTTCTCTGTTATCAGTCCAACTCTTCCCTGTCCATCATGAACCTTTCTTGGATAGGGTTATTATTTATTGATTTAATTTCTTTTCTCCTAATATGGGATCCAAATGGCTTACGATATAAGTTAAAGTAAAATAGGCAAAACAAAATATGGTACAAAAATTTTAAAAGCATTAAACAATCAATCCAATTCAATCCAATTCAAACATGAACTGAAAACAATTAAAATGCATTAGGCACATATTACACATTTAAAAGGAAAAATGCAGTGCACTCATTGCACATCTTTTTACACTGACAAATGAAAGGTTGAAGGCTCAGTGCTGTGTAATATAAGTTAACTCTCACTTAGTACTCAGATGCTGTCTTCTCCTTTCACTCCAGCCTGCTGAGTAACAGAGTCGATTCACACCCACCAGAGTTAGCACTTGCCAATTTTAGCAGGGAGACTTAAGGGCTGAATAGACCACTCCTTAAGGGGGGGGGGGTTTCAGCCACCTCTTTTAGCACTGGATTGGGCAACTAAATGCCATGGCCCCGATGTGGTCTTTCCACAGCGCAAAAAGGAGCACCATAGCTGCTGGTGCCACTGCTTTTCAGTGCTCCATTGCTGCTGCATCATCTGGATGCAACACCAGAGGAGCACTGTGATGCTGCCTGCCATGTGGTGGTGCACATGGTGTCACGCCAGCATGGGGCAGAGGCAGGGCATGTGTCATGCGGATGCCATGCCCCCACTCTGCCCTGATGCTGGCCTTTCTCACTGGTCTGTCAAGGTTGTCAGTTTGTTAGTGATTTTTTTTACCCCACCTTTCTCCTAGAGCAAGACCCAAGACAGCTTACAACTAAGCTGAAAACACCCTTTGGCTAAAATAACCATAATAATAAAGAATCAGAAAAAATAAATGTAGGGAGACAAGATCCTCAAGTGTAAAGATATATCATTGACTACCAAAATCAGGATTATCCTATGTATGGTTATGAAAGCTGATCAGTGAAGAAATCTGAAAGAAAGAAAATCAACTCATTAGAAATGTGGCACTTGATGAGAGTTCTGCAGATAGCATGGTTTACCAAAAAAACAAATGGCTATTACAGCAAATCAAGCCTAAAGTATCCCTTGAAGCCAAAATGACTAGACTGAGACTTGTATTTTGGACATATCATGATAAGGCATGATAGAAAAGACAATAATGCATGGTAAGGCAGAAATAAGTAGGAAAAGAGGAAGACCACATTACAGGTAGATAGACTCAATAAAGGAAGCCACAGCCCTGAATCTGCAGTACCTGAGCAGGGCTGTTGATAACAGGGTGACTTGGAGGTCTCTCATTCATAGGATCACCATAAGTTGAAGTAGACTTGAAATCAGTTAAGAATAAAGTAAAAATGGCACTGAATTAAATAATAGTTTAAAAGTATTTAAAATATAACAACAGAAGAAAATATTAAAATGACAAAACACCCACACATCTATAAAATGATTTTTTCCAAAGCAACCAATTAATGGCCAAAAGACTGTTCAGATAAAAGGGCTGTTGCTTACATTTCCAAAATACTCTTTTTAGGACAGCATGAACAAAGATGAGGAAAGAGAACTTCAGGAAGACTGTTGAGTAGCAGTGGGAGTGTGTGTGTGTTTGTGTGTGTGTGTGTGTCACTGTAATTGTGGATACCGTGGACAGCCAAAAAGACAAACAAATGGGTCCTTGATCAAGTCTGAAATCTCCTTGGAAGCCAAGATGATCGAATTGAGGCAGTTGTATTTTGGCCACATCATGAGAAAGCATCGATGTCTATAAAAGACAATAATGCTAAAAAAGGTAGAGAGTAGTAGAAAGAGAGATTTAATGCCAGATGGATAGATTCAATTAGGGAGACATAAATTTGCAGGACCTAAGCAAAGCAGTGGAAGATAGAGGATCTTGGAAATGGCTCATCCACAGGGTCACCATAAGTCAGAGAGCAGTCAACAACAACAAAGTAATAATTTTAGACTGATTTTTTCATAACATACTGTGGTTTCCTCCAACATTTGACAGCTTAGAATAGTTCACAGAGTAGAAATCAGGATGGCAATCCATTTTTGAGGCAAGATGACAAACTTAAAGTTAAGCTTTTGGTATGAAGAGTTATTAAGAGAAATCTCATGATGCTGCAGCGGTTTGTTTTCTTTTTGTTTGTAGACCAGGTTAAGAGACCAGTGGTCACCTGTGGTGAGAATTAAATGGTGTGATGTTGCTCTCAGCATCAGTCATAACGAAATAGTAAGTCTAAGTTTTACATCACAAAGATTGAGAAGTTCAGAGCCAGAAAGCCAAGGATAAATGTCAGAACAGCAAAGGGATTGAGGAAGAAAGGAGGAGGTGTGGAACAAGATGAACAAGGCCTAGCCTAAGGGATTACAGTGATAAGGAAAGGTTAGAGACCTGTGGGAGCTTAGTCTATATCAGAGAAGGTTCGTGAGGTGGCCAAATAATTATGAGGCGTGTTTGAGAAAAAAGCAAGAGAAATCACAGAGTGGGTGTCAAAAAGACATCAAAGCCAAAGGCTCTACAGATTCACGAAGCCGCACAGCCACTGAGCTTGAAGGTCTTTTGACAGAAGATATGTCTATAGATAAAGCGGCATGTAGCAGCACGTGGTTTGGGAAAGTTCCACAAGGTCAAGGAAGCAGCTTTCAAAGAGATTTTGGATATTGCATTGAATGAAGGTCGTACAAACGAAATCAAGGTATTAGAAGCAGGGAGTCCCAAGGCCAGCTAAATCCATTTATTACCAAAATGGTCAAGGCAGACATCTCCCCAGAAGCCATCTTTCTAAGGCTGGCTGTTTCCAATTATACTCAGTATGGTCACTTCCCTTCAACATAGTATCACCACCCACTCAATAATGACTCCTCCTGCCCCACACATACAATGCAGATGTGCTCCTTCACACACATCTAACTACTGCTCCTAACATTATAGATCTGACTTATAAAGGAAGTCAAATATATTTGAACCCCTGGCAGTTTTTCCATGCAAAATTCTGGGAAGAAGAAAAGTAAATATGTGTCAGACTAAAGGAGGAAGAAATGATTTCAATATACAATAGCTGTATTTCAAACACAGTTTTATTAGGATGCAAGTCTACTGGAAAAGCTGAGTTTTTAACAAGCAAATTGCTGACTGGGTTATATTTGAATTGTGTGTGCATTTATGTGCACGCAAACAATACAAAACAAAAGCTACAGTGGTTTCTAGGATTTTTAAATCCTGGGCATAATTCAAAGTGTGCTGACAATTATTTATTTTATTTTTATGCTAGCTTTCTGCTAGAAAGGGATCCAATGTGGCTCACAAGATAAAATCATTTTTAAAACTTTACAATAAAAATTTAAAAACAAATAAAATCATCTTGTTAAAAATTACAGTTACTGATTAGGTCTCAGATAGCTTGTGCCCAGGATATCTTAAGGACCATCTCCTCCCATATAAGCATCCTCATTCATTAACATCCATTCCAATTCCTTAAGATCACCTTCATACCCTAATGGTTGGCTCAGATATGACAGAAATTCTTAATATACAGCCTCATGAGACTCCCTAAATTGGGAGGTTTCCTTGGTGTCCTCTTTTCCTGCCTTCTATTATTACTTTTAAAATCCAACTGGCATGCTACCTACCAAGTTGAAGAATAAACCTCAATCTGCCTTTTATTTGGGTTTTTACATCAAAGGTAATTTACCAACAATAACTGGTGGCCCATCACAGGCTGGAGAAATTTCTAGTTGTTTCTTCTTGTCTTAGACTGTAAAAACAAGGCTACCTGAGACATTCATAGGTCACTCCATTCATGGCTAATGGGTTTCATTAGAGTTGTTTAGGCCGGCATCTGTATATTTTCTCTAATACAGCATAATGTTTGCTATTTGAATGGATCAGTTATATAATGATATATTATATCACTTTCCAGAAGTCTGAATACAAAGGCAGCATTTATTTATTTCATTTTTATGCAGCCTTTTCCCCAAAAAGAGACCTAAAGTAGCTCACAAGATACATCTGTTTTAAGGAAATCAAGACAGGCTTCATACCTCATACCTTCACACATGCAATGTTGCTTTCCACATGGCCGGTATTAATGGGTTGTGCCCAGATTGGGCCTGTCACACACTGCATGTTGATTCCACTTTAGCTGCCTTGGTTTCATCTCCTATAACCTGGACTTTGCAGACTGGTGAGGCACTAGATTTCAGTGGCAGAGAATTCTAAATACCTCAGAAAATTACAGATCCCATGTTTCTATAAGATACAGCCATGGAAGTTAAAGTAGTATCAAAGTGCTTATACCATGCAATATGAAAGTGAATATGGCAATAGTTAACAGAAATCAACTGTACATAAGTCCCATTGGTTTGAATTCATCAAAGATCCAGTATAATTAAGTCTGGATCACAACCTGGACAAGTTAACTTTGTGAATTACAACATGCAGCATGGCCACTAGCTGGGAGAGTCTGGGAGTTATTGCCCCCTCCCCATGGCTGGGAGATTCAGAGTTGTCCCCCCCCCCCCCCCCCCAAAAAAAATAACTTGTCCAAGCTGAAGTCTGGATTTAACTCAAGGTTTGCAAATGTCCTCCAGATAAAAAAGGGAAGGAAAGTAATTATTTAATTCTGCTGTTTAAAAGAGAGCACAGTCAGCACTGGCATTGCATGCACTGTGCATCTGAGCTTTCCTTCCTATGTTTATCAATATTTTAATCTCAGGTATCCTGCTTAAGAGAATACAAGAAAACCTGAGCAGATGGCAGCTTGCAGGCTGATCTCCCTAAATGGCAGCAAAAGAACAAGCCACTGGGAGGATAAGGCTGCTTCCACATAACTGTAGGCTGAAAAGAAATTGAGCTTCATGCACTTTGTGGAGCTGCATATTACTAAATAAATCATAATAAAAATGTAGCAAGACTACAGACATTTAAAATCATAAATGCAGCTAGCTCTCCCCTGACAAGATGGCATGTTTCCATCTAATCACTGCAGATCTTCAGGTTCTCAAGGAAACATGTCATGAATGCCGGATCCAGCAATATGCTAATTGGTTCAGGAGTGTAGAGGTTTGCGCAAATTTGTCAGGAGGCAACTGGCTGAGAGAAGGAGTAGAGCCTAAAATATTGTTTTTAACAAGTAACATGTTCGTATTAGTCAATACTTTTCAAAAGAAATCCCATATTATTTTTTTACTTGTTTTTTACAAGTACACCCTCAAGACTGATGATGGTTAGCAAGTCTGCCCTCTTTTCAGCTCCTCAATTAGGGGTGTAATTCTCACTAATTTTCTTTTCAAGTATTTATCAGTGTTCTTCCCACTGTGAGAAAGTCTTTGAAACTACAGTTTTCAAATCTTATTTTTGGTTTAGGGCATATTCTGTGCAAGATCTGCACATGTTTGATAGGACAGAAAACATTTTTTGAGCAAAAAACAGCTTTTTCTGCACAGAAAATAAAATTACTGCCCAGCAATATTATCTTCTGCATAGAAAAAAGTTGTTTCGTGTGCAGAAAATACTATTTTCTGGACAAATGAACCATATGTGAATTGCTTATGAAATAAGTCCCCAATTACACTATTTTCTTGACTGGTTACAGCCTTTACTCCACTGTAAATATTATATTTGCATAGCAATGTTATATTCTATGCCGAAAATGTTGTTTCTTGTGTGGAAAGTGGTGTTGTCAGTGCCAAAAAATGCTGTTAAGTGCACAAACAACTATGGGCAAATTGTGTGTAGAATAAGTCCAAAATTGTGAAAATTCTTGTCAATCCACTGTTATTTTTGTCAGGGTTTCTCTACATTAAAAACAAACCATGCTTTTCAATCATTTTCCAATGCTTTCAAAATATTCTTTCCATTCCTATTCCCAATGTCTGTGCACATCTTTCTCTCTCCACCAGGTTGCTGTAATGCAGTAGCTAGTGATTCAGTCGAAATACATTCTACATGTGGCACCCGCAACAAAATATTGCAGTGTGAAATTGCTCCCTGCTCAGGATACCAGCCACTCCATTCTTCCTCTCCCCCCTTTGTTGCAATCATCAGAATGGAGTTGTGAAAATGCAGTGAGAAAGAACCCCATGCAATATTCTCCACAGATATTGTGAGTGTGTATGTGTGTGGTGTGTGTCTTCAAGTCATTTCTGACTTATGGTGATCTTAAGGTGAGCCTATCATGGGATTCTTTTTGGCAAGATTTGTTCAGATGGGGTTTACCATTGCCTTCCTCTGAGGCTGAGAGCATGTGTCTTGCCCAAGTGGGTTTCATGGCTGAACTGGGAACTGAACCCTGGTCTCCAGAGTTGTAGTCCAACACTCATACTATTACAATAGTAGCTTTATTATATCCCCCAAGTAGCACATAAAGCTGGATTGAGCCCTGAACATGGATAGGAAGCTACCACAGAACAAAGGATCTACAGGAAAATTTATTTATTTATTTCCAGGATTTATATTCCACCTTTCTCCACAATGGGATTCAAACTTGTCCAACTTACTGGCAGAAATTCCTCTGATTGAATGTCTTTATTTCACAGCAGCAGCTTTTTATAGACAATTTAGAATTACACAAGTCAGGCATAAGATGTATGTATAATATTAAGCTTTCCCTCCTCTACTGGCTGCCTATGAGGCATTCTTTATCTTTCTTTCTTTACTTTCTTTTTTGACTAGTACAACATGCAGCAACAGACTATTTGTTCACTGAGGATGTTGTCAAGAGTTGAAGGACTCAAGTCACAACTGTTCTCAGCTTCTTTTTTTCAGTTACAACTTCCCCCCCAAAAAAAACAGACAAATCACTCCAGCACAAAAGTCACCTTACATTTTAAAACACATAATTTATATTGGACATTTTAATTAACATCAAGTTGTACAGAATTATTAAGTAAAATTATTATGCAGTTAGATTTTTCTTAACAAAATGGTAAAGGTAATCCCTTGACATGAATGTAACTGACTGTAGGGGGCAGTGCTCATCTCCATTTCTAAGCCAAAGAGCCAGCATGGCCAGAGACTACTCTGTGATCATGTGGCAAACAGCATGACTGCACCGAACACTGTTAGCTTCCCACTGAGAAATGGTACCTGTCAATCTACTTGCATTTGCATGCTTTCCAACTGCTAAATTGGCAGAACCTGGGACTAGTGACAGGCGCTCACCCCATCATGCAACACTTGGGCCTTGAATTGCCAACTTTCATCAGAATTGGCGTCTTAACCACTAAGCCACCACATCCTCAACTGGAAAAAATGTGGCTTTTGTTTACTACCAAGAATGGCTGCAAATTGAAACTATCATAACCAAGGAGTCTAATCCAATACAGCTTTGATCAAGAGTACATGAAATGATTTCAAAAACAGTTTTCCAAAAACAAATGATTGTGAAGTTATGACCTGACTGAAGTAGATGACACACCAATAGATCTTTGTTTTAATAATATTTATAATATGTTTAAAGTACTAGGTAAATAGCTTCCTCCTCACACTTTCTCCCCCTTTTATTGCATGAGATAGAGAGAAATAAAATAGAGGCGGGAAGCAGAGAAACCTACCATGTTACTCTAACTACATATATTCAGAATAATAAGATCTGCAAAGTGAGTTTTATACTTTTCTTAAAACCGGTGTTGGAAGCTTTTAAACTTCCTGGAAATCCTGAAGGCGTGATAAAGAGCAGCACTTTGCAGATTTGGCTTATTTCCTAAACAGTCACAGAAATGACAAAGATTATGGCTCCATTTTCATAGCTCAACATACTGCCTTTCTCCAAACTGATGCCCACCCCATTCTGGCCAGCAATTATAAATGAAAATAGATTTTGCATTTAAAAGATTCCATTAAGTGCTTCAAAGAAGCTATATTTCTGATTAATTTCAGTTTTCTCTGGTATTGATATGAATATTATACACTCAGACATGAAAAGTATTCTGGAATTTTGAAAAAAAATGCATTTAACATTAATTTTTACGCATTCTGCATTTATATAGTTTTCTAGTACAAAGGTCTTCCTAGAAGTTTTTACATGCCAGAGAAGTTAATTTCTGCTTTCTATTTTCTATCCATAACTCACAAGCAGGGAAGCAGTCCAAGTACAGATCTCATTTATTCTTAGAAAAAGGATTCATTTAGAACCATATTCATTTTTTGTAGAAATAAAATATGAATAAAAATAGGGAAAGCTAATTCCTGTCCAAATAAATATTGTGGTGAGATACAATAGAAGTGAATTTTATCTGCATATCATTGCTGCACACTACTTCTGCAGCAAGAATTGTTATAAAAATAAAACTGAAACTGAGGGGTAAAGATAATTAACCCTTTTATCTTGCCATTTTATTTCTCTGTCTAAAACTGATGTTTCTTTCTGTAGCATTGCAGTTGCCTCCAAACCAGCACTTTTCACCAAAATAGATGTACTCTAAACCCCAGAAGACTATGACCAGCAATTTACATGTTCTGGTTTTTTTAAAACGTATTTAAAATATGAAAGATTATAGTATATATTTTCATGTGAAACAAATGCTTCAAAGTTTAGTACAGTGTTCAAACTTCTGGGCTCAAAAATCAAAGGAAGGGTAACAGTTAGTAAACACCACCCATCTCAGATAATAAGATAAAAGATAAACTTATTCTAAAAGTATTATTGTAACAGACAGAAGGTTAGCATTCAGAATCCCAGGGCATCAGTATGGTCAACCTGAATCTCCCAACAGGTGGTCTAAGTTGTAAACGTTCTACATGGAAGTACTCTCACCATCCCCAATTTTCCCATAGTTTGAGCCAGGACAAACACAGACCTACATCAGACTCTTAAGGGCCCATGAGCCAAGTGGCAGCACCAAAACCCGATGCTCTAAAGCTTTAGATAAATACTTTGCATGTGATCATACAGCCAAGACTGGATTTAAACACAGAAAATTCCCAGGAGAAGGCATACTCACAACCAAAGAAGTGGGTTTATTTATAATGAATGGCAAAAGTAAATCACCATATACAGCAAGACTACAACAAAGAAAAATAACAAAAGTATTTTGATGTTAGCTGCCTTTGAGTTGAGTTTGACTCATGGTGACTCTGTGAATGAGTCACCTCCAAGACTCCTTGTCCTCCACTACTCTGCACAGTTCCTCCAGGCTTGACTACATCTACCCATAAGTTATGTGGTTTACCTCTTTTTTTTTCCTACCAGCTACTTTTCCTAGTGTTACTGTCTCTTCTAGCGAATCATGTCTTCCCATGATGTGGCCAAACTATGACAGCCTCAGTTTAGTCATCTTGGCTTCTAAGGAAATTTCAGGCTCCATTTCTTTGTCTTTTCAGCTGTCCATGGTATCCTCAGCATTCTTCTCCAACACCACATCTCAAATGAGTTGATTTCCTTCTGTAAGCTTTCTTCACTGCCCAACACTTGCCTCTGTACATGGTGATGGGACGCATGAAGATTTGGATGATGCTTACTTTAGCATTCAGTGTTATGCCTTTGCTTTTTATTATCCTTCTACCTTTCTTATCTGCCCTTCCCAGACCCAATCTTCTGATGGTCCAAAGTATGGGAAGTCTTTGTATATTTCAGTTTCATTGTCTTCTTGCCTGAATTTATTCAAGTCCTCCATGGTCATTAGTTTTGTCTTCTTCCTAGTCAAGTACTGTCACCCTTTTTATCTGACTTTCTTCAGTAAATGTTGCAATTCTTTATTGTTGTCTGCTAGTAATAAATAAATAATAAAAATTTTATTTATATCCCGCCCTTCCCAGGATCAGGGCGGCTTACAACAGAGATTAAAAACAATGGTGCCATAACAATATAAAACACTTCTACAGGCAAACCATACTAACAATAAAAACAAGACAAAAGTCAACAGGATAAAAAACCCCTTAGCCCAACCTCTTGGCCACGGAAGAGGAGGGAGGCCCACAGGATTTTTAATCAGGGAATGCCTGTTGGAACAGGAAGGTTTTTAAGTCCTTCCTGAATTGGGCCAGGGTGGTAGTCGAGCGGAGCTCGGTGGGCAGCGTATTCCAAAGGGCTGGGGCAGCCGTGGAAAATGTCCTCCGGGTGGTGGAGGCTAACCTAGCCCCAGGCACCTTCAGTAATTGCTGCCCAGACGTTCTGAGGGTGCGAGGCGGAATGTACGGGGAGAGGCGGTCCTTTAGGTATCCTGGGCCCAAGCCATTTAGGGCTTTATAGGTGATCACCAACACCTTATATTGAGCTCGGAAGCGGATGGGCAGCCAATGGAGGTCTTTCAGCACCGGTGTTATATGGCTGGTCCTGGGAACGCCAGTGACCAGCCGGGCTGCCATATTCTGCACCATTTGCAGCTTCCGAGTTTGGTATAAGGGTTGCCCCATGTAGAGTACATTGCAGAAATCCAGTCTCGAAGTTACCAGAGCATGTACAACAGTTTCTAGGTCCCTCTGGGCCAGGTATGGGCGCAGCTGGCGAATAAGCCGAAGCTGATGACAGGTGCTCTTGACCGTCGCATTCACCTGAGCAGTCAGGTGAAGCGACGAGTCAAGTGTGGTGTCATCTGCATATCTTAGAAGTATATAAAGCTTTTGCATATGCAAAAGTGTAGCAAGTCTAATTAAGTTGAATTTACTGAGATCCACACCCCAAATGCAAAGTATGGCACTCAAAGCAAAGGAAGCTGAAAGCAGAATGGCAATGCAGTTGGCAAGGGACATGTGCCATAGCCACGAGGGGTGTGTTTAATTAAGTAACTAAAGACCAGAACCTACTTTAGTTAACATGTTAGTTTTCATGGAAGAATTTTTAGCAAAAGCACTTCGAATTAGAGACTGATTGTGACTTAGTCCTTGGAGATGCAAAAGGTAATTAAGGCTGAATCCTCAAGCTGTTTTAGGAACTAAGAAGAGCTAGCAACTCATACAAAACTATGTTTTTGTGACTGTCACTTATTTTTTTCTCCACAATCTAGATTATTTCCTTTCCTACTTGTTGCATTTCATTTACATTAAGTGGGGGATGGTTTATCTTGTGCTGCTGCTTTGCCACAGGTTTACTGGAAATAATCCATTAATGACCCTCTTTCCTGTAATGAATTGGTTCCCAGTTTGAGTGTGAATGTCTCATTTTGCTTCATGGCAAGAATGATTGAAAAATGGGCACATTGTGGATGTTGTTTTGTTGCTGTGCCTCTCACCTTGGAAATTTCTAAGGAAATTCTGGCAGGAAAGCCACAGACTACTGTACTTCTAGTATCTGGGTAGGAAGGATAAGATTTCTAAATAAAATAGCTGTGTTTCCTAATCTATTTTTCTTTTCTTTTTTGAGGGGGGTATTTTTTAAGACATAGAAGTAGTTTGCTGTTATAGTGTAATAATGATGCAATATTGACTTATTAGTCCTTGGACTCAATTTATAGATATAACTCAGTTAACAAAGAATATGTGTTTCTGAGCTTTACTTCCTTAACATAGGTCCAAAACACACTGCAGAAATAATCCAATTTGGGACCACTTAAACTGCCCTGGCTCAATGCCAGAGAATTCTGGGAACTGTAGTTTTGTGAGACATTTAGCCTTTTCTCTGTCAGAGAGCTCTGGTGCTTTAACTGCTCTGGCTCAGTGCTAGGAGATCCTGGGAATTGTAGTTTATTGCAAATTACAATTTCCATGATTCGCTAGCACTTATTTCTGCAGTGTGTTTTGAACCATAAACTTTGGAACTGAAGATAAAAAAACATGGGGAAAAAGCAGGCATAACTTCATGCACATCAAAAAAGAAGAGAAGTTTAACGTGTTTCAGCAAAGGTCTTAAATAAAAACTAACATTATGGATATATAAAATGAAATAATCATGTCAGGTAAGCGTAAGTAAACTAAAACATTTTGAAGCTTCAAAAAACCACCTGTAAGCTTCTTCTAAAATGCATCCCAGGATAATTTGTTTTTTCTGCTAACTTCCCCCACTCTTCTTATAATTTCCATTTTGGTGGTGAAACTTCCAATCTGCTTTTCCCTTTCCTTTCTGCTTTGACTTCCACACATGTTCAGTTGGTAATTGTGAAGACATTTGTTTACCTTGCCGGTTGTACACAGAACTTTATCACATGTAATTTTCACACCGACCCAGACACAGGATGGGATCAGGCTGGAATGGGTTAAAACTGATTTTACCACATGCAAAATTGCTGCTGCGCTGCTGCCCAACCATCACCCATCCTCCAGCAGTGCTCTTACGGCCGATTTTGGTACTGTGGAAAACTTCCATAATATCAAAATCAGCCATCAGAGCACTGCTGCAGGACAGGTGATGGTTAGGCAGCAGTGCAGCAGCAGTTTTGTGTGTGGTAAAATCACTTTTAACCTGTTCCAGCCCGATCCCATCTCGTGCCTGAGTTGGCGTGAAAATTACATGTGATAAACTTCATAGTTACAGTAAGATCACCAAGGCTGCTACTACACTTCAGAATCAATACAGTTTGCCTCCGCTTTAACTGCCATGGTTTCATCTTATTCAGTCCTGGGATTTGTAGTTTATTGTGGCACCAGAGCTCTCTGACAGAGAAGGCTAGATTGCACACAAAACTACAAATCCCAGAATTCCATAGGATTGAGCCATGGCAGTTAAAGTGGTGTCAAATTGCATTAATTCTGCAGTGTAGATGCAGCCCACAAGTAGAATGAATTCTTTCCCATCTGAAACATTATTGCATTGTTTTCTGGAGTCATGCTGTAGCAACCCAACAGTGAAAGTCTGTCTTTAGCTCTTCTTCAGCATCTTTCCAATGCTAACACTGACAAAAAAGGCTGGGCTGGGCTGAGTTCATGCAAATAACTTTGTAAAATGTTGGGGGAAGCCTATATTAAGAAAACTTTACTGCATAGAGGTGTATTCCAAGATCTCACCTCTGCTTTACAGCAGTGCCGCATACCACAGTGTTGCTGCCATAGTGTTACTTTTGTAAAAAATATCTTAATTGTTGTTGTTAAAATTAAGGCAGTAGAGTAATAGCACTGATATCATATGCCATGAAATAGTGATATTTCAGCTTAATTTTAAAAATAAATAAATAAAGGAAAGTCAGTCATGATCTAGGAGACAAGGCAGTGCAAATTGATTTTTTGGCAATGATGAACTTACAAAGCAGAAAAGAGAACAATGGAAATTATACTATTAAATAGCAAATGTGCTGGGGCATGATATATAGTACCAGCACTCAATGTACTTCACAAGTAGAAGTGAAGAAGTTTTCAAATGGGACAACCCTCGTGGCCTCTTCCAACTCTATGATTCTATTATTCCACTCTTGAGTAAGTTCAGGGCCCAAATTTCTGACTGAGATGGCCTTTGGTGATCCTCAAAGGGTGGGCCCTGATCAGGTCCTTAAGGTGAAAAAAACATTGGCCAAATAAAGCAGCTTACAGCCACTGTGGGGGTGTAGCATTCAAACAACACATTCTCCCAGAGTGGCTGGAAACTGCTCCAAGGCCACCTAAGGTAGCCTAAAGCTGCCACAAAAGGAACCAGGATAATCCAGCTCCTGTCAGAGGCTGGCTTGGGACTGCAATGGCAACCTGCTGGCCTGATCACAGCTTAATCATGGCTAGAGTGGCTGGAGGCAGCTCCTTGCCCCCACCCACCCACCCATCCACCCTGTCTGCTTCATCCCTCACATGCACCCATCTTTTTCCTTATTGCTCCAGTACTTGTGACTGCTGCTGAGCAGACCAATCCTTTTGTATTCAGTTAGGCATTTGCTGGAGGAGTTAAGAGGCAGCAGGGGATGTAATTACAAGGTTGGCATGAGCACAAAACAATATTTGCACATGGAAAATGGCAGATGCAATTGAATCGTAAGAAACTTGCTTCAATATTCAATATTCTGTATCTTTAGAATTGTTCCTGTTTATACCTCTGTTTATACCTTTTCCTGCAGATTCATTTACCAATTAATTGACCATGGAGAAGCATCAACTCCATGTTGCCTCTTCTACTGACTGAGCAAAGGGAATGATTCCATTTCCTTTTCTTATCCTAACACAAACTTTTCTTGGTATGTTAACAAGCAAATATATTTCCAGTTGCATTATTAATTATCATGCTGATATTTGCACATCAATGTCTTATTCAGTGCTCATAGCATAATTATATTCACTGTCATTTCTGGCTTAGGGCCACCCTAATGCGACCATTTCATTGGGTTTTCTTGGCAAGATTTCTTCAGATAGGGTTTGCCTTCCTCTGAAGCTGAGAGAGTGAGTTGCTCAAGGTCACCCAATGTGCCAAAAAATTATTCAAACCCTGGTCTCCTAGTGTCCTATTCCCATTCCATGCTCAGTCTATTATCTACTATTCTAGTATTAAAAGGCATTTGCTTTTGACGTTAATGGAGAATTGAAAGGCTTCAGTTCTGTTTGTGGAATTTTGTGGGATCTTTTCAGTGGTGAGGAAATGGCCATCTGTATCTAGAACCATTCGCTGATAGTTCAGTTGCTGCAGGACTAAATTCTAGCAAGGAAAAAAAATCTGATTTCTGTTTCTTCCCCTTAATACTCTCCTGCAAATCTCTATTCATCATCTTGTCTGCTGGTAGAAAACAATTTGCTTCTTTCTCCTGAATTCCAAAACAGACTGCAGTTGGAGCCAAGACGTGGGTTCTCTTCCTGGGAGATTCATGGGCAACTTTGGCCTGGGGATACCAATTTCTGTTCTTTGTCAAAGCCAGGAAGTGGCATCTGCACGGTGCATGCTCAAACAGGCCATTCTCTGTCTGTGATAGCTTTTCTATGTACAGTCATTTGCAGCCACACTGATGCTTGGATTCAATGATAAAATTACTCTTAGGACATTTGGCACATGGTCTGAAGCACACCATATGTTGTGCTTCAGACAAAAATGATTACGGGGATATCCAGAAACTTTGTGGGTCATCTGTAAAAACAGGACTGAGAAGGAGAGGGGGAAAGTGTCACAAAACTGACAGCATGTTTGTACAGAAACTCTCTTTAAGGAAACAATGTAACAGTGTTTGGGAATCAATCGTGCCACATGTGCAGCTGGCTTAAAATAACAAAAAGAGGGACAAGTACATACTTAATTCAGTTTTAGATCCTTGAATGTCTACTCTGCAAAGAGGAGTTTTCCTGGGGATGGGGCTCATTACATGAGACCAGCTCTTCAAACCTCTATTGTATGGTAATAAATTCACAGGTTCATCAATGAGAGACACGGGGCCCTTTCATACTACACATTGATAGCACTTTGATTCCATTCTAACTGCCACCGCTCAGTTGTATGGAAATCTAAGCTAGGTAATTTAGGCAGGCACTGGAACTCTTTGGCTAAGAATTCTAAGTACCTCTTCCCTAAACAGCAAATCCCAAGATTGCATAGGATGATGCTATGTCAGTTAAAGTGGAATTATGGTGACGTAATTGTATTTTGTGAAAGGGCCCCTAAACCACCAGCTCAGAAAGAAGTATCTGACTTTGCACTGAGATGTTTTCAGGTCTGGTGCTATTGTTTGATAAATGCATGTGCGGAAACAAATGCATGAGGCTTGTTATACCGATGTGGTTATTTAATAAATCTGGCCATATAAGTCAATGCATTCATGAGTAGCCTTTAGATAATAGTGTGAATTACTTTACTTACCAAATTTTGTAATAAAACAAGCCAGCTACCTTTTGGGTCAACCTACTGTTAGTGATGTGGTCATTATTATTCTTATGATTCCAGTAAATGATGGAAAGATTAAACATCCCCTGTGGTCCCAGTTTTTAAAAACGATCTCATGCAATAGGTAAAGAAAAGACAAGTGTGTGATTGCAAGTGATACCATTAGTCTCATGCTGAATTAGGCTATGAGGTCTCATTGAAACAAGCTGCACAGCCCTTAGATTCTAAGCCGCCCTGATCGTAGGAAGGGTGGGATATAAATAAAAATTTTATTATTATTTATTATTAAGTTGGAACCTTGACTTCCTCATCCAATTTTTTTTTCTAACAATACCTCTGTCACCAAGGGCTGCTTGTCCAGAGAATTCAAAGTACAGTATTTCTACGTAGATGATCACTACATTTTCTTCAGAAAAGCAGACTTCTATGAACTAGGATTGTATCTGTTATAGCTGTAACTGTGAATATTAGCTATCATAGATGTGCATATTTATTTCATTATTGCTGTTGTGTTCCTTCAAATCATTTCAGACTTATGGTGACAGCAAACCTATCATGGGGTTTTCTAAGCAAGATTTGTTCAGATGACGTTTGCCTTTACCTTCTTCTGAGGTTGAGAGAAAGTGATTTGTCCAAGGTCACCCAGCAGGTTTCCATGGGTGACTGTGGATTCAAACCCTGGTCTCTGGAGTCATAGTCCATCCCTCAGACCATTACACCAAACTGGCACCCTTTCATTACAGGTGTTATAAATCTGATTATACAAGAGGCTGGCTCTTATGGTGAATATAGCATGGCTTTTGAAAGTCCTTCTATTAGATTGAATCAAAGTGCTTGCAAAAATTCACATTCATTCTTCCATATTAGAAAGGGAAGGCAATTGCTGTGAGCATTCCTGGGGTTCCTGGTTGAAATGGGACTAGCAGCTTTTTGCTCCGACTCATACTAATGATCAAGCACCATATGCTGCTGCTGAGCACGTTGGCCATAACAGGACATAGTGTACTGGAGAAGGTGGACTTTGATGTGATCCACCGGTACTTCTTATGTTCCAATCTCTGGCTCAGTGCTATAATAAGAACCACAAACTTCTCTGCAGATGTGCATTCAAACCTCAAGGGAACTTTGCTTGCTGTTCCTGTAGAGCCTCAACTGCTGATCCTGTCTATTTTTATGCTGAAGTCCTTCCGTAAACAAATATCTAAGAATGACAGCTTTGTACCCTAAAGAAAAAGCAAAGCCTAAGTGTCAGGAAACTAGTCTGAGTAAACAAAGCAAACCTTTCACCTTTATGTAATTGCATCTCATTGACAATTCATTATGGATCTAAAAGTGTTTGATTGCTATTGAAACTTCTTTTAACAACGTGTTTTCAGAATTATCTAAGCTTAATTGTGCCCTCTTAGGTTTAATTGGACCTCAAGGGAAACATTTAGTCACATAAATTAAATATGAAACATCAGTATGTAAAGGTTAATTATTAAATTTTAATGGAATTCAAATTCCTATCAAAAGGCTTGAAAGTATTATTTTAAAAAAAGAACATAAAACTTTAGGAGTGGGGTAAAATCCACTGACATACACCTGGTGAAGTTTCACTCCATACCAGTTGACTCCAGATAATGGAGTCTTCAGAAAGAAAGAATCGCACATGATGCTAAACACAGGAGCTATCCTACTGATTTTTCTCCCTGATCTCTTCCCCCATGCCACCACATAATGTTTAGGTGACTTTCAAACACAACTGAAATACCTTGAAATCAGCTATCCCACACTGTTATACCATGTTGCTGGGATCCTCAGACAGGTAGGTATTCATTCTTGGAATTGAATCAAGAAGACAAGGCAAGGGTCTGGCAAGCAAAGTAGGGCAGAGAAATGCTACAAAGAAAATGACATATAAGTTTCTGTCTGTGATTGGGACTCCAGAAAACAAAACTACAAGTAAAGCTATTTTTATTCAGTTTTGCACCATTCTTTTTGAATCACTCTGTAACTACAAGCACGTTTTCTAGGACCCTGGACAGCACCCAAGCAGCAGAACGTTTACCAAAGGAGGCTGGTGTCTAACGAAACAATAGTATATTTTGTCAGGAATCACTTAGATTTTCTTTATATATTGTGGTATGGAGACCACAGGGAATGCTTAATCCTTACCTTCTTCACCACAGCTGTGGCGCACACACACACAAAAAGCCAACCTTGCATAAACCTCCTATTGACATCCAGCCTAACATATTCTCTCTGCTCCATAGTGCTGAAAGGTGTGGGTTGCTTCAGCAACTAAACAGAAGTGACAACAGTTGCAAGCTATACAATTCATCTGAAGTGTAGTTTGTTTTCTCTCATACTCTCACTCTCACTCTCTCTCTCTCTCTACACACACTTCCTAGGACTGAGTACCTTTCTCGGCTATATACCCATGCTGAGCAGTATAGGATCAAACTACACTGTGAAGAGAAAATAGGCTTTCTCACAAAAGGAAGAAGATTGCTACTATTATTCATTACTTCCTTTGACAAGAAGCTTAGTGAAGAACTACATTCCTACTAAAAACAGTGGCTAGATAATGCCCACAGCTTTGTTGGTTGTTGTTGTTGTGTGTCTTTCAAGTTGTTTCTGATTTATGGCAACCTTAAGGCAAACCTATCCTGTGGTTTTCTTGGAAGATTTGTTCAGAGTCATTGCCTCCCTCTGAGGCAGAGAGAATGTGACTTGCCCAAGGTCACCCAGTGAGTTTCCACAGCCAAACAGGGATCAAACCCTGGCCTCCAGAGTCCTAGTTCAAGGTTCTAAACACTATGCGACTCTGGCTTTCAGTTCCTACAGCCTTGATCTTATGTTTGCTCTTTGATAAATGTTTTATCCAAACTATTCAAAGAGCCTGTGATAGCATGTTTTAGAAAGACAAGTCCCTCTTCAACAGGCTTTTTATATATGAAGCCATTATTAAATACCTGGCCTTCTCTTGTCACCGGAATAATTGTGCTTCATAGTTATTGCTTTTGCCTTTCAGTTAACATGATTTCCCACTCAATATGAATATAAGTTAATTCAGCAGGTTGGGAAAATAAGTGTCCTGATTACTGAAAACATTTCTAGACAAATGATGCTGCTTAGCTTCATGATCATCATTATAAATCTTTAGCTAGACCTCAACATTAACCAGCCTCCTTCATATTGAAAGCCTAATGAAATTATGGGCATCACTGTGTTAGCATCCAGCTTACGTCTGATGTCTGGGCCACACTTGAGTTCAAGGTTTATCCTAAAGATATAGACCAAGATGTGGGTTTTTTTTTAAAGTATCCTAAAAATAAATTATTAAATCTGACAAAAGGAGCATTGTTATCATAGTTTTTGTGGGTTTTTCGGGCTATGTGTCCATGTTCTAGCAGAGTTCCTTTCTGACGTTTCGTCAGCATCTGTGGCTGGCATCTTCAGAGAAATTTCTCTGAAGATGCCAGCCACAGATGCTGGCAAAACGTCAGAAAGAAACTCTGCTAGAACATGGACACATAGCCCGAAAAACCCACAAAAACTATGGATGTCGGCCATGAAAGCCTTCAACTTTACATTGATATCATACTTTCTAGAATAACTACTGAAACAGCTCAGTATTAGCAGTAGCTTATCATTCTTTCAGTCTCTGCTTCAAAATAGACAATGTACACCATGTTAATTTGTAGAATATCTTCTAAACACCCCCAAATTGCTTTTAAAAGGATGAGAGAATTCTCCATCAGAGAGACCTGTAGGCCTAGGTGTAGGAATATTTGGTACCTATATTAACCAGTGATACATTATGAGCTGGTGGTAGAAACAGGAGTGATTACTCTGGATGCTCTTGTAAGGTAAAAAGAAAAAGAAAACTTAAGTTTATTATCTCAGGAAATCCATTTTAAGACAAGAGAAGAAACAGACATAAGATCTTGACCTATACTTGGGAAGAAAAGCCCTTAAAAGCTGGCTCTTGTTCTGTGAGCGTAGGCTAGCAGCCATTATTGGGTTTGTGGAGCTCCATGGATGGTCTTTCTCACACAAAAGGAACAAAGAGAAAGAGTAACTTCTTGAAGAAGGGGATAATAAGCTCTGCAGATAAGAAGGAAGCAAATGTAAAAGTACATAGACTAATGAAAGAACAAGTAAACCAAATAATGCATGTCATCAGTGTGTTTGTCCAATCACCTGGACAGTAAATCACCACACCAGCCCTTAAACTATCATTTTGGTAACATAGCTACAGTACCTATGGCCTAGTTATAATTGCTTCATTATGAGTTGACTACTCAGGCTATGATTCACAAATAATCAGTCAATCATCCTATGTGTTCTCTATTCATTTCAGGAGCATCTCCTGGTGGACTATACTGTCATTTCCCCTCTCATTTATCTTCCTGGCTTGCTATAGTTCTCAATATGCCCTTGCAAGATCTTAAAGGGGTTAAGGCCTGCATACTTGAATTGTTTATGAAACTACATGTCATCCTTCAACAGATATGAGAAGAAAATTGCCTTTCTAAACTACTGTAGAGCCCATAATTTATGACATAGGAGTTCTCACAGCATCAGTCACTAGTGGAGCTAACCACCTTTCCTCTCTTCTCTCAACTACTGATTAAGTGCTTATTATGAATAAGCCTTGGCCAAAACTGTTTCCATACAATTTACAGCCATCAGAAAATCTATGATGATAAAATGCCTTACAGTTAATAGGCACTTCTGCATCTGTTCATTTTAAGAAACTCGCTTGATTTGACTGAATGCTAATATCATCAGTCAAATGATTTCTCAGATGAAGTTAATTTTTGTTTATAAATGAAATGCTACATTTAGGGTAAAACAGCTACACACTTCTGATCAAGTTTATTACAGATCAAGTGAATGATGAGTTTCAAATATATATTCTACAATACAGTGCATAATATATTTTACATCTTTCTAATTACAGTAGATAACTCTGACTTCTTATACATCTGTTTTTCTTTCTAATAACAATTTGCAAAATGAAACAAATGATTTGTATATATGTTGAACTGCATTTTGACTGCAACTACTTTCATGACCAAATCATGACTGCATCGCATAGGTAATGCTGATTAGCTTTATATCCTACTTTTGCTCTATGGGACTCAGGGTGGCATAGCACAGGGTTATTTAAAGCAGACACAGGACTGGATGCCTGGATTGCTGCATCCTTTTCCTCTGTACAACATGCTGGTCTATGTGACAGTAACAGAAAGGTAAAGCACTGACTTAAATGAGCCCTTTTGGTCAAATTCATTATCTGTTAACATTGCCTGGCCTTCTTGAGGTTGGTCCTTAAATAGCAAACAAAGTTGGCTAGTGAGCAATTTCAATCCAAGCAAAAAGAGTAATCTGAGCAACTGGTTTCCAAATGAGTACTAAGGAACTCAGCATAGTCTTGCCTTCTCTGATTGTTCACCTTCAAATAAATGTTTATGCTCCATTTTTCTCCCAATATGGGAACCAAGGCAACTCACAACATAGATTGAAACAAAATATAGTTTAAAAATCAATCTTGATAGTAAAATAAAAGCGCTCTAAAGCATGCTGCTTGTATTTTCAGAAAAGGGCGAAATGCTAGAGCTGGTGAGGGCTTTTTTCACCATCTTGCACAAAGACTATGTTGCCTTATACCCAACACTGTCATCCATACCTTTACAACCTCAGAACTCAATAGCATCTGTTCATACTGACACTGACAACTATTTGGAAGAATAGACCTGGACTAGAGAACTTTTAGTCCTCTGGAATGACAGTCTTTGGTAGATAGTGCAAAGAATTGTTGGTCACTCTTTGGCAAGTCACATGAAAGTTATTACAACAATGTTTCAAAATCTCCTGTGGTTGTCTAGGTATAACCTGAGTATAACCTGAGATGCTAGTTTTGAAACTTGGGCTTAAAGCAAGCTACTTTTAAAACCACAATACTGACTACAAAACATTTACAATATATTTCAAATGACTACTGCCTGCAGGACTCCTGGGATAGCAAATCCCTCATCTCTGTAAAAGGTTTTAATGAACTGCATGCACCCTGTAATGCTAGGAAAGGACTTCACTCACTTCTTTGTGAGTCTGCTTGAAGGCAAGTACTACTATGTTTAATGGAATGTATACCAATTGCAATTCTGTCTAAACAGTTACCTGTGTATATTTCTCATTGAAATCAATGAGATGAATTCCTGTGCAGACACACTTGGGATTGTGCTGTTAGACCATTAACATTAGTTGTGCACTGGAGACTGAATCAAACCTTAATTTTCTTCAGTTGAAGTCAAGAACAGTTAAAATTAATGACAGAAACATGCACATTGTATTTCCACAGCCCATGTTTAAAACTTTCATTTCTGAAAGAAAATATTATCCTAGCAGAAGGAAAAACTTGAAGAGACTAATAATTTTGCATGTATATTTTCCTGCCCATCTTGTCTGGAAGAAAATATTAACAACTCATCTATATATAAAAAGAAACCTAATTTTAAAATGTTTATCTTAGGTTTTCAACATATTCACTGTACTGTAAGCCCTGCTGATTTGGTTCAGTAATTAAACTTATTGATATCCTGAATTGATTTCGCAAATGGATTTTTTTTCAGTTTGACCTTCTCAGCCTGCTTTTTCATGTGTGAATCATACAAATGGTTTACTTCATGCATTATTCCCAAGGAACTTATGCAATATCCGCTAGAGAAATCTCTGTGCAATATATTCTATACCCAGCATTTTGAATCATAGCTGAACTCACAAGTAATATAAACAAGCTCCTTAAAACCAATGCCATAGCAAATACATTAAAAACAAACAAACAAATATTTAGTCCCAATCCATCAGATCAGACTGAGCACCAAGGACTTTGGTGTACACATAGAGCTTCATATGTGAAGGGACATCATTGTTCACTTCCATGCTGAAAATGTTCCAAAAACTTTGGGATTATCCATAATAGCTGTACTTGTTTTTTCCCCTGTGGAGATTAAAACGAGGTTAAAAGGGCCACAACACTCATGCACACTTTTTTAAATGCTGACCACCAGCTGTTCTCCGCTCCTTTCCCCTCCACTTTCCAATTTCAACACTTTTATAAAAAACAAAACAAGGGCTTCTTTCTTAGAACATCCCAGATAATTGGGACTCTTGTAGCCCAGATGATAATTATGATGCTGATTTGAATATATGGTACAATTAGGTGTGAATATTGGAGGATGTGATTAGGAAGCATTTCATCACTCTGAACAGGCTTTTAAAAATACACTTATCCCTCCACATTCACTGGGGTTAGGGGCACAAGACCCCCGTGAATGTGGAAAAACGACAAATAACAAAAACACTATGTTTTTCCCTAAGAGAACACCTCTCTAGGAATCTGTGTCCCCCAGTGCAATGCTGTGGTCAACATCTGACAGACACTGACCATAGAACTGTGCTGGAGGAGCTACAAATGCCTAGTGTCGTTTTCTCTCTAGGAATATCTGGGTCTTTCGGTGCAACTTTTGGTTAAAGTAGAGTTGCGCTGGAGGACCTAGATATTCCTAGAGAGAACATCTTAGTGAATAATAAAATTTACAAAAGTCAAAGCCACAAATGTGGAGGAACGAGCGTACCAGATTATAAACAGGATTCCTGCCCTCATTCTAAATATACACTTGCACCCAGAAACAAAATGGGGGGGATATATTTCATGATGAATTAGCTTTTTAACTTTCCTCCATTGTGGATCAGCTCCAACATCAGCACTTACTAGCTTCTTTAATATGCTCTAAGTCAGGGGTAGGCAACCGTTTTGAGCCGGGGGCCGGGTTGCTGTCCCTCAGACAACTGGGGGGGCCGAAGCCAAAAAATAAATAATTATTTTTTTTAATTAAATAAATAAATAAACCAGGACAAATGTAGGACAAAATTTTCAAATGGTGGTCACTTTTTTAAAAAGTGGACGACACACGAAAAAATTTGCTGATTTTTTTTTAAAAAGGTTAATATAAATGCATGTTTCTGAGGCTTCTATAGACAATTGCCCCTGCGCGCGAGAGGCCAAAGGCCCCAGCGGCAATCGGCAGCAGGACCGGGCTGGGGCCGGTCCCAAGGCCTCGCCGGGCCGCATCCGGCACGCGGGCCGCAGGTTGCCTACCCCTGCTCTAAGTTTTTCAGATGGGCAAAAGGGACAGGAGTATAGCGGGATGTTCCTATCAGTGTTATGTGACTGTGTGAAGATTTTCAGATGGTGTTCCATTAATGAAAAGCAGCTGGAAAACTCTGCTTTATTCATAGGATAATGGCAGGATTATCGCACTATCATGCAACATCATCTGAAAAACTTCACCCAACCGTGAAACTCTATCAGGAGCATCCTGCCATACTCCCGTCCCTTTTGCCCATCTGAAAAAGTCCAATGTCTCTTGCTTCTAATCACCACAGTCTTACAAAAGTCATCCACCAAAGAGGTATGCATGGACCAGTGCTTGGCTAGCAAGGCCATTTTCTGGTGTCCTCCCACCTTTCTGACCACCACCTCAGCTCCCTCTTCTATCCCTCATCTGTAACTTCATGATTCAATCATCAGCTTCCAATTTTGGACCAACATTTGGATTTTGTTGCTGTCCTGTATCTTTTGGATTTTGCTGTTTTCCTGCAAATACATGTTGCATTGGCCTAAAACAAATGAAAAGAGTTCTGAGAATCTGTGAAGTAACCACATAATTCATAAACTCAGGCTTCAGTGGTAAAACTCAGAAAACCTTTCTTCAACAACTAGAGATATACATCGGAATTGTTCATTGTCAGAACTAACCAATAGCCTCAACAGACCAGCACTAAACACCGGCCTCAGGGCAGAGCGAGGGTGTTGCGATTGCATGCCAGCCACCCCAACTCTGCCCCCAGGCTGCCAACATGTTGCCTGCCTGACTAGATGGCAGGCAGTGTCATGCCGTGTCTTCAGCACAATGTGTACAGGCACTGCACCGAAGAAGTGGTGAAAAGCTGTGGCAGCGGATAGGGCACCCTTTCCACAGTGCAAAAAGAAGCCGCTTTTTGGGCTTCTTTTTGTGCCATGGAAAGGCCAAATTGGAGCTGTGGCATATAGTTCCCAATCCTGCAAGGCCACTCCAAAGGGGCAGTCTGTTAAGCCCCAAGGTTAGCAATGCAGAATTAAAGCAGGATCATACAGTTTCAAACTTTGGTGGTCAACCTTCTCATTTGTTACAAAAACAAAACATTCTTTATTCTCTTTTTCTTGTGGAGCTGCCCTCTTTTCTTCCTCTGCCAACATAAAACATACCAACATACCTATAAAGCCCTACATGGCTCAGGTCCATACTATTTGGCAGACCATTTCTCCTGGTATGCATCGTCCTGGACTCTGAGATCCTCTGGAGAAGCTCTTCTCTCCATCCCAACACCATCACAAACACGGTTGGTGTGGACGCGAGAGAGGGCCTTCTCAGTGGCTGCCCCTAGACTCTGGAACTCCCTGCTCAGGAAAATCAGAATGGCTCCCTCCTTGATGGCCTTCTACCGGCAGGTGAAAACCTACCTGTTCACACAGGCATTTAAGGAATTGCTATAAGGACAGGCTGGGATCTTGGACCATTTAAAAATATTGATACAATTTTTTTCTCTATATATATATAGTTTTATCTTTTTAAAATATGTTTTATTCTTTTAATATCTATCTGTTTTAATACTGTAATAATTTAATTCCTTTTTAATGTACTTTTTTTAAAAAATGTTTTAATTGTACTGTTTTTAATGCTGTGAAGCCACTCTGAGTCCCTGTCCTGGGGAAAAAGTGAGATACAAATAAATATAATAAATAAATAAATAAACATTCCCGAAAGAATGACCTTGGATCTTCCCAAGGCAGTCTCAACTCCCTTCTGCTTGCTCATTAACCACAAAGGGATGTGCTCAAGAGATTCTAGCAAATGACAGTCTACTATATATCCCATCATTTCCCAGAGTACAGTATAACACATTAATCCAGTAAATAGCAAACAGGTAAAGCTGGACTCTCCGATGTTAACATTTTACACCATGGCAGGCAAGCTGAAGGATTCAGCTACTGACACACACACAAAAAGCCATTGAAATTTCTCTTCCATGGCTAGAGAATGAAAGCAGAATGATCTTTCCAAGCAATTAATGAGACCTTGGATAAACAGAAAATGTTACTCAGATCAAACAGGTTGAGCCTGTGAGAAAAACTCATTTGCTTTGTCTGAAGACCTGATTTTGTAGGCATTCTGCCAGATGTCAAAAGCACTCATTTAGGCAGTAACTGTGTACAAGCATACCTGAGAGTAAACATCTTGGAACCTATGGAGGGAGGCTCACTTCAGAATAGGCATGCATAAGAATGATCAGTTAATACATTCCCATTCCCACAAGCCATACAGATTGCACACAAGCCACAGGGCTTCCACCTGTGGCATAACTTTTTCAGTGATGGCACACATTTGTGGAACTTCTGCTAGAAACAGAATTTTCCTCCACACTTTGTCTTTCAGGCACTAGTTAAAAACATATATTTCTTTGGTTTCAAGGAGTAAGGTATATAATTTTTAAGTAAACAACAACAAAAACTACTAGGCAGGTATGATCCATTATATATATTAAAGTATCTCTTAATTCTGGCTGGAAGTGTCCCAGTATAAATTTAACTGATTTATTTTTCTACCCATCTCTGTTTCTGAAGTAAAAAAATTGTGTCTAGCTTTCCTAAACTTCATAGCTTTCACAGTTTCATCCATGGAGTCAATTTCTGAGACAAGAAGGACTGTTGATCATATCTTTGACCAAACAATTTGACTTTGATGGCGGGGGGAGCCAAAGGATTTTGTTCAAATAACTTATATTGTAATGGACTGAATCTCCACAGGTAGTTTCTTGTGTAATGTATATGGAAGAGTCCTGAAGGCACATCAGTACTTTGGAGTTAATTATTTCACTTGTATGGTAGATTTCACCATGTATCAATTCCCTTCTTCCCCTTCTCCACCACCACACCACACATGATCTATCAAAAAAATAAAGCAAGCTTAGTCTTCTTTGCAAAAACATATGAAGTAGGTTTACTTACAAACACTAAAGTTTTCATAGCATCTCATAGCAAGCAACTCTGTGATGTGCTCTTCAAACTTGGAGGAGAGAGAACTGTAGACTGCAAAATGGAGGATGAACAAACTGATGCAGAAAAAGAGACATGCAAACTAGCAACTACTGAGTAAAAGCATAATAAGATTCCAAACAATTTGGAACTGAATTAGGTGTCAAAATATTATTATATCCATATTACTGAGATATACTGCTGAATTCACGTACATGGGCATCATGGCACTGAAACTCATTTATATACATGGTTCAGACACAATGATAAAGAACAATGAATAGACCAAGTCTCTGTTATGTGAAACTCTGATATTAAAGTATCACCAGCTGCAAAAAATAGATTCTTCCATTTTCCTATTGTCTCCATGAATGCAGACCATACCTAGATAAGGTCTTGTTTATCAAGGCCTTTATTTTTAATGAAGATATTGTCCTAGGGGCAACTAGTCAGTATAGAATTTATACTCAGAAACAGAATCTAATGAAAAAAAGTAATATGCCTCCCAACCTTGTCCTACACTATAAAACTTCCCAAGGGAATTTGGCCTGTAAACATTACACTGCATCATGAATTAAATACCCAGCACACTGCCAACACTTTGCATTTCAGATGTGACTTGGAGTGCTTTTGGCTGAAGCATCGCCTTCACTAAGGGAGGGAGAGAAATCACCATACTACAATTCAAAATAACTTCAGTTTTGTTGTTGTTGTTCTGTTGTGTTTTTGTCTCAAGTAGGAATTATATATGTTTCTTTTCCCTACCTCTTTTCCTGTTGTGAGCCCTAGATGTATATAAATGAGCCTACATGTGCAAGTTCCAAATAACTTTAATATTGATTCTATTCTTTGGGTTGTTATTATTCAAGTAACTCGCAAGCTGCATAAATAACATTCAGCCACAGAACAAATATCAAAACAGAATTACAAAGCAGATGGACAATTCTAAGTACATTGTGTTATAACCAACACTGAAGGGCCCTTCAGTTATATTCTGAAATGCAGAATCAGTTGTGCATAGATATTATTTAAAATTTCCAAAAAGGCTTGTTGGGGGGGAAATATCATTCAGTTGCTAACGTACATATGAGATATAATCTGCTACATGCTTCATCATGCTGAGTTTACCCTACAAGCTCTGGCCTCAGTAATGCTAATAACATAATAAAAAGCATAGGCTATTGTGTCCTGAAACAGACATCTGGTACATTTAGCTCAATATGTATGCTGTTATATATTTTTCACTTGTTTTCTTTTTTAATGGCTAGGGCCTTCAAAGCAATGTACAGTACAGCAATAAAATAAAATAACAAGAAAGGCAAAATGTTCTTTATAACAAGCCAAAACAATATTAGAATCTGTGAAAGTCCTGAACAAACACCAAAGTTTTTACCACCTGTTTAAATGCAGTGGGGAGGGAGCCAATATGATGCTCCCTTAGGAAAAAGTTCCTTTACTACAAAAGTTGCTACAGAAAAGGTGTTCTGTCATGTATCCAGCAAATGTGTCTGCCTTGGTGGTGGAATAATACAAGACTGCAGTTCGTGAAGACTGCAGTTGATGGGCAGGCTCATACAAGAAAAGATGATCCTTCAGATACCCTGGTCCCAAACTACTTGGGACTTTATAGGTGGGAAACAGCACCTGGAATTGGAATTGATTCAAGATTGGTGAGTTCCAAAGCCAAGCTAAGTTGTCCCATAAAACAAAGACTGCACCCACACTGGAGAAATAATCCAGTTTGACACCACTTTAACCATGGCTCAATGCTATGGAATTATTGGAACTGTAATTTTGTGAGACATGTAGCCTTCTCTGTCAGAGAGCAGTGGTACCACAACAAACCATAGTTCCCAGAATTCCATAGCATTAGAACCCTTGGCTGTCAAAGTGGTGTCAAACTGGTGTCACAACCAGAGGGTGCATTTACTGCAGAAATAATGCAATTTGACACCATTTTAAGTACTATAGTTCCATCCTATGGAACCTTGCAATTTGTAGTTTCATAATGTCTTTAGCCTTCTCTGCCAAAGAGCACTAATGCCTCACAAAAATATAAATCCCAGGATTCCATAGATGGAGGTGCTTATCCCAGGCAGCAGAGTGGAAAGTGTTGCACCTATTCCTCCCAGATCAGGCTTCCAGTAGTACCACTCTAAAGATCCCTTCTGGCTGCATTTGTCACAACCAGGACATGGCCACCCTGGCTTTCCAAAACTAATCCCTTTGGTTAGGGTACCCTGAGAGGATATCAGTGCTGCACAGTGGGAGAAGGGCTATGGGGCAACAGTGGGGAGGGAATAGTTGGGGTGATGAAGGGGGCAGCATTTTCCCCACTTCCAATAGTGGAAGACCTTGAGCGACACAGACCAGATCATGCAACTCCATACAGTGCATTTTGGCTTTTCAGTCATTTAAAGTCCATTAACTGAAGGGATGCAACAGCAGTAGATCCTACCTAAACCATAAAGAAGTGGCCTCCAAGGGCTGAGCTCCTTTTCTGTGTTGGCCTCTACAGGTAGAAGAGGAAATCAAGGAAATCCCATTGCCCCTGAGAAAATTTACTCAGAAACTATAGTAATAATGGCATTTAATAAAGACATAGAAACAGTAATAATAGTAGCAATGTTTGAAATTACAGACAATATGCTAACTAACAAATAGTAATCTATACGTAAGACAATAAAAGACTATAGTTAGCAGAAACAGCTACATCAGGTGTAAAAAATATATACCTCATTGTATATAATGGGACTTAAGCATCCACAGATTTTGGTATCCACAGGATGTCCTGGAACCAAACTCCATCAGATACCAAAAGCCCATTGTATTTTTTAAAAATGTCCTATGCTTCAGATCAAATTTAAAAATCTTTGTAAATTTTCCTATAAAAATGTCCCACATTCAACAAAAACTAGCAATCTAGGACCCCCACACACAACCTTCCAAGACACCCCTAAATATGAAAAAGCCATTTTGCAGCCTAAAAATAAATGTGGAAGTGGCGTTCTGTCACTTTAGTTGTACAAAGAAGCCTTCCAAGAAGTGGTCTGCTGGGAGTAGGGAAAGAAACATCTGGCTTACAGATAACTGCTCCAGAACTAGATGCTCTGTGGTTGTATTTCCTGATAAATAGTCCTAGGCTTTAAAAAAAAAAAGAAATATTGTTGGAGTCAAGATTGTTAATAATTACCTATCTTAAGTGTATTCTCAAGGCAGTATAATTTTTGCACAGGAACCTATATCACTGTTAAATTTGCCAGTGACCTATTAAAGAAAAAGAGGAGAAATAAATGGATGAAAGAGCTGTATAGGTAGCTTCCAATACCATCCTAAATCACTAGCATTTTCACGTTATGTATCCATTCTAGTTCTAGAAGATATATTTCTTTCTTCTTTCACACAAATAAAAACCAGATAAAGGCTGGCATTTAGCACTGCAGTTACAGATTCATAACATAGAACTCTAGATCCATAATTTCTCCATAGTCAGTAAGACTGCATACATTACCACATGAGCCCTGTTCTCGCTGCTATTGTGTTAATTACTAAAAATCAAAACATAATGGTTGCAGAGCAGCCATTATTGCACATCTTTGCAATAGTGAGACTAGAGCTGCTTCAGCCATCATGCTTCAGCCATTAGCATCCCTTAACCTTGTACCTGTGCCCTAGTCCTCACCAAGCATGCCTTTTGGTGGTTTTTTTTAATTTATTTTTACTTTTTGATGCAATTCTGGGGTTCTGCTAATGCAAGTAAAGTTTTAAAAAGGAAAAAATGGAGAGAGAGAAAGAAAAGAAATCAGTCAGTGTAGCAGACTTCGCTAGATCATTGGATGAAGAGCATGGAAACAATCTTCCCTCAAGAGGTGAAAGTTCTTCATGCCCTTTTCCCAAGTGAGGGATAAAATCCCTTCTCTTGTGGAAGGGTTTGGGCTGCCTTAGACAACCCACACAGTTTGGGGGTATGCACCATCTAAACATCATGCCCCCAACACAGCCTGATGGAAGACCTTTTGGCCTGTCTGTTTTGGGCCACAGCCTCTTTTCTTTCTTTGCTTTTGAAAAAATATTTTGGTTAATATATCATTATCCTTCCCTATGACAAAACAGTGCTTATGTGCCAGGCAGATGTGATTCATAGAAGGCTAGCAGAAGCAAATTCTATTCTGTTCCTGTGGTCATGCTGAAAAATATGTAATGATAAAATGGAGGACTGCACATATTCAAAGTATTTCTTTTCTTTTTAATTAGTTATAAAATCATTTCCCTTGTTTTACTATGACATGTCAAGAGTACAAAATCATTTGTAAGTCATGTAAGGAAAGTAGGGTCCAGGACGAATGAAAAGAGAAGCCTAGGTTAGAATTCTGTGGTGGAGCTACATCTTTGTAAGTGTACTTAAATATGAGTGTTACATCTTCCTAACTGGAGTTAGGTATGCAAGATTTAGAATTGGTCAATTTCATAACATTCATATCCAGCAGAGGGCTGCAGTTTGCATTACAACATAGCATTACTACATAGCATAGCCAGGAAAGTGCCCTATGCACACTACAATTCCAATGCACATCAGGCACTCCTGTCAGTATCCCATCTTCACAATTCACTAACAGGATTTTGGAGCACCTTTGTTACTTATCTAAATATATATAGTAAAAGTAAAAGTGATATAAGATTTTGGTGATTATTTGTGTGTTTCACATGTGAAGTAATGAACATGGCCATACAGAGCAGCAGTAGGAATTGTGTGGACTTCTAGATGTTGTTGAATATTCTTCACCATTGTCTATACTGCCTAGGGCTGAAAAAAGTTGCAATAACTGGAGGACTCTGGGTGACCAGATGTCCTGCTTTTCCATGACATGTCCTACATTGCAACCTTCTGTGCAGCGGGAATTTCATTTTGAGTTTGACTAAGAAGCATGCATTTATATTTATATTAGCATTTTAGCTTTTATTTTGTAATGTCCTACATTTTTCTTGAATATCCTACGGTTTGTGGTACCATGTCCTCTTTTGTGGTTATGTCATCTAGTTCCCTTGGGAGGATTCCATGATTACCACCCCTGGTCTGGGGGGAATTCTTTCATGAGACTATTATGTCCAGGGTGTAAAATTGCCAAGCTGTACCACTAGGTATGGACTGGCATTTCCAAAAACTACAACCACCAAAACCCCACCAGCAATCATGAGTCATAAGTCTGAAACACATATATATGAGCCTAAATCCCCATTTACTTCTCTTTTAATAGGCATGTAGTGGCTTAAAGAGAGCCAGCAGGGTGTAGTGGTTTGAGCATCCTAGCCCGACTCTAGAGGCCAGGGTTAAAACTCTGGCTTGACCATGTAGATCCACTGGGTGACCTTGGGCAAATCACACACTCTCAGCTTCAGAGGATGGCAACAGCAAACCCCTTCTCAACAAATCATCCCAGGAAAAACCCATGATAGGGTCAACTTAGAGTCACCTTAAGTTGGAAACGATTTGAAGGCACAGAACAACAAAGTGGCCTAAATGCCATAAATGCATGAGATCCCCATCTAATTTTGGAAGATAAGCAGAGTTAGCTTTGGAAGGGACACTGCCAACAAATACCAGGTGTCATAGGCTATATCACTGAGGAAAGAACTGGCAAAACCACCGCTGAGTATTCCTTGCCTAAGAAAACCCCATGGGGTCACCGTAAGTTAACTGGCAACTTGAAGGCACACACATACACACACAAAATAAAGCCTACCTGACTCAAGCAAAAGAAAGAAAAACTTCAGGGTTTTCCGATGTGGTCTTGTATTCTAAATAAAATCATTGACTGTAAAATAGAAATATAATGATTCTATTATGTATGCTTCTATCAAATATGATGCCTGGGGATCACTGACTTTCACTATTCCCATCGTAACATCCAATTAGCGTACCTTAAAGGCTTTTATGATAAACCAAGGTAAAGTTAGAATAATTATCTTTGTACCCATTACCAAGGGCATGTTTATATTCATATGCCTTTTGGGGTGGGGGAATTATCTGAAAATAGCACTGCAAAGGGGACTTTATGTGATTCATTAATGCTGTGCACATTTCTTTTCGAATTTATTAAGGAAATATCAGCATAACCATATGGAATTAATTTTCTTAAAGAGACTTAGATACAAGCGAGAGATTAATAATGATAATATAGTGTGGCCTTTATCCTCCTGTTGGGCTTAAGGGACTGAAGGGCAGGATGTAGTCTAGCAAAGTTAACGGAATACACAGAGAGAGTGAGAGAGAATGGGTTTCACATCTGTAACAGAAAGATCTCTCCAGAATTCATCTCTTCTTTCTCATCCTCCTCATCATACAATTTCTTGCTTTACAGACAGAATTAAAATCCATTTATATTCTAACCCAATGTAAAAAAGAAAAAGGAAATAACACTCAGAATTCAGTACAGGAAATATGCAAATCCTAGCCCCTTCCCTCCAAGCCCCATTTGAAGGGAAGCAGCTGGTGCAAACATTAGGGGCCTATTCCCCTATCACTAGTGTAGCAGCTGACTGTCACCCCATCCCAAAAGTGTGACAGGAAGAAGCAGGGGCCCTGTTGCCACTCCCCCTCATGCTGGAGATTGCTTGCAGGGAGTGGGGTCAACCAACTGGTTCCCAAACAACAGGGGAACAGCCACCTGTTGAGTGCAGCAGCTGCTTCCTAGTAAGTAGGATCTGGGAGACTTTCAAGGTTCCTACACAGCTACTAAATTAGAGGGCTACATAGGGATCATGAATACATAACCATCACGGGTGTGTAACTCAAAGTTATGCGTTTGTAACTGCCAATAGAGTTTTCTGGCTATTATCTCAGGACATATTTTAAAAATGAGTTTTCTTTTCTCTGAAAGTAGCCCAACTCTTATAAACTTGGAAAAATTTGCATGGCCTTCTTCGGGGGCTGTGAAACGAGGAAGCACTGTGCATACATTGTTGTCGTAAGCCTTCAAGTCATTTCTGGCTTATGGTGACCCTAAGGTGAATCTATCACAGGGTCTTCTTGGCAGGATATGTTCAAAGACATTTTACCTTTGCCTTCCTCTGAGGCTGAGTGAATGTCACCTAGTGGGTTTCCATGACCAAGCAGGGATTCAAATACTGGTCTCCAGAACTGTACTCCAACATTCACATCACTACACCACTCTGGCTTTTTATGCATGTACCTGTAAATACGGCATAAATTAAATGGGAGCAAATGTTATAGGTCAATATATACAGTGGACCCTTGTTATACGCTGGGGTTTGTTTCCAAGATCTCCCATGGATAACAAAATCCGTGTATGCTCAAGTCCCATTAAATATAATGACACAGCAAAATGGTGTCCCTTATAAAAACAAATGGAAAATCAGGGTTTGATATTTGTAATTTACACTTTTTTTAACATTTTCAAACCATGGATGCAGTGTGACGGCAGCCTTATACAAACCCATGCTATCACACACTGCTTCAGAGAATCTGGCCACAAGCCATTTAGGGTATTAATGGCTCAGCTGATGTCCTGGACTGCAGCCAGCACACACAAACATACGCCGATAAGGATGGCTCAACAAGCTATGTAGCTGGAAATAGTCCACAAACCTTGCAGGGAGTGAGAGAAAGAGCAAACCGAAAGCCAAAGCCAGGATAACAGGGATCACGATAGTCAGTCCAGTCCAGGGTCAGGTCAGCCAGAGGGTAGCAATAGTCCAGTCTGTTCCAAAGTCAAGAGTCAAGGCAACAAGGACTCAAGATACAGGGAGCCAGTGCAGGCAGCAATCACACCAAAAGATCATGCAATAAACTCTGGCACTGAGTTGGTGTCTCCCAGGTGGTTAAGTAGGAAACTTTCTTCTCAGTGCCAGCTGAGACTTGTTTGCCAATTCCAGCAATTCTGGACCAATGCACGCAAGCACTCTCAGCCCTGTGTTGCTTAAAGGAAGGCACCTCCAGGCTTGGCTCTTCCCCCGAGTCACCACTAGGCTGCTGAGCCTCAGGAGGAATCCCACCAGCACTAGGACCTGGCTGAGCCTCCTCCTCTGGGGCTGGGAGGTCGCAGCTGGGATCTGGCAGAGCAGGATTAGCACTTGGTGTAGCCTCAATTTTCCCTTGCGGAAATAGAGGAGCTACATCCTCCTCATCCTCTGAGACCGGCACTTGGCTGGCCATGACAGCTGAGCCCATGAAAGACCTTTAAATCAGACCCATGAAATAAATGGCAGCCCAAATATACTGGTGGCACAATATGTTTATATTGTTCTCTCAGAGTAGCCTTCATTTTGGACTAAATTACATTTCTGAACTATTTTCAAAGTTAGCCCCCAAATAATATTTTGCAATAATCCAAAAAGGAGGTTATCATACCATAACAATACCAGAGCTATCTCTGTTGAGGTAAGACTAAGGAATAACCAAAGAAGCTTAGGGGTTTCTGTCTTTTCCTTGCTAAAGATTATTCCAGACTAGTCTCCTTCTTGATGAAGACTTGCATTACTGGGAACCCCTAAATCCAAATGCATTCGCCTGGCACATAGACGTCATGTCACACCCCTCGCAAGTTATAAACAATGCTGACTAGATATGGCACTAATTGTACAGGCTATTTCTGGACTGACACTATGATGAGGTAAGTAGCTAAATGGCAAGACATTCAATAGAGGCTTACAAACTGTGTGGACGTGTGTCCTTAGCAATATTAGCTATTCTTAAACAACAGCTACACAAGGAGCAGACAGCCTCTAGGTTTTCTTTTATTACTATTCCCATCATACTTCAACTTTAGAAGGCTTCCAGGAATATTGAGAAACAGAGTCCAAAAACATCTGGGATCCCACAGTTACCCGAGCCCTTATGTAACTCATGTGGTATATAAAAAATGAAGATGTTTTAAAATAGAGTAATGTAGGCCAGAAGCACAGTACTGGACAAAGCACTCAACAAGACCACAAATATGATAAAACAACAAGAAGGGCCTAATGTAGAGCAGAGGATCATGTAGCCTTCAGATATTGTTAGTCTGTTTTCCCATTTACCTCTTTGAACCTAACTAGGGGCAAGAGATGTTAGGATATGGAATTCTGAACCATCTAGAGGGCAACAAGTTCCCCAACCCTGACATAAAGTATTATGTTAAAGCTTCAGTAAGATTCAGCAGAATTGGGTTAAAATGGCTATTCAGACATGAAGCTCATCATATAACCTTTGTCCAGTTGCTCTCTCTCACTGAAACCAAGGGGGATGATAGTGGTGATAAAAGAGCGTGCACCAGAACCATTTATGCTGTGTCCCATTACTCACAGTAATATGCTGTTGAAGGACATGGGAGAGGACTTTCTTTTCTGTGAAACTTCAGTTACAGAATACCCTTCCTATAATGGCCAAATTATCACTGATTTTGCTGCTATTCTGGCCCCAAGTGAAAGCTTGGTTGTTTACAAAAGCCTTTTGGGCCAATTTTGTACAGATGCACACATGTGGATGTACACATGAGGAGCCCTAATGGTGCAGTGATGATGCCAGTAGTGTAGCGAAAACGTTGTGAGTTTGATCCTGCAGGGCTCCAGGTTGACTCAGCCTTCCATCTTTTCCTAGGTTGGTAAAATGAATACCCAGCTTGTTAGGGGCGATTGGCTTACACATTGTAAACCACTTGGAGAGTTCTGAGCACTATAAAGTGGTATAGAAATATAAGTGCCATTGCTATTGTTATTGCATTGTTTTGAATTACTTTGAAGTATTTCAACTGGTTTTAATCTGATTTCTTTTAAATTCTTCAACTTGTTTTGGCTTTTTAAAATAATTTTTACCTTTTGCGTTGATTTAAAATGACTGTACTGATTCTACTGCACACTGTCCCAAGACCTTTTGATAGAGGATGGAAGACATTTTTCTCTCTCTAAACTGGTCTAATATATCCATAAACAATTATGGAGAAGAAAAGAGCAAGACATTCCAGTCTCAGACAAAAAATGTTCCCAAATAGATAGGCCATTGTGGCCTTTTAGTTTTCAGTATTATTAAAGACTCTCTCAGAACATTCTGGGATTAGGCTTGATTCATTAGATGGTAAGGAGCTGCTAATCCAGACGTTTGCTCTTGCTTGTTTTCCCTCCAAGTCAGAGAAGCCAGGGGCAGTGGGATCACATCTTTTTGGGGGGCTCAGTAATCAAAATGCTGAACTAGCTAAGACAGCTGGGAAGCTAGGCAACAGGGCTGTAATTTATATGCAGAAACCTTGCTAAATTTAAGCTTCCTAAATCCTTGCCCACATACTATAGACAAAGTTGCCATGCTTTGTAAAATGAAGGCAAGGTTACAATTCCAAGGTTATATTAATAAGCAAAACTTGTCATCCAAGGTTTTCCCTCCTAGCACCAAGCATATGGAAATGGTATCTTTTTTAGTCACTGAGAACAAGAAACCAGCTAGAGGAAAAAAGAATATTTGAGGACTTCTCAAAAGTCACTGATAACATTCTGCCTAAAGCTTATGTGTGATATATTAGACTGAATATGCAAATAGAATTTTAGATATCTAAATACCAATTTGTAACCTTAGTATTAGGGAACTTTCCCCCTTCAGTCCGGATTACTGCAATATCTTATATCTTGGGTCATTACAATGTCCTGGGTTGCTGAGCAAATCCCATTCTGGAAAAATTGCTTTTCTTTTTCAACTCTCAAGAAGAAAAGTTTATAGAAAGGGTACATGACATCAATGATGATACATGGGTTAGCATGACTACTTTTTTCTCCAGATGTATGGAAATGGGTTGCAAGACTCCACTGAAGTGAATATTTTTTTCTCCTCATTTTTCCATTTCCCATTTTTTAAATGAACTATCTTTCACCTCTTAAATACTGCTTTCTCGTGACCTTGACACACATTTCACTGAGCATTTTATGCAGGTTTTGTATTCTCAAATTAAAAGTTCTTGCACCTTTTCTGAGAGAATAAACATATCTCATATTCAATGCAAATACTGTGGGAGGGAGGAGATGATAGGATTGGATAGGGTTTGACTTAAACAGGTCCCTGAGAAAGGCTCCTTCTGTTGTGAGAGGAAACTGAGACCTAGAGGATGGTGGATCTTCATTTGCAAAGAAAAGCCAGAGATTCCCAACGGGGAAAAAGAGTGGAGAAGCCATTTTTATACTCCCGTTTTCCCTACATCCACCAAAACCCCTCAAAATTTCAGAAAAACTGTTAGGATGCTCCAATTGACAATGCATGCGATGGCACTAAAAATGTTACCCCACTTCACCCCAGTCTGTGGGGAGCACCCTCTAGATCCCAGTTTCCTCTCACAGCAGAAGGAGCCTTTTTCATGGAACTTCATTTAAAACCCAGAATCTATTTCATACTACAGAATTACAGCACTGTGATTCCATTTAACTGTCCTGCTTCTGTCTTATGCAATCCTGGGATTGTCAGTTTGTGGAGCAACCTTAAGAATCCCCTGCAGAGAGCTCCTCTGACCAAATGAGAAACTCCAGGACTCCACAGGATACAGGCATTGTACTTAAAATGGAATAATAGTGTTATGATTCTGTAGTGTGAATGGATCCTAAGACTGGAAAGGTAAGCATGGTAATACAATAAATATTCCAGTAGAGGAGACATAGATTGGAATAGGGAAGAAATCTCTCATGTTCATGCTTCTGTACATAAAAATTAATGGTACAGTATAGCAGTTCACAGATCTATTCAAATATGTCACATGTTCATTCATATCTGAGTGCATATCTAGATTTCCAGTGGAAGAGAATGTCTCTCTCTTCACAAATCCATACATTTTGAAGGTTTGCAGAGGTAGGATTTCAGAGATAAAAGCATCCAAAAACATACTTTATTTTGAAAAAAGGTACCCAACTAATAGGATGTACAGTAATTTTAAAATTATAACAAAAATACGTACTTTCTTGAGCAGAGAGGGGTAAAAAAAAAAATCTCAAAACTAACCCATACCGTTTTCACAACCGAAAACAGAAAAAGCTGGAAAGAGAAAGAAAGATCTCAGTGACTGTGACAAAGCAATCCAACACCCCACCTTTCTCCCCAAAGTCATCTCTGAACAAGGACATGCCAGACTATTAGACACATCAACATTTACATCTCTATACATTTGATCTTCAGAAAGACTCCCAGCAAGGAGAAGATAACAAATAAGGTAGGAGTTGGGGAAGATGGTGTTCAAGGGTGGTCAAGGTGGTGCAGTGGTTAAATGCCAGTACTTCAGCACTCATTCAAACCACAAGGCTGTGAGTTCACTCCCAGTCAGGGACTCAGTCGGCTCAGCCTTGCATCCTTCCAAAGTCACTAAAATGAGTACCCAACTTGTTTGGGGCAATTAGATTACAGTTGTAAACTGCTTAAAGATTGCTTAACGTGGTATGGAGTGGTATATAAATGAAGCTGCTATTGCTATATTAAGCAAACAACATCTGCCACTATTTCTGGGCCACATGGCACCACTTTCTTTACTTCACCTGGTTCCTTCCTATATATTCCTCCTTATTTCTCCTTTCCCTCTCTTCCTACCATTCTTCCTCTACTCCACGTGTTTCTTCATTGTTCACTTTGCTCTGGGTGGAATGTAAATATAAGAATCAATCGGTCAATCAGTGATAACAGTTCATTTTATCTAGTTTTTGTGAAAAATAGTACTTAAACAAAGTATATTTGTTCTGGAAATTCTCATCACTTTACTTATTTTATGTGTAGAGAGGTATTGCAATGGGCATGTGACATTGCCTCTACGGGATCCTGCCACTTTACAGTGTATTTTGGAGGTTTTTCATTCAAAAAATACAACACACAGCAGTATCCCCATTCATCCAGGACACTAATAATTCCATAGTCTGGAAGTGTTTAGGTTGATTTACAAGTTTTCCATGAGCAGGAAGGTTTTGATGAGAGATTACTTTTGATCCAAGAATTGCCCATTCTGAGATGCTATAGATGCATAAAAGGACTTTATGCACATTTGAATTGGTGTTCAGGCCTTCTGATTATAGCTATATCCTCCCCGCAGTTCTAGAAGAATGAAATAATCTTTTCCCTTCACAGCCTTCATGTACCTCACAAGTCATTTGTTATATCTTAACTAGAATACATAACCTTGACCTGAATTGGAATCTGAACTTTAGAAATTCAGCAGCATTATCACAAAGAATGTAATTATATAAATCTTTGTAGAACTGAAAAACATGTTACAGTGACCTTACCTGAATGTGCAGATCCAGTGTTAGCAAGGCACATGAGAGAAAGAGAGATTGAAAGAAGCTGTTTCTTATTATAAAAATATAAGAAATGAAACATTCAAGAAATGACAAAATGGGCTAAGAAGTTTGACACTCAATAGTACTTGTTTCATTTCTACTTACATCAGAATTGGAGAACTTTATTCTCATTTAATCGGAGAAGAAAGGAGCCAGGGTGTTTCCCTTTATGGAACCATCCCCAAGCATCTGCTGATCCCAAAAGGCCGACCTGTGATAATAGGATATTGATATGACTAAGACTAATACCTGTGCCTTGGAGTTTTGAAAAAAAGTTCCCCAATTCCAAAGTGAACCAATAATATGCTGTGTGTAGTGATTCGATAAGCACAGTTTTTATCCTAGGTACTGAAAATTATTAGAATTAAAACAGTGTCCTCCTCCCCACACATTGATCATCCTCAATATGCAATCATTTCATTTACTCATTGTATATGTGAGAACTGATAGTATGTTTTAGGGCAGAGGGGAAGATCTCTGAGTCCTGTTTAGAGGAATGTAGACTATTTGGATCCAGCAAGGGCTCCCACTGCAAAAATGGCCTAGGACAATCTTTTCCCTTTCTCCTGAAGCCTCTAAAAACAACTCACTGTTCACTGTTCCCATCCCTTGGATTTTTGGGGGGCTGAAGCACAATGTGGAAATTAGAGACTGCTTTTCTATTCATGACATCCTCATGTGACTTGAATTCCATTTCACACCAATCCGGGTCCAACCCACTGTATTTTTCACATTGGGAGTTAGGTTAACAGAAAATTAGAAAGGCAGCTTCAAAACACAAGATAGTGAAAAGGGAGGCAAAGCTTTCAAAAGGGTGCAGGGCATGAAAGGAGCTGTAGACGGAGATACAAAAGACCTGAACATTTTTGTTTCCAAGGACAGAGCAGGACTGGCCTTTCCAGGGAGTGAGTTGAAGCACTGCCTCAAGTGTAAGTATGTGGTCTGTGTGGTGGGGGACATCTCATATTCATTTAAAGAGAAGAAAAAGAAAATAAAGTTTAAACTTAAGGAGCAGGTATGCCATCACTTTTGAATTTAATGGCATTAAGGATAAATTCCATATTAAATGTAATTCCTTCTGTTCTGGAAATGGGAGTTATTGAATTTTTTTTCTCTTAAACAAACCAGGCTCTTGTGAAGCTGCAATGTCTAGATGCTTCCATGGGTAGAAAAGAGAGGTCATTTCTATGTTCCTCTTGCAAGCCACTAAAAATCTGCTCTAGAGGTCTGGAGAATCCATTGGAACAACTGAATTGTCACAAGGTGCTGCAGGGGATGATGGTTTAGGGTCAATGTTATCACTATTACTCCTGTAGTGAGATACTCTGGAGATTATCAGATGGGAGCCAACTCCCACCCTTAAAGTGTGGTAATAGTGCAGTCAGGGGAGAAATTATCACACACACCGGCACTTATCCTGTTCTTCTCCCATCCATAAAGAGTAATGGAACCATCACTGGGGATTAATGGGAGTTCCCATTAATACCCAATGATGGCTCCATTACTCTTTACAGATGGGAGAAGAATGGGATAAATGCATGGGGGTGTGATAATCTTCCCCCTAATCACGCTATTAGCATGCTTTAAGGACAGGAGCAAGCCACTTTGCCCCTGTCTGATAATCTGCTGGATCTGGGCCATTGCTGTGTATAGAAGAACAAATCGCTGCCACTCTGTTTACCAGGCTGAAAATGTTATACATATTTCTGCATTCTCCATATTTAGGGACCTGATACTTTGAAGAACTTGAACTTGGCTTGGTATCATTGTTTGATAAACTGAGATAGATGAAAGAAATATTTGCCTTGCATGAAGTCCTTTTGCTCTTCCCATTACGAGTTGGCAAATCAAGCATTTACTTTTGTTTCCAGTTTCATCCAAATGATAAAAACATGGTGAAATGGTTGGAATAAAGTCAGGACATTAAATTATAGTTTTAAAGGGGAGGTTGGCTGAAAAGTGAATTTTAGTTTCCATAAGTTTCTAGTTTTTCGAGTCTTAAGTTTCTTTCCTCATATTTCTAAATCATTTAGTGTTTTTTTTAGAAAACTAATTCTACATGAAAACTCATATATCTGTTATATCTTAACTAGAATATATTTTGTAAGCATTTGTTTTTGTTATGCATTTTTTACAAAATTTATCTGTACCTTTATATATCTATACATCTATATGCATTTCCTCCTATTACATATTCTTTCACTTCATCCATACAATTGCATTCACTTTTCACTATTTTAAACATTTTTGTATACATGTTTCTGAATGGAAAGCTATGCCACAAGGTTCAGACAAGTGTAAATGTTGAGGAGTGGCTGTTTTTCAGTTTGTATATTAGTCTGGGCAGTGCAAATGAGATACCCTTCCATGAAAATGTGAACCAAATAAATTTCGCCCTAGTTGGGTTTTTACATCTCCACTTGACAACCAAGCCATGAGAGTTAAAGTGGAGCCATGGTGTTTTCACTATGTAGTGTGAAAGCCCCCTTACCCATGTCAAGCCCTAATGTACCATTTAGGAACTGCTCTAATTTAGGGCCTGTACAAACTGACCTGAAAGGCCGGCCTGGGGGCAGAGTTGGGATGTCACATCCAGATGACATACATCCTAACTCTGCCCCCAGGGCACCATGATGCCGCGCACCACTCCATATGGTAATCAGTGTCATGATGCTTCTCTGGCACTGCGTCCATATGACACAGTGCTGAAGGAGCACCATATAGCTGTGCCACTGCAGCTATGGTGCCCTTTTGAGGGCACAAAAAGGAGCTGCTTTTTGAGGTTCATTTTTGCACCCTCAAGAGACCAGATCCAGGCTGCAGTGTGAGGTTGCCATGGCCCCACTCTGGTTAGGAAAGGGGTGGCATCCTGCCGCCCCTTCAGGGCAATCTGTAAAGCCCCTTAGTATTATCTCAAAGCACTAACCAAAGACCTATCTTAAACCAAATACATTATGCTAATCCAAGTGTCAAGAAAACATAATTTTCTCCAAATAAAATTAGTATGAAATATTACATATAACAAATGATCATAACCTGAAATTCCCTATACTGAAGGCAGACCATCAGAAATATATTGTGACTAATAATTGCTTGTTAATGTGCTATTTTTTTAAAGTGGCAAACAGGCAACCATCACATAAAAGATTCATCATATTCAATCCCTTAAGTAGTTGGTGTACTTAATTTTTTTTCTAGAATAGTGGTTTTCTTTATCAAGACTATGAAACATGTGACCCACTAAACCATGGGGAGGGAAGATGAGTGCAACCTCCCACCCTGTTTTGTTTCTCCATGAACCCAATGCCCTATTCAAAGCACCTTCAGTTACTACTACAGGGACATCTGAAAGTGATGTATTTATGTAAGGCACACCACAAGCCTTCTGCTGCAATCAGTCAGTCAATCAATTAATCAATCAATCAGTTGAACGAACAAACTTGGAAGTTACAATCAAAAGTGATTTCCAGATGTGAATTGGGGAAATTTTTCCTCCAACTAATCTAGATGCCGCACATTGATATTGTAGTCATCAGAAGCTGAATGAAAATCTACCTTGGGACTGAAAGAAAAGGTGTGTAGGTATGAAAGGTAATGTGCATTGAGCTTGGTATGGTTGGTCATAGGTTTTGGAGAGCTAATTTTACAGATAGCAGATGGCTGCAGTCCATGGCTTAAAAAAGCACTGAGAAATTCAGAAACTGTAGGCTAGCGAGTTACATACCTCAGGAGCAGAACTGCTAGCTAAAGATTCCCACTGTGCCATTCTTCTTGTTGTTGTTGCTCTTGTTTTAGTAACTAGTGCTGTGATATTCTTGATCAGGTACAAAAGAAATGAGAAACAGAACTCTATCTCTTCCAATGAAATTGGAATGGAATTGCAACTGGTATAGTTTTGATCCACAAAAGTTATCATTCCCTGCATAAATGACTGCAGGTAATTTCCCTGCATAAGAGCTATATGCTCAAGCAGTTAATTCTTTTTATTTTGAAGTAATCTCCTTGAATGGATAAAAATCAAACATCCAGGGGGGCAGGTGCCTCTGTCACTGCAGATGTCACTAGGAAATAGATATTATTATGGTTGCTTTGGGGATGATGACCCAGTGGGAAATGAACTAGGTCTGATAAAGGTGGCGGCTGGTTATGTTCTATAATGAAAGCTGGATTTAAACTGAGGTGGAATTTCTATGCAAATCGAATCCATTCTGCAGGATTTAAATGGAGACATTTCAAACCTGTTTAGGAGAAATTCAGAATGCATCATTATTCCTGCCATTCATTTTCATACCGTGCTGAATATTGTTAGGGTCTATAATAGCATATTATCATGTAAAATGAGACACAATTGCCCTGCATATTATCATTATGAAAGAAACCATATCTTGTAGCCTAGCTACTCAATATGTTTCTGCACAATGACAACATTGTTATTGAGGAATTCCTGTCTTAGTTGAGGGAATGGGGGATAGTTTGACCTAAAATATTTTCAAGTTATATTTTGTTCTTTCTGAGACCAAACAACTTCCACTTCCATTCAACTGATTGTTATCCACAATGTGCTATGAAAAAAAAACAGCATTATGAAGGGATTGAGTTATAACAGTAGCACAGCATCATAGAAGGCACTGGAGAATCATAACCATGGCTTGAGGAATATTTTAGATGGAGGAGAGTTCTAAGAATACCATGGATTAACCAAATACAAATAAATGTGCCCTAGAGCAAATCAAGCCTGAAATCTCCCTAGAAGCCAAAATGACTAAACTGAGGCTGGGATAAACCTGCCATGATTTTGCTTTGACTGTTATGATTAAGTGTGATATTTTACAAGGGTGATGTTATATGCTAGATTATTTAGAGTGGGATTTGCAAATATGTGGTGTGATATATATTAATGGGCAATGGATGCTGGGCTTTATATAGGTTGATAGTGGAGATAGTTGTGTAGCAATAGCAAGTACATTTCTATACCACTTATCAGTGCACTTAAGCACTCCCTAAGCAGTTTACAAAGTGTAAGCTAAGTGTAAGCCAGTAAGTAAGGGCATATTGGTATGCTTTTGGATCTGGTTATATTGTTCTTATGTTTAGTTGTTATATAGGTGCATAATACATTTGGGGTGCCTTAATAGTGCCTGGTTGCTAATAAAAATTGTGCTATATATATACCAAGGGGGACAAGACCATCACTGCCTACTCAAAAATAAAGAAACCAGAGACAGGTTAAGGTTTTAAAAACTACATTAATGACAGAGTTAATAGAGAAATTATGATTGAGGTATTTTAGCACAGTTATATGGGGAATTGAGGCATGTGTGATAGTCCTCCATCACAACATGTTTCTTGGATGCTTTAAACCTTGTTGCAATATTTGAAAACCTTGGCATTATGATGTCTGTGGCTGACAGAATCACATTGTTGCTGCCCAGCCCTATTTACAACAGGATGATGTATGTGGTTAATGAGGGTGAAGCTTCGTCCCTGTGCTCTATTCATGCGGATTTGGTTATATTTCTTTCATTTTCTTCTGTTAACACACTGACTCATAGGCAAATGCCTTGTGCAAAATTCATTTAAAAATGACCAGCAGACCCAACTTTCTGAAGCCAAGTTTCAATTGTTGGATGAATGCTCATTTTCAGTGGACCCAGGGTTAATTTTTAAAGGTTTTCCATTGCACAGAATGTTGTCTGGGGCCCACGCTAAGAAAAATTATCACCTCGCCACAGGGTGACTGAATCACAGGAATTAAAGATGGAGGACGCTAACCAATCCATCGCTCTATATGTCAATGAAAGATTTATTATCTACAGCACATTTTCTCCTGCTTTCTTCCATTTATATTTTAAGTTCTTTAAGTGATTTGGCAGAGGGAAGAGGGTAGCACTTTCTTTTCAGTTCCATATTCTAATTAATCTATTTCACAGTGACTTTCCTAATGCTCAGTTGAAATCTTTGGGGTTCTTTTATGAAAAAATAATGTAATTATCCCCTTTTATGTAGCTGGAGAAAAAGCACACTTTTTTCCCCTGTGCATAACAGAGTCTTCAGCCTGTTCTCTCTTCTTATTTAGTGTATCCATGAGCTGGCTTCATCAACTGTACAATGATCTACAACCAACCCATGATATTTGTGCAGCAAATATCTGTGATATCTGTGCAGCAGGGAGTAATTTAACAGGTTGATATTCACTGGAGTACAGATTAGAGCAACGTAATTGTGGGTATCACTACTGTGGTGGTGACTGCATTGGATTGTGAACAGTGCCAGTTCCGGGTCATGCAACACCATCTCACTCTTTGTTTAGGGCACTACTGCAGGGAAAAGTGATCCCCATGCCAGACGCACTAGAATGTCTGAAAATGGAATGAGGCGAAGGACTAGCCAAAATAACCTGCTGCCTGGTTTTGGAATCAGGTGTGCTCTTCATTTCATTTTCAAGCTAGACATCTTTGTGTATCTGCACTGGAGAGGGCAGCTGAATTGTATTTTGGATGCTTAGTACCTTTAGCCCATGCTTACGTCTTAATATAATTTCCATGCTTAATCCACTCTGTCTTGAGTGTAGATCTATATAAGCTGATGCTGTACCATAGTGTGGGGCCGAAGTTTTAAAAGAAGGTACTTTTCCATATAAAGAAAGGTATATATTGGACCCTTGGCATTTGCCACAAGTAACCCAGTCCTTCTGACTAATTAATAGACAAGTATAAACTGAGTTTTTATCTCATACAGCTGTACTCTTATAAATCTGCACCTTGTATATCATACAGCTGCATCCTCATATATCTGCACCTCATATATCTGCAGATATATGAGGGTACAGCTCTATGATATAAAAACCCAGCTTATACTTGTCTACCAATTAGTCAGAAGGACAGGATCACTTGTGGTAAGTGCCAAGGGTCCACCCTACTAGCCCTACTAGGCCTGTGCACAACAGCTGCCACTGTTGTACACTCACATTTCCTCAGTCATTAGAGTTATTGTTCTTTTTGTGTGCCTCCAAGTCGTTTTTTTTTTAAACTTACAGTGACCCTAAGGCAAACCTATCATAGGTTTTCTTGGCAGGTTTCTTCAGAGAGGATTTATCATTGCCATCCTCTGAGCTGCAGTACCTGCATTTGCGAGAAGGCAACACAAAGCAAAAAAAAGCTATTTCATGTTAAGTGAATATGTTCATCTATCCAAGTCCTATTTCCTCTGAATGGCAGCAGCTCTCTAGGGTCCCATGTAGAGATTTTTGACATCGTTCGTTACCTGGCATATTTAACTAGATCTGCTTGGGATGGGAAATCCAGTCTTCTGCTCATAAAGCATCTGTGCTCTGTCACTGATCTAGGGTTAATTTCCTGTGTCATTGATGGAGGGATGAGAAGAAGGGAAAGGAGAGGGTGGAGATGTTCTTTATACAAGTGAAGGTATCCTAGGGCAGCACTGAGCAGCAGTCTTTGAATAACAGGGGATTCTCCTTCTTGCTTATGTGATGACCACTTTAAGGTGCATCCAAACTGACTGAATCATCCTGGGTTTTGTTCCTGTTCTTTCTGATTTTATACTGGGTTAAAATAAAATGACCTGGGGAGCTAGTATAAAAAGTCTCTGATTGTGCTGCAAGCTGACAGAAAATATTCTGTGATAAACAAAAGATGTAAAGGTATCCAAAATAATATCAGAAAGAACAGAAACAAAATCTGGAACTTTTTGGTCTTTTCAATCAGTTTGGGTGTACCCTTGGGTGATTACTTTCCATGGCTATTTGATTAAATAGAGCCAAAGGTACTGGCTACAGAATTCTTTCAGTACCCATCCTGTTTCCTTCCATCCATAATTTGAACAATGACTGAGGCTGCATCTGCACTGCAGAAATAATGCAGTTCAATGCAGCTTTAACTGCCATGGTTCAATCCTGGGATTTGTAGACTGTTACAGCAACAGAGTTTTCTGACAGAGGAAAGCTAAAATAGTCCACACCTAAAGCTGCTGTCCACAAAACTACAAATCCTAGAATTCCATTGTATTGAGCCATGACAGTTAAAATGTACTGGGTTATTACCGCAGTGAAGATGCACCCTTAGAGTCCTTCCAGGCTGAAGTAGAATGTTTCTAGGCAGAGGGCAGGGACCATAGCTCCTTCATGGATTCCTTTTTGGAAAGAAGAGGAGAAGCAACATAAAAGTACTTTAGAGTTACACAAATAGAAAGCATTGTGTTGTGAGTCCAACACAATAAAATTCCAAGGGTGGTTGCAAGTTAAATGCCTCCATTGGAAGCATCTTTATGATTTGGAGTATCACCTGTTCTTTTGATATAAGGAGTGCACCTAAATCTTCTAGTAGTTCCTTCCTTTGGTAAAGCAAGCTACTGGTACACAGCAGTGCACCCATGGCTGACATCCATCATGTCACCCTGACAGGGAAGGTTTACACCAAGACCCCAACAAAATGCAAACTGTATCTTCATATCCATCTGCAGCTCATCCATTATGGCTAGGTCTTCCATCACACTTAAGTTGAACACTTATTTTTCCTGTTCAGGCTATCCAAAGACATTTTGTTGCTGATGGTGAAGAACAAGATTGTTTCCCTCTTCTTTTTCTACTGGACTAGCAGCTGAAGCTTTCTTTAACAGTAGCAATGGAACAGCATCCCCCCTGCACTTAATACAGCAGGTTTAGGTGTACAGAGAGTAGGCAAGTAAGCACACAATCCTACTCTTCTATGACACTTTGCTGTTTCCTCACAGCATCTGCCACCTCAGATGACTACCACTTTCTGTCTAATGGTAGGGCTGGCCCTGTTCCTACCACTGGGGAACCATGTCAGACCCATTGTGTAAAACTTCATGCCTCCAGTAAAGATTCTTTAAGGGTGAAATGAGGATTATGTGTAATTTTGCCCTCTACTTGGGTTTCTCAACCTGAGATAGGAAAGAGAGGAACAAGATAATGCAGCTCATTTCTATCAATTTTGCTCTGATTCACACTTCATTGTTGGAAAATAGTACTTGTCCCCAAATAACTTTCTATGAAATGTTATTTCAGTTATATAGAACAAAATCATATATGGATTTGTGCTGCAACATTGCCCAACAGAACTCTCCATATAATGGGTATGATAACTCCAGTGATGTCAATTTTATTCTGTACAACAGAAGCAAAGCTAGGCAAGCTTCTCCATGTTACTGTGTAAATTTGAAAATTACAAACTACACCTAAGGGTATCACACAGTGTATGCCTGTTTCTGTGCTGAGAAACCTATTTTGCAAAAGTCCAGGAATGTCATCTTGCAACCATTTAATGCTGTTGCTCCCTAAACAATAGTGATTGATTTTGTTTGCTCTGGCAAACACAAATTATCCCATAATCATTTTTGCCTGCCAGCCTTGCTTACATTGACTTGCCCTGTTTTGTAGGAGGTGAGGGAATGAGAAAGAATTGGTGTGAAAAATGAAAAAACTATGAGGAAATAGAAAAGAGGGGAAACGCTTCAACTTTAATTGTCAACACAGAACAGCCTTCATTTTCTGGTGATATAAAGTGAATTTTTAAAATAAATAAATGGGCATTTGTTCAGTGCTCAAAACTTGTCCACTGGCTCTTTGTAATGTGTTTTTTGAGACCTTGAATGTGGCCCAGCTAGTTCTAAATCAGATGAGACTGTGAAAATGGCACTTCCAAATCACTTTGAAATTGAACATGATTAGAGGTAGGGCAAATGTAGAGGCCTAAATCTACCTTTTTGAAGGTATTTGAATGTGCATGTTTTGTTCTGAGTCAACTGGAGTTGAAGCTACAAGATAGTTTTCTATAGCAAATGCAGCATTCAAAGCTTATCAGAGACTATCATTAGGATTGCCACCAGGACAGAACTATCACAACCTCTGAAATTTCAGGGCCAAAAGCTGAGGCCAAAGGATGTCAGAGGAGGTAGGTACTGGTTATATTACAAGGTGAAACCCTGATGATTTTTAAAAAAAGGAGAAGAATAAGTTACTCATGCCTCTTAGAAAGCATATGGAGATGAAAATCTTTTTCTTGTGGGGTAGGGTGATGGAGTGCAGCCCTCCAAATTCTCCTGAGGATGAGAAGAGACAGCTCATGAACTGCTTATCAGATCAGGGCAAGGGAGACTCTGGTTCTAATCTCCACTCAGCAGTCAATCTTAATGATCTTGGACTGGTCACCAGTTCACTGCTTAGCATATCCACATGAGGATACAGTATTTTGAGGAGAAAATAAAAGAAAATCGCATATATATTGCTTTCCGCTACAAGAACAAAGTGGAAATATAAATATAACAAATAAACAATAAAAAGGAAAAGGGGCAGAAGGTAACAAAGAGCACATTTGAGACTAATTGATATATTCCTCTAGTTTTTGTCCACACCCGTCTTTCAGATGCAGTCCAATGTGAAGGGCAGATAATGCTTCTGATCCTATTCCTCTGGGCATCAAAACATAAGATATTTTTTATTGTTGGCCCAATATCAAATTATTTCAAACAATGTCATATAACACACACACACACACACACACATTTGTAGTTCTCATAGAATGACTGATCATGCACATAAGGAGGCAGCAAAGGTACAGTTAACTTATCTGCGGCTTCAAAGAGAAAAATATTAATTGTCTTTGACATACAGTTTATGAGAACTTTTAAACGTTCTAGCAAGGACAGTACTATGCAACGTCAGCATGTTGGAAATACCCTGATAGGAAAAACAACATGCACTTATTATCCATTAGCATAAGTTGATTACACATTCATTGTTATTTTAGTAAAGCATAGCATTGATCTAATTGCTTTTGAACAGTGATTGCACTTGAACAATCATATCTCAGCTTAAAAAAAAAATTAACAACTTTGTCCCTGTATATGTAAACTCTTTCTTAGTTTGTAAGTCCATTGATATAGGAAACTATTTAATCTAGTGAAGACATTTTTAAAAAAACACCTATGGTGAAAGTTGATTGGTTCACATTTTAATGCAAGGATACCTCATTTGCACTACCCAAACCAAAATACAAACTGAAAAACAGTCATCCTTCAATATTTGCATGTCTCTGAACTTTAACACATAGTTTTCCACTCTAAAACATGTATCCAAAAATGAGTAAAATGGGGAAAGTGAACACAACATTGTGTATACAGTTGGGCCCCAGGGAAGGAGGGAAAGGAAGGGGATTTTTCTTTTTTCCTCTCTCCTTCTGACTTTCTCTTCTCTCTTTTCTCCTCTTGCCTTTTCTCCCTTCCCCTTTTCTCTTCCCTCTTCCTTCCTTCCTTTCCCCCCTCCTTCTCTGGGGCTTCTTCTCACAGGCAGCTGGCTCTTCTCGGGGGGGGGAGCCTCAGCAGGGACAGGGGTAGGGGGCCAGGGCCACCCTACCTGGGCACATATCCCTCTCCCGAAGCTATGGCAGGGACCTGGGATGGCTTGCTCCTCCTGCTTTGAGGGACCCCTCCACTGGCATCTCAGTCCCTGCTAGACTACCCTCCCTCTGCTAAGTCCACATGTGCTGCCATCTATCCCGGGGGAGAAGATGTGCCTCTGTGGGCTCCCTCCCTACACCACAGAAGAAGAACTGGGGCTAGAAGGATGCATGTGCATGTCTGAAGGGATCTGGGAGCAGGAGGCGCTCAGGCGCACAATCATAATGACACCAACTAGCAGAGACCCGGAGCCCTGGACTCAGTTACAGGGACCAGAGATCTCCTTCCCATGTGAATCTCCCAGCCACATGCACATGGCTTCAGGTGAAGTCCCCCTGTCCCTAATGGTGGCACGGCTGTGTGCATGCACTGCCATTGGGGACAATGGAACTTGAACATCTACGGATTTTGGTATCCATGTGTAGGGGGAAGGTCTGTAATGGATCCCCTGAAAATACCAAGGGCCAACTGTATATGAATACAGTGCTCTCCACATTCACTAGGGTTAGGAGTGAAGGACCCCCATGAATGTGGAAAAACCACAAATAAAAAACACTAATTTTTTACCCAAAAGAACACCTTTCTAGGAATATCCAGGTCCTCCAGCAATTCTGTGGTCAACATAGACTAGAAAGCTGGGCCAAAGCTAACAAAATGAAATTCAACACGGAGAAATGTAAGGTATTGCACTTAGGGCGGAAAAATAAAATGCACAGATATAGGATGGGTGACACCTGGCTGAAGGAAACTACGTGTGAAAGGGATCTAGGAGTCCAAGTAGACCACAAGTTGAACATGAGTGAACAGTGTGATGCGGCAGCTAAAAAGGCCAATGCTATTTTAGGCTGCATCAATAGAAGTATAGTGTCTAGATCAAGAGAAGTAATAGTGCCACTGTATTCTGCTCTGGTCAGGCCCCACCTAGAATATTGTGTTCAGTTCTGGGCGCCACAATTCAGAAAGGACATTGAGAAACTGGAGCGTGTCCAAAGGAGGGTGACAAAAATGGTGAAGGGTCTGGAAACCATGCCCTATGAGGAACGACTTAGGGAGCTGGGGATGTTTAGCCTGGAGAAAAGAAGGTTAAGAGGTGATATGATAGCCCTGTTTAAATATTTGAAAGGATGTCATATTGAGGAGGGAGCAAGCTTGTTTTCTGCTGCTCCAGAGAACAGGACCCGGAACAATGGATGCAAGCTACTGGGAAAGAGATTCCACCTGAACATTAGGAGGAACTTCCTGACAGTAAGGGCTGTTCGACAGTGGAATGCACTCCCTCGGAGGGTGATAGAGTCTCCTTCCTTGGAGGTCTTTAAACAGAGGCTGGATGGCCATCTGTCAGGGATGCTTTGATTTGGATTTCCTGCATGGCAGGGGGTTGGACTGGATGGCCCTAGTGGTCTCTTCCATCTCTACGATTCTATGATTCTATGATTCTATGATCTGCTAGAAGCTGATCATAGACTCATGATGGAGGAGCTACAAATACCTATGGTTAACTTCTGGCAGTGTTGGGCTGGAGGACCTAGAGATTCCTAGAGAGAACATATTAATCAAAACCACAAATAATCAAATGTGCAAAAGTCAAAGCTGTAAATGTGGAGGGCCAACTGTATTTATGTTGATATTATAAAAAAACTAAATTATTCCTAAATATGATCAAAGTAATATATATGTAAAACGCTGTATGAAACATATACTCAAGAGAAATGCTTACAAAGGTATACATTCACATTCATGGACTTGGCATTCGCAAATTTGATTATTCACGATCCACACACAAGCCCCTCCGCCTCCTCCTCCAATGCATGAGACAGCTTGTTACAATTGTCGCAGGCATTGGAGGGAAAGTGGGAGGGGCTTGCCTTATTTGTGAATTTTCCACATTCCCAGAGGTCTTGTTCCCCTAACCACTGCAAATGTGGAGGGTGGACTGTATAGGAATTTTAAAAGCTACCATTTCATTTCCTGACTTGTTCCCAAACATTTCACAATGTTGTTATCCCTTGGGTGAAACGTGAAACAATAGTTAATGGCTTATCTGATAGTTCACATAAGGAAGAGCAAAAAAACTTCATGCAAGGAAAGGGTTTCATTCATGTATCTCAGTTTATCAACCCAAGCTATCAAGCCAAGTCCAAGCTCTTCAAATGATCAGGTCCCTAAAAATGGACAATGCAAAAGGATGTATACCAATTTCAGCCTGGTAAACAGAGTGGCAGTGATCTGTCCTTCTATACACAGCAATGGCTCGGATCCATCAGTCACTACAGAAGTACTAGTGATAACCTTGATCCTAAACCATCATCCCCTGGAGCTCTTTGTGACAATTCAGTTGTTCTAATGGATTTTCCAGACCTCTAGAGCAGATTTTTAGTGGCCTGCAAGAGGAACAGAGAAATAACCTCCCTTTTCTACCCATAGAAGCATCCAGATGCTGCAGCTACACAAGAGCCTGGAATGTTTCACTCCCAGAGAAGAAATTCAGGCGCTAACTGTTCCAGAAACTCCCATTTCCAGGACCTTTATTCAAGAAGGATTAAAATTCAAACCAGGACCAATGTTTAATGCCCTTAAGTTCAAAAGTGATGGCAAGCCTTCTTCTTGAGGTTAAACCTTATTCTTTTGTTCTTGTTTCGTTTCTTGGAATGAATTTAAGGTGTACTGTCCCCCACACACAGGCAGGTCCAAAACACACTGCAGAAATTATCCAGTTTGAGACTGCTCTAACTGCCCAGACACAGTGCTAGAGAATCCTGGGAATTGTAGTTTATTGTGACATTAGAGCTCCCTGACAGAGAAAGCTAAATGTCTCACAAAACTACTTTTCCCAGAATTCCCTAGCATTGAGTCAGAGAAGTTAAAACTGTCTCAAACTAGATTATTTCTGCAGTGTGTTTAAGACCACAGGTGCACATGCATGTACAGACACACACACACACACACACACACACACACACACACACACACACACTTGAGGCAATGCTTCATCTCACTCCCTTGGAAAAGGCCAGCCCTGCTCAGTTCCTTTCATATGCTGCACCAATTTGAAGTGTTGCCTCCCTTTTCATTACCTTGTGTTTTTATGCTGCCTTTCTGATTTTCTGCTAACCTAACCTATCTATGCATGTGAAATATACAGTGAGCTGGACCCAGAGTGATGTGGAATGGAGCACAAATCATGGGAGGCTATTATGGGTAGAGAAACCATCTCTGATTTCCACATTCTCCTGCATTCCACAGAAAATCTGCTCCAGAGAATGGAGGAATCCCACAGAACAGTAGGATTAAAGGCTCCTGGATAACAGAAACTTGTCAGGATTACCCCAGACCATTTTTGTAGTGGGAGCCTCTGCTAGATTCAAATTGCTTATCTCAGTTTCAACAGATGTGCTGAGTAAATGACTGCAAATGTAAGAGGAACCATGTGTGGAGAGTAGAACACCCATTTTAATTCTAATAATTTTCAGCAAATAAGACAAAGAGTTAACAGTGGTTATCAAATCATTACACATATTGTACAATTGGTTCACTTTGGATTTAGAAGACTATCTTTCAAAACTTCAAGGCACAGATATTAGTCTTAGCCTTAGCAGTATCATATTATCACAGGTTGGCCTTCTAGAAACAGCAGATGCCTGGGTATGATTCTATAAAGGGAAACACCCTGGTTCCTTTCTTCTCTGATTAAATGAAAATAAAGTTCTCCAGTTCTGATATATGTAGAAATGAAATAAGTACCACTGAGGGTCAAACTTCTTAGCCCATTTTGTCATTTCTTGAATGTTTCATTTCTTATATTTTTTATAATAAGAAACAGCTTCTTTCAATCTCTCTTTCTCTCATGTGCCTTGCTAACACTGAATCTGCCCATTCAGTAAGGTCACCATAACATGTTTTTCAGTTCTACAAAGATTCATATAATTGCATTCTTTGTTATAATGCTGCTGAATTTCTAAAGTTCAGATTCCAATTCAGGTCAAGGTTATATATTCTAGTTAAGATATAACAAATGACTCATGTGATACATGAAGGCTATGAAGGGAAAGGATTGTTTCATTCTTGTAGAACTGAGGGGAGGATACAGCTGAGCAAATGATTCAAATGTGCATAAAGTCCTTTTAGGTATCTGTAGAATCTCAGAATGTGCAATTCTCCCTACTCATGGAAAACTTGCACAACAACCCAAAGATATCCAGACTAGAGTTGGACAAGGACCATTCAGTCTAACCCCCTGCTGTGCAGGAATACACACTCAAACACTCCCAACAGATTTATTTCATTTTTATTTTATTTATGTTATTTTTATTGGTAGAGTGACTTCCAACATACATAAGGATAGCTGAAATTCCCCATTACTACTACATCTCTCCTCTCACAATGTGTGGTCATTTGTTCCAAGAAGGCATTATCTCTCAATTTGGCCTAGAGATCTGTAGTAGACTCCACAAAGACACCTCTGTTGGTTTTCTCCTTCTTAATTTTTATCCAGATGCTCTCAATCTGGCTTCCAGGATTTAAGTCATGGATCTTTTTACAGGTGTAAATATCCCTATCATATAATGCTACTCCTCCTATCCTCCTGTTTGTTCTACTAGTCTTTGTTGTGAATCGTTAGTGTCCTGCACTCATGCACTCATTAGTGTCCTTCACTTATGTTATGAATCATTAGTGTCCTGTTTTATGGGGTAATTGTTCAAATTAGCAATCTTCCAAATGAACTGTAAAGTGGTAGAGTCTCATAAAGGGCAATGCTACATGCCCATTGCAGTATCTCTTCAAAGTAATACACATAAAATAAGTAAACTTATGGGAATTTCCATAGCAAATATATTTTGTTTATGAACTTCTTTTCACAAACACTTGATAAAATGACTTTTATCCTTGATTGATTATAGTCCACCCAAGAATCGGTGGACAATTAAACTTGATAAACTTACCGTGCAGTAAGAAGTGGGGAAGCCTGGATAGACTAGCTAAACACAGCTCATGAAATGCTATGAAGGAGGCATCAGCGGAAAACATATAATCTATAGCAGAGGTGGGCAATTGTGAGCTGTATTGGCCCCCCCTCTGCCCCCTGGAGATTTTGCAGGGCTGAAACCCAACCACAGCCCCACCTCAAAATCCTGAAAATAATTGTCCCAAAATGCCCCCCAACAACCTGTAGGGAGTTTGAAAGGCATTCCCCCCATGTTTTAGGCTCCCATGGGCCACTTTAAGCCCAGGAAAGACTTTTTTAAATGATCAGGAATTGATCAGAATTCACTTCTGATTTACTTCTGGTTTTCAAAAAAGGTTGTTTTTTTTTAAAGTTTTTTAAAAAGGAGTCTCCTGGGCTTAAAATGGCCCCGAGGACCCAAAATTCAAATCTGGTTTGCATGCAGTGACATATGGGCTAAGTGTGAATACATGATAATCCAACATGCAAAGGGTTAGCAGTAGGACAGAGTTTAGTAGAACTGTTTGGTGTACACTTCTTCTACTTCTGCAGTTCATTTAAAATTTAAAAGTCCCTCCTGAATTGGTCGACCTATGAACTTTTGCAGCATAATGGCTCACCAAAACATAGCATAATATTTTTTTTCTCCCAATAACTTATAGTAGCTGGAACAAAAAAAAGTACCTCAATAGCAACACTCAATATTTCTCTTGAGACAAGTTTTTGTTTCTTTATTTGTTTTAATCTCAGTCATTTTTCATCTTTTTTTTCATAGTAAGTCACTGAAAAGTGGTAACTTTGTTTAGAAATCTTCTGCTAACAAATACAATAAAATGCTTACATTGCAGGTGTAGTTCTGTGCAAATTCTGCAATAAAACCTAACTAATTCAGGATCACTCAAATGTCTCACCCTGGTACAGGACAGTTAAATACAGAAGGATGATTAGAAGGGAAGCAGTTTTTTGACCTTGGCCATTAACAGTGAGAGGCTGAACCATAAATCATCAGGGGCCCTTCCACACTAGAGAGTTATATTACTACAGTATACACGTGTCATATGTGGCTTTCAGCATATGCTGAAAGATGCGCACCTGAAGAGGCAATAGCACGCGTGCTGCACTGCACTGCAGGCACAAGCCCCATTCTTTTCAATAAGGCTCCAGCATAAGTAATATTTTTCCTTGCACAGGCGGGTCCAGAATGGATACCCCACATAAGGAAAGGGTGCACTGTATGGTTCCATTTGAATTGCCACGGTTGCATCCTGTGTAATCCTGAGATTTGGTGTTTGGTCAGAAGCATAAAATAAGTTATTTGCCTGGGAATTTGAAATGCCCCTCCCTAAACTGCAAATCTCAGGATTCTTTAGGATGGAATCATAGCAGTTAAAGTGGGACCATAGTGCTATAACTGGATAGTGCAAAGGTCCCCAAACACAGTCTTCTTCACTGTTCTAAGATCTACTGCATTTCTATTTAAATTGTAGTAATTCTTTCTTAACTGGCATCTATACACACTCATTAGCACATATATGTCTATGTCCTCTAACCTTCTCTTTTTTGTGTGTGTGATGCACTTGGTCTTTGCTTTTTGGGAGGTTGGAGAGTATGTATATGTTTGTAAATGGCCACCCTACCATGGAGATTTATAGATGGCATCAACATTCAACACTGATGTAAACAGGACCATTCTACATTGCAGAGATCCTATCACTTCTCCTGTGCAACTACTACAATCATTATCAGAGCAAACTGGCAGGTAGTACAAATAACTTTCTGCCACAGACAGAAAGTGGAAAGTCTCATATGCCGTCCCTGCTCTGTTTGACATAGCTTATTATATAGGCTCTTAATTATGCTCATTACTTTTTCACTATGTTTTCCCTATGGTGTAAATTTGTTGGAGGTTTCTTCTTTTGGATGAGGCACAAAGGTTGTAGATATGTGGCCTTTGATCCATCTTCCTTTATTTATTTTTAAATCTAGTAAAGTCCATTGCCATTAAGCAGCAGCTAGTCCTGTTCCTGAGCTATTTTCAACTACTTCTGAGCAGCATGGCATACATCCAGACAGAAGGCCAATTTGAAATAGAGGCAGACCCCTGGAGTCTTAACAACTAAATTATTCACAATTTTGCTCAGGAAGATGTTGAAATACAATACATCTCAGCAAGCCTCCTTTCTAATGACAAGAAAAGGATATTTATGTTTCTTCCAGCTTAGTTCTGAAGTTAGCACTGCCTTGGAGAGACAAAATAAAACCAAGATTCTCCTCCTCATGAAATGGACACTCTACTTGCCATATACATATCGAAGCCTACTTCTCTGGTTGCCTTGAAGCTCTTCCCTCTGGCAATGGACCACTTATTTGATATTTCAAGAAATGTTGCTTTTAACCATATCATCATAGGTACTGATAAAAATTAATACAGCCTTTGGTTGCCCTCATTCTAGCAAATACCATGCACTTAGAGAAAGTAAAAGATTATCTGTGGACAGAACAGGCTTTAGAATCTGTTTTGATTTTTTTAAAAGGACATAAATTATTTGTTTACTTGAGCATTGTATTGTCTATCAATAAGTTATCATTGGACTTGTGATCTATGCTGGAGACCCAGCTCTTAAATTCAGGCTGGAGATGATGAAAGAGAAAAAGAAAGAAAGAGGTTAGCAGCTTCCTACTGTTCTGCTAGAGGGCAAAGTAAGCTAGTGCTACAAGATTCTGGTCTCAGTCGCTTATTTGATGCTGAAGGGATCTTGGGGACTTCGAAAAAGGAAAGAGAGACACCCAGCTGGAGAAATACAAACACTGAAGAACAAACATGTTCAATAACTTTCTATTAATTTACCCTGCTCCGGTATGCAAGGAACTGGTTATGTACATTTTCCACTTGATTTTAAATTCACAACTGAGAAGAATGTTTTGTACTTTCCAAAATAATCTGTCAAATATTATGTAGACATCAAAAACAGAGATGAAGGAAATGGCTCTCCTTGCCTACAGCAATGCATCAAATCTGGTCACATTATTCGTTTCTGATTTATGAAAGGTTAGAGCTTAGGGGCAAAATAACCTGCTGCATATGACACTGGGGGTGGGGGGATGCAGTACTAACTTGAAAGGGAAAATAAATGGAATCAATCATCTGTGATTTATATGCATTTTGACTGCCAAGAGGTCCCCAACTTTTAGCCTAAATGAGAGAAGAGTTTCAATAACGGAAAGCACATAATATTTTATTGATATCCAATGGGATAATATTATACTCTGTACCAATCTATTCTTTCGTTGCTACATCTTCAGCCACTTCCACACTAGTCACCAATAATTTCTCTCTATATCCCTTCTCACTTTTTAGCTATTAAAGTGGAGTCTAGAGTGGAGAAGATATATATTTTGGTCCTATTGATGTATATGTGTTTTCAAAACAATGGTAACAAACTAAAGCACACTGTGTAACATACACTTGACCTTAAATTATGATATTTTTAATCAACAGTGAATCCCACTAGTTTTAAATGGACGTATTTCCAGAGATATGCTCAGCTTTGTAATCTTCATTTTATCCTGATGGCATGAGCTTCATTTGTGCCAAACAGCAATTGTTTGCATGTTTAGTTGCAAAATTCTTGCATTTTCACTAAGAACTAGATCACATTTTCTATGATAATTTTGTTTGCTGTATCTACCTTCTGATTATTCTAATGTTTGTTCTTACAAGTTCTTAAAGGAAGTACATCTTTGAAGTACAAACATTTCCCAGACATTGGATGTTGTAATTAAAAAAAAACTAACTTTTCCAAGCATTGGCTTGGTGACATCGTGAAAAGGCACAACTCATTGGAGAAAACAATTATGCTAGGAAAGTTAGAGGGAAACAGAAAGAGAGGAAGGATGCATGCTAGATGGATGGACTCTATAAAAGAGGTCACAATTATGAATTTGCAGGAACTGAGCAGAGCAGTGGAGGACAGAGAATCTTGGAGATGTCTCATCTACTGGGTTGCCATGGGTTGAGATTGACTCAAAGGTGGGTAACAACAACAACAACATTATGCAGTATCATATGATGTGAAAACTTAACAGCGGTGAAATGATTCTGTTGAAAGGCAAAGGCAAAACGTAAGCCCTACTTTTAATGTGAAATAGTTTGATATTTTCTGTCATCATTAGATCAAACAGAGGGAAATGCTTAAGCAACAAATAAAAATATAGAAAATTCAGCTAATGGTCAAAGCCTTTAGGCAAAACTATATAACTTTTCCTCCTTTGGAGTTATCCTTCATACATTTGAGAAGATGCAAGATAAAAAACCAAATGCCAACTCATCCCTTTCCCATTTCAAGTCTTTTATTGGTGTGGTACAAATGGCGCTAAAGCGCCATGCTCGCACCGTGCTAGGATTATAGGACTGCGCAGCAACCGCATGGTCCCTAACACTAGCACATACTGGCGGCAGCATAATGGCAGTGCCCCATGTACACGGGCACTGTCATTATGACATAATGCCATTGGCACACTCGGACGTTACTGGCACGGCAGAAAAAGAACCCGCTTTTTGTGGGTTCTTCTTCCTGCAGAGGGAAGCTGCACGGTTTGGCAGCTGCGGCTTCCCTCCGCAAGAAAAAAGGCCACCGCTGCTCCGGACAAAACCCCAGGATTGACAAGTTTGCTTTCAGACGCAGGTCTATCAGTTCATAAATAATTCACAATAATTAACAAGGTGGCCCAAGTAAACAAATGGAAACAAGTGTAAGGAAGTATAGAAAGGGGAGATGTCAAGATATCTGAGGCTGCATCTGCACTCCAGAAATAATACAGTTTGACACCGCTTTAACTGCTGCAGCTCAATGCAATGGGATTCTGAGATTTGTAGTTTTGTGAGATCTGGTTTCACAACAAATACGAGTCCCAAACTGCAAACATGAAACAGGATTATTGCATACGGTAAATAAACAAACGGAAAATGTTGCAAACTCTGTGGATATTTTTTTCCTTCAACCGTTCATCATTTTTTGTAGAAGTCCATAGTAAATGTATGAACATAATAGATGTGTATGAATAGAATTGATCTGGAAAATGTAGGATGAAGAGATAATTGAGCTTCCACAAGGTACTGTATATATTAAGAGAGTGGGTTTTTGGAGCACAGAGCAAGATTAAAGGGTAACACTGACGTTCCTGAAAGGGAAGAAGGAAAATGTACTAATGTCAACCAAAATAAGCAGTTCTCTAGAATGGCTAATACGAAAATAAGAGGTTAAACAGAGGAATGCCATAAAACCCATTTAAGCAGAATGAATGGCTGTGTTGAGCATATAATCAGGGAAAGAAGTAGCTGACAAAATGAACAGCAAAATAAAACAACATCGAGTATCTTACTGAAAGGAAGTGACCCAAGAAATATTAACAGCAACAAAACCCCTGTCTCATCATTCAGCATCATTTTATACCTATGTTGTCCTATTTAACATTTTCACTAAATTGCTGTGGCACTCAACACTGTTTTCATACCTGCACTTCTACTCACAGACTGTGGCATAAAAAGGAAAATTCAAGTTGGGAAAGAAAATGTAGCAGCATCTTTAAGATTAACTAATTTATTTTAGAATAAACTTTTGAGGATATCAACTTTTTCAGTTGTGCTGATAGAATGATATTAAAGGGACAGGGTTTTTAAGCATAATAATGCAGTTGTGAGAGTAGGATAGAGTGTGAAATGCAGGCTGTGACCCTAAAGCTTTTTGGCAGTAGTCTTTAAAACAATCTGTTAGTATTGGCATGTGAAAGCAATAAATCTGCTCACCAAAAGTCTGTTTCTTTGGAATCAAAACTTTCACTGAAAAGCTCTTCCTGTTATGTGCTCAGTTTCAAGAATGTATATACATATGTGCAGTGTGCCATGAAACCATTGTCTCTGTTCATACCACTGCGAATGGACTGAAATTTGTAAATATATCTTAATTCGGCTGTTTCTCTTTTGATTCTTCCTGAAAATTGCCAGTCTTAAATCCCTTATTAAGTCCCAGGAAGATTTAATGTAAATTTAGGTGCATTACAGACCGCCGGATTGTGGCGGTCTGTGGCCACCGCCGCTTGCACCGTCCAGGAGCTGCAGCCTTTAAACGGCGCGGCTCCCGGACGCTGCCGAGAAGGAGCGCGGAAATCGCGCTCCTTCTGAGGCCCCGGAAGAGGCGCCACAAAGCTCAAGGGGCGCATTTGCGGTGTCATTTCCGGGGCGACACGTGCAGACACAACACATCCAGCACGTAAAGATGGTGGTGCCCATGTGTATAGGGTGACGCCATCTTTATGCCCTCGTCACATGCTAGGGGTGAGGCCGGTGTGGACACTAGGTCCTCGGCCAACTCCTAGCATGTGACGGGGGCGTATTAAAGACCCGTCTATAACGCGCCTTAAACTGGGCTGTTTCTATTTATGCTCTTCCACACAGACTGCCCTGTTTGCCTAATTTAGATTGCAGAGAGGCCCTGCTTGTATAGGATATCCTATATCCTATGAGTACATACATTTCTGACTTTGTTGGTAACATTATTTGCACTTGTCTCTGTATTACAATCCATGTCATGTATTCTGTTGTAGGACTGTAGTTGTTTAAGGTTGGAAGACTGTCTGTAAGGCAGTCACAAATTGCCTACATTCCAAGCTTCATTGTTCAAAATGGAATACTTTATTTAATGAAGCAAAGCTCATTACCATATGTAGTGTCTGTGTATCTTGTGTTATTCCCTCAGCGTGACAACTATTAACACCTTGACTATTATTCTCAAAAAATACACTGCTATTAAAACAGTTTTATTTCACTAAACTTACTGATGAATAGGCCTTCTAACTGTGCTGTAACTCTTTCCCTCAAACCTTTGCCACTGAATTTTAAAATAAGTCCCTGGCCATGCTGTTTAGCCTATGAATCCATTGGAGACTTTGAAATCACAGAGTAAGATTAATTTATGTTCCTGGGCTGGAATTCACCATGCTAGTTGGAGCCGTATGAATTTTTTTTTTCAAGGCTCCAGCTCCTGTCCTCCACAATAAACACTGTTACATAAGGCATAGTCAACATGGAGAAGGAAACTGAAAGAAACCAAATGGGTGTCCCAGTTTAATAGAAGAGTTCCTTATCTCCTGCTTGTAAATTGCATTACTTAAGATAACCCTGTGTTAATTAATGTGAAGACTGACATTGTAATCCATTCAGGGTAGGAGATTCTAAACAAAGCTCACATGAATCTGGGTTGTTGGTTTTTTAAAAACCTATTCTGGTTTACATATTTTAGGGTTTCTTCAGAGCCATGAATGCTACAAAACTGCAGTGACCACTGACAAAAGGGACCTGTATTTTTAGTAGTTATGCAGAAGAACATCTGAGCAAGATCAGCTTTTTTCACTCTAAATGAATCAGCTTTTCAGAATATGGCAACTTTATATTTCTGTGTTTCCTCTTCATTGATAATCACAATGTATGATTGATTCATACAGAAGGAGAACTGAACAAAAGTTATTTTGGACTTTTTATTATTGTTAATGTTATGTGCCTTCAAGTTATTTCTGACTTATGGCACCCTAGGGGGTTTTCTTGGCTAGTTTTTTAAGAGGCGGTTTACCATTGCATCCTCTGAGGCTGAGAGAGTATGACTTGCCCAATGTCACCCAGTGGGTTTCCATGGCCAGGCTGGGATTTGAATTCTGGTCTCTGGAATGTTTTTGCTGATTTTCTTGTAGCTGTGTTGCCATCATTTTGCCTTATGGTTTGTTAACTGCAAAAAAGGCTTTGATTGGTTGATTGATTGATTGCTTGATTGATTGAATCCTGTTCTCCAGAGTCCTCATCCAACACTCAAACAACTACACCACACTAGCTCTACTTTAATTTTATTTCATAGCTTCTAATTTGCTGTTTCTCTTGTCCTCATGATTTACCTGGTGTAACGTTTCCCCACCACCTCACAATTCCTTCCTTCTTTGTGACCCAACACCCCTGTGGGTTTTTAAAGGTTAGTAGCATGGATGGATGTTAAATCACAGGCCAAGTGGATAGTTAAACAAGAATAAAAGTATTTTAACACAGAATAGGCAAAGGTAACTTTGACATGAAGTTGTTACTACATCTTATTTTGTTGCATATATACAAGTCTGATTTTAACTTTCCAATAATAATTCAGCCACACAGGCTATACTATCACTCAAGAAATTATGTAACCCAAACCCCTCTTTCTGAGTCTGGCTACACTGAGTCTCTCCTCTCTAGACTCTCCATAACTAACACTGTCCCTCTCTGGACCTAACAGACCCTTCCTTGGTCTATTATCAAAATACTGTTCCCTCAGTCTCTAATCCTAACTATCTTCCCCAATGAACTCCAGCTTCATCCCTCAGGATTCCAAGCCCTAACTGACTCAACTCAAATGCCAAGCGGAATCTTTAAACTCCTCAGCCAGCACCTGATTGGCTTAGGGTCTCTGGCTTCTGATTGGCTGGTTTGTAAGTCAGTTCGTCACACCTGGCTTTGTGATAAAGCTATAAAAGGGGAGAATTCCAATGTGAACCCAAAAAAACCTTTCAGTTTCTTAAAGCTATGAGGATAAGATTTAAGAAATCAGGCTTCAGTTCTGATTTAATTTAAAAAAAACCTTACTTCCATTTGACACTAAATGGCCAGAGGAAAAAGACATCAGAAGGGGAAAAAGGAGAGTCCATCATCATCATCATCATCATCATCATCATCATCATCATCATCATTTGTAGAAAAATATTTAACAAGTAAAAACAAGGAAGATTGGTTTTAAACATGAAGGGTACCTCACTCAAAACTGATGAAGAAGCTGTTTCAACCACTGTTTCTATCACAGACCACTGGTAAATGGATGATAGGACATAACTGGTATATCCAGAGATGGAAAAATCATTTTTAAAGTAATTGGTTAGAATTATAATTCGAAGCCACACACACACACACACCCAATGTTTTTAGTTGCCATTAAAGTGCAATTTTTAAAGTAACCAATATTTAAGGCTAAAGATCTATCATTAAATACCAAATTCTGAATTACTGTACATACTCAACCATAAATTCATCTCATGGGCAGGTTTTTGGGACCAACATTCTGAATTTTGATATGACCCGTGGATAAGTTGAGAATAGAGCTTAGGAGCATGTAGCAAAGGGTTTAATGGATGAAGCAAAGGAAAACAATGTGAACCAACTTACAAAATTCCCTCAGAGAGAAATGTCTGCGCTCACACTAAAGGCTGGATGGATGGGGAAAAGAGAAGGGTTGGTGCTTCCAGGACAGATTATACTCATGCCTTTCACCAGACGCAGGTTCCCTTTTCTTAAAAAAAATAAGAGTTAAAGTACAGTACTTACATTGGTCTGTGAATAAGTCAACTCAGGTTTTTTGGTTCAATTTTTGACTAAAATGTTTAGACTTACACATGAGTATATACAGGATCCACATCACCTCCAGTTTCTATTTATGGTTATGAAAGCTGGACAATGAAGAAAGCTGATAGGAAAATAATCAAGTCATTTGAAATGTAGTGCCGGAGGAGAGTTCTATGGATTCCCTGAACTGCCAAAAGGCAAATAAACCAAGCCTGAACACTCCTTAGACATCAAAATGACTAAACTTTGGACGTATCATAAAATGACATGACTCATTCAAAGAGATGATAATGCTCAGTGAAGTTGAAGGCAATAGGAAAAAAGGAAGACCACATTCAGGTGGATAGACACAATCAAAGAAGCCATAGCATTGAGTTTGGAAGACCTGAGCAAGTCTGCTAATAATAAAATATCTTGGAGGTTTCTCATTTATAGGGTTGCCGTAAGTCGACACTGACTTGACAGCTGTTCACAACAGCAGTTAATGGCTATTTCTTCACTTTTGGGAAAAGAGACAAATTATAAGTGAGCATACCTATGCTTTGTTTTGGATTTACACATGCTCTGGATGTATGCTCATGATACAGAAACATTTCTCAGGTAAGCCTATGCCTGAGAGATGCCTTGGGACCCCTGCATCATGGATGTACATCGTTACATTCCATAATGGAAAAATTGTGACATGTTAATTGTATCAGTGACATGGGAAGGACATGTTTATTGGAGGAAAGACATAATATTAATAAAATAAATAATGTACTGCAGGATGATGAAATGACTGGAGCCAAAATAACATTTTTAAGGAGAGAAAACAGTATCTCCGTGTTGGGATGAGAACAGGCAAAAACTGGTAGCTTGGAAGAAATCTGAAGATTATTAGTTGTCTGTCATAATACAGTTTTACTATGGAAAATATTGGCTGGTTGACAATGCTTGCTTTAGTGCATTCTGCAGAATCTTTTCTAAGTGTCAAATTACTATCCAAAGATTTCTTTCAAAGTGTAGATTTCAAAGTGTAGACTCCCTCCCTAACTGTCATCTTTCGGCCTCTGAGGGAGAGAGTAGGCTGGCCCAGTACCATCAGGGGCTAGCCTGAAGAAAGAGGCTCCTCCCTCCCTAACTGTCATCTTTCGGCCTCTGAGGAAGAGAATAGGCTGGCCCAGTTCCATCAGGGGCTAGCCTGAAGAAGAAGAGCCCTCCCTCCGGTCCATCTGCCTTGGTCCAGGCCTCAGAGGGAGAGAAGAATGCTGGACCTGATTCCCTCCCCCCCTCCAACCATTTTCACTTCTTCCCTTCTTGTGTGTTTGTGTCTTTTAGATTGTAAGTCTGTGGGCAGGGAACTGTCTGTATCCCTCTATTGTAAACCAGAACCGCTTGGATTCCCAGTGATTGGGCGGATTAAATAAAACCTATTATTATTATTATTATTATTATTATTATTATTATTATTATATGCTTTCAGATAAAATGAGGGGAGCATATTGTCAACTAAATACAGTTATGTTAGATAAGCATAAGATTTGTTGTTAACTGTTGTCAAGTCTGCTTCCACTTATGGTGACCTTAAGAACGAGAGACCTCAAAGCCACCTTATCATCAACAGCCCTGCTCAGGTCTTGCAGACTGTTCATGGCACATGATACTTAAACTTAAACCAACGAGTGGCATAAATCTACATTTTTCTTTTACATCTCATCTTGGTATCTTCTGTTTCACTCAGCTGAATCCTCAAGCCCATTGAGAAAAATACCTATAGCTTTTAAAGGGAAATTAGTCTAAGCAAGGACTGTATAGGATTAGCAGTTAGTAATAGATTAGAGGAGAAAATCCCATCAGGTGTATGCTTTTCCTCACTTCCAAAATTTGTATCATATTTATTTTATTTACTACAGACACCATTTACTTGTCATCTAAAAGCTACCCATCATTTACCCAGGAGATTTAGAACAAAACAACACATTCTCTCTGGGTTCTCTGTTAAATTCCAGACTGTCTGTTTATATCCTATTGAAATGCAGGAACTATATTCATTCTCAGTCTGTGTTCCTCTCACAGTCACTACAGCCCTAATTACCCAGAAATTCTGCATCCTCTATCATATAATCTCGATAAACCAGTCATTTGCTACTGTAGTTGTTGGACTCACAGCCATCTGCAACTGGCAATATAAGCAGAAAAAAACACTTCCTCCTTCAGTTTTTTCTCCACTGGAGATGTCAGAATTCCATCTTCAGAACCTCTGGCTCTTCTCCTTCTGCCAGTTAACCCAGCATGTGTGTTAGGATTATGGTCCAGATGTTCCTGCTATGCATAATTACTGTGCTTTGGCATATGTGTGTTAATATGGGATAATGGGTTTTGCTATCCTATGGGTGATGGTGGAAAAAGAAATTGTGTACCATTCGCAGTCTGGGATAATGAGCAGATTTGTGGAGAGTTAGTATGAGCTGCAAATTACCAAGGTCCTTTTTGTGGGAAGCTGCAGCTTGGTTGGGGGGGGGGGGGGGGGAGGGGGTAAGACCTGGAAATACAGTATGTTTTTATTTGCTGACAAATGAGATGAAGGTTTTTACAATGGGTGAATTGTTTGGACTCTATGTATACTGTGTAACTGGAAAAAAAATTCAATCCTGACAACAGTTATCTACTGTGATCGATTCTGCTTACTGAATAAAGCTTTTCTGAATCTCCTGTAGGCTTGTGTTCATGGAATCAACCTATACATTACAATGTGCTGCTGGCTGCTGGAGCACACACTTTGAATACATACTTTAAGCACACAACTAAGTAATAAAGATATGCACATTAAGTTCACTGTTCAGGTATGTATCACTGGAGCTTGACTATTTCATTGACTTTAAAAAAAACTCATCCATTAAAAAAAAAGACCTTCGGCTTAATTAGGAAATAAATAAACATTGATCAACATTAATATCACGACATCTGCAACATGGCTTAGTTTTTCTCACTTTTTTTTAAAAAAAAATAGCATCATATTGCTCACCAGAAAGCCACTGCAAATAACTTATCAAGACTTCTTTTTTTAAGGCCCTGTCACCTTACTTCTTGTAACCAGACCGTAGTATGCTTTAGTTTTCCTAAATAGCTTAGGGAAATGAAGCACATGAGATAGTGAGAACAGTTGTCAAAAAAGACTCAGGAGAAATCCACAGGCTAGAGCTCGTTTTAGGTTATATTTCATGACAGGGATGGCAGTATCAACATTTTATCAGGATAGCACCATCCAACATCTGCATTGCAGAAATAATGCCGTTTGATACTGCTTTATCTGCCCTGACTCAATGCTATAGAATTCTGAGATTTGTGGTTTTGTGAGATATTTAGCATTCTCTGCCAGCCAACTCTGGTGCCACAACAAACTACAAATCCCAGGATTCTATAGCACTGAGCAGTGGCAATTAAACAAGTGTCAAACTGCATTATTTCTGTAGTTCAGATGCAGACTACGTGGTTTTGACTAATGAAGAAGTGGTCATGTTTTGGGTTCCAGAACTTTCCCCCATCTGTTATGACCAGTTTCCAAAACATGTTTCTAATCAAACCACTTGTGTGCTCTGACTTGGACTCTGCATTGTAGGCTCTAAATAGTGAGGCAGCCCTTGTCCAGTTTTGAAGGATGAGTTCCATCTTGTTCAACCCAAAGATGTAGATAAGTTGTATAAGACAGATCATTTATTTGTTGAGCTCTTCATTACTTAAAGTTGCCAGAGATGGCAGGCCAGTTGGGTGATAGAGATTGTAAATCAGGGATAGGAACTGTGTGGCATTCCAGTTGCTGTTGAAGTACAACCTCCAGCATTCCTTAACATTGGCTACACCAGCTAGGGCTGCTGGAAGTTGTAGCTCAATAACATGCCAAAGGCTCCTCAATTCTCTTTTCTTTACAGAACTGTATCACTATTCCTTCAAAATGCCTTATAGTGAGATTGGCCCAGATCAGTTGTGGCAGGTGGGTTCCATGTGGGACAATAAATCTGCTCAAGGTTTTAGTCCAAAATGTACAGGAAATTATCCAAAGTGATGCAGCCTGTCCCATATGGGTTCAGTACGTTGGATAGCTGCTTTAAAATTCATATTAAAACCCTCAACTAAAATAGAATCCATTAGCTGCCATGGAGAGGCCTCCCGCATCCCCGGGCAGGCAGCTTCGCCCCCAGGGACCGCTGCCCCGGCATGCCTTGCTGATGTGAGCTCCACACTAATTGGCCGGCTGGAGTCATGTGTCAGGGGTCCTTCACCTCCGTGGCCCTTCTAGGAGGCTGGAGGACCAGTCTTTGGCTCTCAGTCCTCCAGAGCACCCCATTGGTTGGGGATGCTCTGGAGGAGGAGCCACCCTTCCGGCGACTGGGGCTGGGACTATAAGTAGGCTGCACACATGGGCCCTGGTGCCATTGCTAGCTCGGCTCTCCCACCCTCCCTCCCTAGGGTCTGTGGTTGTCACAACTGCAGGAGTGGCAGCATAGGCCATTGATCTGGCAGGTGCGGTACCAAGGCTATGGAGTACTGGTACAGGAGTCTTTCGGGACCCGGGGGCACTAAGGGCATGTGTTGTGGTCATTGTGGGCACCACAACTCGGGAGTGCCTCCCGTGACTAGAGAACATGTGAGCGGCTGGTGGCTTGGCTGTGATTAGGAGTTCCTTAGCCCCTAGGTCATCCCATGCAAGCGGATTATCGAACAACTGGGGGTTTGTCCGATATTCAGATCCTGATTTATGCTTTGGGCCAACCCTACCTATGTTTTTGTTTGCTAATAAAGTTGTGACCTTTCTTCCAGCATTGTCTTATGTGTTTATTCACGGCGGCCTCCCAGGCAAGGTGCTGGATAATATTCAGCTGGCTTCCAATGCCCCTTTTTTAAGTACAGTCCTATAATGTGGTGGCAATTCTCTGATAAAGCAGATCTTTTCCAGTCAGAGCCATTACTTACCACCACCACCACCACCCCAAAGTATTATTTATTTAAGTATCTCTGTTTTGTCCTCCAGACCACAAGGTGATGAAAAGATAAAAACCAATTAAAATGATATAGTAATAATAATATTTTAAACACATTAAAATGCTCTTTTAAAACTCCTAACAGTCTAAAAGCAATATTACAATCCATTTTTAAACAGTTAAAACAACAATTTCAGTTACTGAATGTCATGAGGAACAGGACTATTTTGGCTGCCCACTGGAGCTTAAACAAGATGGGACCAGCCTAACTTCCTTATGCAGGGAATTCCACAGTCAAGGTGCTGCTATATAGAAAGCCCTGTTACATGTACCCACCAACCTAATGTCATGCAGTGTTGGGAGATGCAACAGGGCCTCCTCTGAAGATTTCAAATTTCTTCTGTTTTATGGTCTCTAAAATGCACACCTGACACCAGTCTGGATTTTTGCACTAGCTACAGCATCCAAACACTTTTTGAGGGCAGTTCCATGGGCTCTGATCACAATCCCAGGCAGGATTTCTTACTGAGAAGTAGTCAGTGTTTTCTGGATTAAGACTCAGTCTGTTTATCTACACCCAGTCCTTTACTGCATGCAGACAACAATTTAGTGCTACTACAGCTTTCTTGACATAAATTGTAAAGGAGAGATAGAGCTAGGTATCATCAGCATACTGATAACACCCAACTGCAAAGCTCCAGATGATCACTCCCAGCAGCTTCAAGTAGATGTTCAAAAGCATAGGAGACAGTGCTGACTCCTGTGGATTCCCACAGGCTAATGGCCAAAAAGCTGAACAATAGTCCTGGCAATATTCAGCCAAGAAAGACTGAGGTCACTGCAAGGCAATACCTCCAATCCCATATCAACCGAATGACCCAAAATAATGCCATGGTTGATGGTAACAAATGCCACTGAAAGATCCAGGACAAACAATGGGGACTCACTCCCCCTGTCCTAGGTCATCCACCAAGGCATCCCATATCCAAGCATGAACCTAGACTGGAATGGGTACAAATAATCCATCTCATCAAAGAAATCAACTACCTCTAGGACCTTACTTAGAAGGGGGAGATTAGAAATTGGCTGATAATTACATAGGGAGATGAGGTGCAATGAAGGTTTTTTTTTAAAGCAATGATCTTACAGTTGCTTCTTTTAGAGAGGTTGAAACATTGCCCTCTTTCAAAGAAGCCTTTGCAGCCTAAACCACTCAATTGGAAAGTCCTCCTCTGGAAGCTTTAATTAGCCAGGATGGACATGGGTCTAAGAGACAAGGGGTTGGCCTCACCCCTCCCAGCAAGTTTTCCACAACATCATGTTGAGCAACCTGAAATGTATCTATCAATCCCAGACAAGTACACGCCTAAGTTACCTGCCATATTCTACTGTGAATGTGAAGTCCAAGTCAGAATAAATCAGAGCAATTTTCTCAGCAAGTACTTAGCAAATTCATCATGGTGCTTTTCTGAGGGCTCCCTCTCAACAACAACAACATATAGACCTTTAACTATCTGGAATCTAGAAAAGAATATTTTCTGCAGTGGCATCATGACTGAGAATCTCTCTTTTCAAGGAGGTTACATAGATTCCATCTTCATTTTGTTTTAAGTGAGCTGTTAAGCCTTTAGGTGGGCTCAAGGTGGCTTTTGGAGTTATTTTAAATGTAACTTAATTCTGATCATTGTTTATGAAGATAGTTTTCCTTTTGCTTAATCTCTGTGTGGTAGTTTTAAAATTCTAAATAATTTTAAAGACCATATAGGGAATGGAACAATTCGGTTAATGGAACAAATAAATAAGTAAAGTTGTAGAGATGGATACAACCAGAATAGAGAATAGTTACACCATTGACTGAAATACATATTTTAAAAACCCAAAATGCTGGTTCCCTTACTACCTTCTGAACAAAATCTCAGAGAGAGAGAGAGAGAGAGAGAGAGAGAGAAGGCCAGCTCATCCATGAAAAAGTGCAAGGTGAAAGAAGGTGTATAAGATTTCAGTGTTTTATGGCCATTGTTTTCTATTCTGACATGAATTTGTTGTAGGTATATAGAAAATGTGACCTTGCCAGTCAATCCTGGAAAGAAAAGAAAATACATTTCCAGCTGAGATGATATATATGGCAACAAATTTACCAGAGATACATGGGGAGTTTCTGGGACTAGTGTCATAAGAGACAAATGCTACTTTTAAAAAAATTAACCAAGTTAAAAGAGCTAAGACCTGACTCCCATTACTATAGCACCATTCAGAAAGATAAGAATCATAGAATCATAGAATCATAGAATCATAGAATCATAGAGTTGGAAGAGACCACTAGGGCCATCCAGTCCAACCCCCTGCCATGCATTCATTCATATAACAAATAGCGGCAAAGTTGTATTGATACAAAAAACCAACTGTCAGATGGACAGGTTCATCTTAACAAATACAGAACCACAGCTCTGCAGTTGTCTCAATATGCATTAATATGCTATTCATCCATAAAACAACATCCTTCAGTCACATTATAACTGAACGAAATAGTGCAAAACAGAGTATGATTAAAAATGATTAACTGGAAGTTGATTTATTACATTTTGTTTTATCCAATATGCTAAAAATAGAGACCACAGAGATAATTACCAACTTTCTATATAGAATGAATTATTCACCATATATATGAAATATCTTGAACCCTCAAAAATCTCATAAAAATAAAATAAAACATATATCAGTTTTCGTCTGAGCTCAGATTATAAGCAATCCTCTTGTTATGTGTAAGAAATTAGGATATTGTATTCCTGTTAGATGTTATACAGAGGTTATTCCAGCTGTTACACTGCGCGAAAACAGATTTCCTTATATCACAGAAATCTTAAAAGGCCTGCACTTGCTGCCTGTTCATCTCTGGGTCCAATTAAAGGTGCTAGTGCTCACTTTCAAAGCCCTAAACAATTTATAGCCTGCATATCTTTTGAGCTCTTTTGCTGAAGCTCTTCTCTTCATGCCATCCTTATCAAAAGTGGGCCATATGAGAGCAAGGAAAGAACTTTCTTAATAGCAGTGGTGTCCCAGTTATGGAATGCCTTTCATTTTTTTAAACTAAGCCTGATGCCAACATTACATTTCTTTTCTATTCCTGTTTAAGGTTGTTGTTGTTGTTTTAAATTTTTCCAGGTATTTTGAGAAAATACTTGATTTCATTTTAAATGTTATGGTTTTACTTTGTTGTGTTGTTATCAGCCTCAAGTTGGCTGAATCAAGGCAACCCCATGAATGAGAGACACCCTATCCTCAGCTGCTCTGCTTAGGTCCTGCAGATTCATGGATGTGTCTTCCCTGACGGAGTCTATCCATCTGAAGTGCAATCCTCTTCTCTTCCTACTGCCCTCCACTTTACCAACTGTTATCATGTTATCTAATCTGTATTCTCATAATATGGTCAAAATACAACAGCCTCAATTTAGTCAGCTTGGCTTCTAGGGGGAGAGTTCAGGCTTGATTTGCTCTTGGATCCATTTATATGTCTTTTTAGCAGTCCACAGTATCCATAGACCACTTCATCAGTACTACATCTCAAATAAATTGATTTTATTTCCTGTCAGCTTTCTTCACTGTCCAGCTTTCTCACCAATACATAGAGCTGAAAATATGATGTTTTTTACTTTCCTATTTTTAGTATTCAGTCTTATATATTTATATATTTGTATTTCAGATTCTTGTCTATTTCCTTCAAGCAGCTCTTTCAACCAGCTCTATTGGTAAGCCAACTGTCCCTGGAAATTTATTTCTGACTGCTGCTGCCACTTCACTTTATAAAATTGGAGGTTCATCTTCATATAGTTCTTCTAATGAATCTGTCATCCTTTCAATGCATTTTAGAATACTTCTATATGGTCAACACTTTCATATGTTGCAATCTGTTGCTACCCAAACCAATCAAAAGGAGAATAAAATCATTGCTGCGGGTTCTGCAGCAGTCTCGTTTGTGCAGTTGGCTCCTATACAGATGTGTATAAGTTCTCCTAGATGTCTTGAATTTTCTTTTCTTTCTGTTTCCTCCCCTGACTTTTCACAAATCAGCTTCATAGCTGATGGCAGGAAAGGGGGAGAAGGCCTGCTGTTTCTAAACATCACAGAACAGCTCCCCAAACTCCAATTTGGGTCTAGTTTGATGATGGTGACAGTAACTTTAGATATTCAAGCACTTCCACTTCACTCTATACTGTGCTATGCAGACTGCCTGCCCAGGTGTATTGCTGATATGCATATACACTTTGGTATAATCCCAAAGCTCCAAAGCACTGGCTGAAAAGTTCTGCCTGAAAGCAGAACAGAAGGCAGTGTAATGAAAGTGAACACCAATAAACTCATAGGTTATGAGTATTTTAATAGAGCAGAATGTGATATATATATTTACAGTGGCTTCATATGCCCCCTTCCAGCACTCTGTTCATAGTTTATCTGTGTGCAGTAAGTCTTGACCAATATTGCTCTGTGGCATAGACCATAAAATGCAATCTGAAAAGACCCAGTTGAGAATAAAAGTTGGCATCATGACATAACTGATATCCTCTGATATACTCATTTTTTTCCACCTTGATTTTCAGACTTCAGAATTTATGTTAGGATACAAATATCATATTATAAACTTGGAGCATACATGGCTGTTTTTGTAAAAGAACTGGTAAAGATTATGTAGGTTTCATTGCCACTGTTAACATCATTATGAAAAATAATACATATTATCAATTTTTCTGTAGAACATATTATAGCCTCCAAGACTGTCACTTCCAATATAGATTTGTCATAGTCATATGTTATCACAAATGATATCATGGTCAAGGAAGTTCAACAACAAATTGCTGGTGGATCATACCTCTGTGGAATAAAAACATTATTACATTATCCACCAGTGCTTCAAACTGTTAGAAAATGTGCAATTGCAGTAAATGTTCAGATTATATCAAAGCAATATGAGACACCACCACTGCATTTAATTAAGAATTATACCATATTGACTATCAAATGTATAAGTGCCTTATTAGCCATTGGCACCTATAGAAGGATCTCAAACTGGGGACTTTGTAACACCAGCCTGCTATCCCATCACAATTGCACTAGTTTAAGAATGGAAAGATATCTGTTTAGCATCATCCTTCATCACCCTTTTCTCCATGACAGCCGGCGGACTCCCCCGACGAGCTGCATTGCCGCCAGGAGGTCGCGCCAACCAAGGAGGCCCTGCTGGGCCTGGTACACCCCAGCATGCTTTGCTGGGGGCGTCAGTAAGCCCAGCATGCTTTGCTGGGGCCAAAAAATCATCTGATTGGCTGGCTGAGGGGCCGGGGAGGAACTTCCTGTTTTGGCCGCTCTAGGAGGCTCGGAGGACCTCTCTATGGGCTGATTGGTCAGCTGCCCTGCCATCCCTCTTTGCAGTGGCCTATATAAGGCCTTGTTGCCCGGCGTTTGGGGCCATTTTTGCTCGGCTCCCCAGCCTCCCTCCCTCGGGTTGGTGTGTTTTTTGTCACAACTGAGAGGCGGCAGCATAGGCCATGATCTGCTGAGAGTGGTTTCCAGGGCTATGGAGCACTGGAGAGAGAGTCCTTTGGACCCGGGTATATTGAGGGCATACGTTATGGCCATTGTGGGGGCCATTACGTTATTACGCTACCCGGTGACTAGGGGCTTAAGGGGTAAGAGGCAATCAGAACTTCACATAGCTGCGAGATTGCATTCCCTAGCCCGTAGGTCATCCCGAAATTGCGGTCATCGATCAACCGGGGTGTTGTTCGATTTTACAGATCATGACCTCATGCTTTGGGCCAACCCTACACTGTTTTAATGTTAAGTTAATAAAGTTGTGGCCATTCTTCCAACTATGGTGTTGTGTTTATTGTGGCAGCGCCCCTCCTAGGCAACACTTTAGCAATCCATTTTTCTATGATATGTTTTCTGTACTGCCAAATACCACCTTCCAGGAGGGGACAGAATGAGTGATCCCATGTTCCATTTGTTTCCAGAAGCCAGCTGCTGTGTGAATGTGTACATAGTAGTCAGCTTTGGGAAGGTATAAGCCACTTCGGTCACTGCTCTGCCCTCACCCACACAAAATGTAGGGTGGCTTTGTGCACATTCACACAGCAGGTCTGGAAGGGGGGACAAGCAATGCCATCTGCTGTGTGAACGTGCACAGAAAAGCTGGCTTCAGGCAGGTGTTTACATCTGTGATCACTGTGAGAGAAGGGGAAGAGGGGAGAGAAGCAGAATTATGTCCACTCATACAACATGACTGCCTGAGAATTGGAACTGCAGCAGAAGAGACTTATCACACAAAGAGAGTAATAGCAGTGAGACTGAGAGCCTATTGACATGTTTTGCTCATCTGTCATGGCCAGCCAAGATCAGCTCTCGGAGGAGGAGGAGGAGGATGAGCCTCCTCCAGAGCAAGGGCTGATTGAGGCAACGCCAGGTGCTGTTCCTACTGTGCCAGGTCCCAGCTGTGATCCTCCAGCCCCAGAGGAGGAGGTTCAACCAGGTCCTAGTGCTGAAGAGAGGCCAGAGACCTGCCAGGTCCCAGCTGTGATCCTCCAGCCCCAGAGGAGGAGGTTCAACCAGGTCTTAGTGCCGAAGAGAGGCCTCCTATGGTACCACAGCCTAGTGGTGACTCTGGAGAACTAAGCTTGCCTGCAGGTGCCTTCTTACAAAGAGAGAAGGGCCGAGAGTGCTTGCAGGTGCAGATCACAGAGGATTGCCGAGAGGCAATTAGCCAACCAGCCTCAGGTGGCATGAGGGAGAGTTTCCCTTACTTAAGTGGGAGAGAAACTAATGCTGGTTGCTAGAGTTTATTGCATGATCCCTTGGCGTGATTGCTGCTAGCACTAGCTCCTAGTATCTGGATTCTTTGTTACCTTGATCTCGGACCGGACTTGGTTATCTCTTGGCTGTTTTGACCTTGGACTGTTTGACCACGCTGTTTCCTGGTATCCTGACTTCGGCTTGACTTTTGGAACGTTGGAATCTCTGGAATCCTGATCTCAGCTCGTATTCTTGACCTGCCCTCAGACTGCTTCTTTACAAGGTCTGCTTTACTTCCACTGGGCTAAAGGCTCTGTTATCAGCTACTGTCGGTGTTTGCTGGCAGCATTCCCGGACATCATCAATGAAAATGTGCAACAGTAACATATAGAATGCAAAGCAGCAACACAACAGATTCAACATTGTGTGATAAGCTGGTATGATAAAGTCCTGGGATGAACATTACTTATAACTGAATCCTTATATATGCTTCCTTCATCTAAATCAGAAAACCCTTCCATAGCCCAACTGGTAAGTACCCTCGTTCTCTATATATGTGAACCCATTATCAAGGGGTTCTGCTGTTGATTGACAACAACCACCCTCCACTGAAAGTCTCTTTTCTTTCCAGATCATATAAATCGTTTGTCTTCCACAAATATGCAACATCCATACCCAACTAAAAATAGACCACAAATGGGGCCACTGAAAATTGAAGTAGGAATCTCAGCTTGCAGAATTCCAAAATTACAAGAAAAACCCAAAGTGGGCAATTTCATCTCCTTCTTTGCCAAAAATCCCTATTCTATATGGGCTAAATATGACCAGTAGTCAGCAGAAGCCATGGATTATTGAGTGTCAGATGGAAAAGAAAAAATAAGACACTAGATCATGGTGTGAATTGGAGTGTTATTGTTGGCATGCCTAGCTAATTCAATAGGATTGAGCCTGCTAAAGTGGAGGAGATACTGTGATATCTTGTTGATAGTCCCAGTTCTAAAATACAATAAATAAAGTAGCATAAATCTCTGCAGAGGTAGGCTTTGCAACCCCTGTGTTGAATAGCAATTAGACACAAAAGAATAAAGAAATGAGCAACCTAGAGCAGATGTACACTGACACACAAGTAGACATGTATAATGGCATCATCTGCAGAATTCATCTTACACAACCTCACACTGAGTGACATAAATATCCAACTGTTTCAAATTAGAATGTATAGGCACAAGATACCAACAAGATTCTATCTACACAAACACTTGTAGTTAGTTTGAGATTTCTGAAGGGAAAGGAAAGGAATCCAGTGGGGTATGAACTATTAATGGCTGGAGCTGGATACTCAGGGGAATTGAGTAGAAGGGATGAGCCAAGCAGGAATTGGTTTAAACAATTACTAGTTCTAAACCAGTGTGGTATAGTGGTCTGAGCACTGGATTACGACTCTAGAGACCAGGGTTCAAATCCCCATTCAGCCATGGAAACCTACTGGGTGACCTTGGGCAAGTCACACTCTCTCAACCTCAGAGGAAGGCAAAAACAACCTCCCTCTGAACACATCTTACCAAGTCAAATATGGGGAGAACATAGGTTAGTGCAGAAGAAACTACAAAAGAGGTTTCTGTGGAAAACCATTTTCATGAATATTAACCAAAATGTGGTGTTAAGTGCCTTCAAAGCATTTCCTACTTATAGTGACACTAAGGTGACCCCTATCATGGGGTTTTCTGGGGCTCAGAGTGTGTGACTCACCCATGGCCAAGCGGGGAATCGAAACCTGGTCTCCAGTAATAGTCCAGTGCTCAAACCATTGCACCACACTGGTTCTGTGATAACAAAAATAACTGCAATTAATATATTTTAATTAAAAAGTATGTTGGGAAACTTTAAAAAAACAACAAATCAGTACCTTCCACATGTAAAACAGTTGCAAATAACTGTTAGTAGGAAGTAAATGCATGTTGTGGAAGTCACACTCCTACTATGACTTGAACTGTTATTAAACTCTAAAGAGCCATGATTTTTCTGCAAACATGTGAAGAAACTGTCCACTTGAAATTCCATTAAATATTTCACTTTCAAAAGCAATACCAGTGCTTTTTGTTTGATGGGGATGGGGAAAGGAAAGACTGTAGGACTAAAGGAAAGTCTTCTCAATGGAAAGAAACAAGAGGATGGAGCAGGGCATGCCAAAATAGGTTGGCCCCATAAAAAAATATTCTGAAAAGCAACTGATGAATAAAAGATGGAGCAGTCATCTTCATGGACAGAAGACTATCCTGACACAAAGTACTATAATGAGATAACATGGGGTGCATTTCAGAAATGAATTATTTTCTCTTTTACACTACAGCACTTTGGACACTTTAACTGCCCTGGCTCCATATTTTGGTATTCTGAGTTTTCTAGTTTTGTGAAGTATTAGAATTATCTGCCAAAGAGCTCTAGTGCCTCTGACCAAACTACAAACCCTAGAATTCTGGAGGATACAGCTGTGGCAGTTAGAGCAGTACCAAAGTGCTATAACTGTACAGTGTGACTTGTTAAAAGACACCCATCTGAAATTTCCCTGTGACATTTTACTAACAGTAAATGCAGTCTGGGTTTCATAAGAATAGATATATCCGGGTTGCCATTCTCATGCTCCAAAGATTGTTATGACTTATAAATCAGCCCCACATTTTCTATTCCAGGCTGCCCTCAAATGGCCATTTCATCATTCTGAACTTGGACCAAAGTTCTGTAGCCCAATATTTGGCTTTGACTCTCTGTGCTGGAAAGCTGGCTATGCATTCAGGTCCTGATTTTTGAAGGAAAGAGATCCACATGTTTCATTACCAAATATTTCTACTAATGAAGGTGGGGGGACAGGATGATGTTTTGTACTGCATGTATAATACATTTATACTTTTATCTTTTGGGAAAGTCACCTTCATAATTTTGATGGCCACATCAGTGGGGAAAGCTCATCCATTTTTACACAGACGAGTAAGATGAGAGGAAGAGAGATTACTTACAAATGGGATTTTGGAAGTGAAGCAGTAAAGTCAAGCAGCAAAGACAACAGAAAGTGGAAAGTCTCCTTGTTTCAAACTGACAGATCGTTACAAAGGTGATACAGATTGGGAAATAGTATGTCAGTTAAACAGTACAGAGATAAATGAGAAACAGTTATTTTATCTCTTCCAAATATTTGGAAGCAACAGAATGTGATTATGTAGAAAGGAGAAAGAACTGCTGGGGCTAAAGTAAAGAGAAACCAAAATATATTCAGGCTTGAATAAAGAGAGAGAAACTACATAAAAGTAATTTGTTTTCTTGGCAATTTCACCATTTCTTTTGGCCAAGCACACATACAGACACTGTTACTGATTTCTGATTTTCAGTGAGAAAGAAATGGTAATTATCCAGGAAGAAGTCACATGAGACAAATACTTAAAAGCTACCTTTTGTTCTGAGAGTCATTTCCTATTTTATGTGATTCCTAGCACTGCATTTAACATTTTCACCAAGCAAGGCTCTCAGAAGAAAGTTGCAAACACTCTTTTGTAAATGGTAGAGTTGTCATGGTAATTGTAAAAAAAATGGATAAATACAAAGGGACTTGACTCCTTGAGGATTCAGAATGTTTAATTACAACAGAGCTTACACTGGCGTAGAGAGAATAAACCTGGCAAAGCTACACCCTGTTCAAGTGTGACTCAGCAGTAGAAGGGACAGTATAGATTCTTCTATCTAGAAAACAGAGCTTTTGCAAAGATTTCAATTTCTGATGGGCAAAATGGTAGCAAACAAAATAAAATAGTGTCTAACTCAACAAATTCTTCAACATTTCACAGATGAAAACTGGGATATGTGATATCTAAAAACTGTGGTCAAGTAAAATGTGGGTATGGTCACAATGATGTGACCAGGCAACATGACACACCCTCCAATTTTCCCAATGTGGAAGGAACAGTCCTGATTAACCTTCTGTCTTCCCACTTTTTCAGAGGCATGTAAAATGTTCCAGTTACTCTCTCTCCCTCCCGCTTCCCTGTTTATCCTCAGCTTACTTCCATAGTTGCAAACTTAAATTCAAAATGCAAGCTCAATTATCTCAGCAGGGGGAGAGGAGAGGAGAGAAGGGAGTAGAATCTTGTTCTTCCCAGATGATTTAAGGAAGAGCAAACTACAGCAGCCTCCCCTAGCTTGTGTGTTCTTTCTCATCAATAATTTTGTTCTGTCTTCAACACAATCTGATGTTGCTTGGCCACATGTGTTCCTGTCTTCATTTGTGAAATGTTGGAAGGTATGACATGACGTATGACATGATATGATATTATACCAAAATATAACCTGAATAACATTTCAGATGAATTCAATGACAATGTAAGAAACAGATTTGAACTACTGAGTATAATCAACCAGGAACCTGAAGAACTGTGGACAGAAGTCAAAGACATAAATAAGGACAAATGCAAGAAAACACTAACAGTGGCCAAAAAGAAAGATACAAAAAAATGGGTGACAGATGAAATGCTTCATGCAATAAAAGAAAGAAAAAAAAGCAAAAACAAAGGGAGATAGGAACAAAGCCAGAAGTATGAACACAATTGTCCCATGTCTGACACGGAGGGATAAGGAGAAATACTACAATGACCAGTGCAGAGAAATAGAAGACAACAACAAAAAGGGAAGAATGAGAGACCTCTATCAAAAAATCTGAGAAATTAAAGCCAAGTTCAGATCAAGGGCAGAGATGCTCTATGGAGGAAAAAAAGAACATAATACAGGAACAAGAAGAAATAAAAAGATGCTGGAGATGATACATAGAAGATTTATACAAAAGAGATGAGGGAATGAATGACATTTAGAATAAGGAGCCATATGAAGACGAACCCTACATTCTAAGAAACAAATTGGAATCTGCAATAAAGGAAATGGGAAAAAATTAATCACTAGGAACAGATGATATCCCAATTGCACTGCTACAATGCCCACAGACAGATGCAACTTCAGTGCTAACTGAAATATACCAACATATATAGAAAACAAAGAGGTGGCCAACAGACTGAAAACACTCGATATACATACTAATCCACAAGAAAGGAGATACAAAAGACAGCAACAACTGTAGACAATAGCACTAATCTCACATGCAAGCAAAATAATACTCAAAATTCTGCAGTATAGACTCCAACCATACATGGAGAGAGAAAATCCAGGCGTGCAAGCAAGATTTAGAAAAAGAAGGGACACTACGGACCACCTTGCAAACATACAATGGCTAATGGAGTGCACCAAAAAATTCAAAAAAAAGAATCAGCATGTGTTTCATAGACTACAGCAAAGCATTGGATTGTTTAGATCATAAAAAGCTATGGAATGCACTCAAAGACATGGGCATGCCACTACATCTGATAGTCCTGATAAGAAATCTGTACCAAGGACAGGAAGCCACCATCAAAATGGAATTTGGGAAACAGAGTGGTTCCCAATAGGCAAAGTGGTCAGGCAAGGCTGCATCCTATCATCCTACTTGTTTAACTTATATGCAGAAAATATAAGAAGAAAATCAGAATTAGAATCAGAAAAAGTAGGAGTAAAGATAGGAGGAAGCAACATTAACAACCTAAGATATGTAGACAGCACCATACTATTAGCATAAGACATGCAGGAATTGGAATAGTTAATAAGGAAAGTCAAAGATGAAAGTGCAAAGACAGGTCTGATGCTGAACATAAAGAAAACAAAAACAGAAGAAATAGTTAAAGAATTCCCATATCTAGGATCAAGCATTGACCAGAATGGAGACTGCAGTCAAGAAATAAGAAGACTAGGAATGGGAAGGGCAGCTATGAAAGAACTGGAAAAGATACTGAAGAGCAAAGATATACAACTGAGCACTAAACTCAGAATCATCCAAGCCATTGTATTCCCAATTACCATGTATGAATGCAAGACCTGGACAGTGAAGGCAGCAGACAGAAAGAAAATCAACTCATTCAAAATGTGGTGTTTGAGAAGAGTTCTTAGGATACTGTGGGCAGTCAAGAAGACAAACAATAGGTTGTTGAACAGGTCAGACCACAGTAATCTTTGGAAGCTAAAATGATCAAATTGAGACTATCATACTTTGGCCACATAATGAGAAGGCACAGATCATTAGAAAAACAATAATGCTAGGAAAGGTACAAGGTAGACAAAAGAGAGGAAGACCACAAATCAGATAAATAGACACGATCAGGGGATTTATGGGCAAGGGCTTGTGGGATCTGGGAAAGGCAGTGGTGGGATTTTTGGAGATATCTCATCCAGAAGGTCGCCACGTGTCAGAACCAACTCGAGGGCAGCTAACAACAACATGTCATGAGGGCACAGTCAAGGATATGGCCAAGCAAGCCAACGGCATAGTGAAGAGCACACAAAATCACAGTATTATATGACAAGGGTTAAGAATGAATCAAGGAGATATATCTGAATTGATTTATGTAAAAATTTTATTTGTATGTTTTATGCTATAGCATAATAAAGATTAGTTTTAAAAATAACAGTATTATAGGCACAGGAATCTTATATACAGTCTGCCCTTCCTTTACAAGGGGATCCATTCCGGATCCTCTGCGTAAAGGGAATTCCACCTATGCTCGAGACCCATTTAAATGAATGGGGCTTGTGCATGCTGTGGTGTGGCAGTGCGGCAGTGCGTGCACGCCACAGACGCATGCACCATTACTCCTTTTGAGTCACACCACTCCTTTTCCCAGCGTGGCTTTCAGCATATCCTGAAAGCCATGTAAGGTGTGCCCGCGTATGAGGCCAACTCAACTGGTAGGTGAAGCTTACTTCAGTGCCAGTGAGGGTTTAAGAATGGATCTGTTCTCTTTTCTTATGTTGGTTTATCGGTTTCACCAAAATACAAAAGTTACATATTGGTTCCAAGGATGAGTCTGGATGATTTCTGAAAGTTTTCTGAAATCTCGGAGTGGCTAGTTCCATTATAAAAAGAAATGGGAAGACTTTCTCCTATCGTTAAAGATTTTCATTGTGAATATTACTGTGACCTCTGATTGATTAGGCAAGTTTGTACATGCCACTGTTAAAGCTTCAGCCACAGGACTACTGGAAGAGATTGAGTAAGGCAGGAGGCTGAATAAAGTGTATCATCAGAGCCCTACCAGGCTGAAAATTAGCTGGGATTGCAGTCAAGCCTACACATTCATTGTTATTTAACCTTCTGATCTTTTATTTTTATTCATGGACTTGAAATTCAAGATGTCAAAGCTTGCAGAAGGTAAATCAGAAGAATGATTGTGTTTAAAGGGATTAAGCAATTGATTTGGAAGCAATTTCTGTCTACCTCTGCGTAATTGAAAGGCTGCATGCTATCTTCCTTTTCATGTCCCATCCCACTCCTTTTGTCTTAATGGCTGATGCTGGGGGGGGGGGAGAAAACACATTTCTTTTTTTTTTCTCAGAGAAGTGCATGTTTTTCTGTCCCAGTATTTCATTCCAATTTTAAGCACTCTGAGTAACTCTAAATTGTTCCTTTGGTGGATTCAGTCCATCCCTGTGCACCAGGACCGTACAAAGAATAACAAAGGGCAAGGTTCCAGTGTAGAATTAGAAGCTTCAAGAGACTGAAAGAGCTTCATACTGGGTGTGTTTAGATAGTATTCGGGGTGGAAGGGAGTGTTATGTATTTGGGGTTTTTGTCTTTTAAATGACTTTGCAGCCATGCAGAGAACATAATTTCCCATTAGTCTATTATACCAACTGACACTTTGGCAGACTATTCACTTGAATGGTCAAAATGAAAACATTTCTTTAAAAGCAAATGAATAGCACTGCATTGGCCAGATTCACCCTAGGCAATTCAATTAAGTATACGCAGGACTCAGAAAAGAGGGTATTTTCTAATGTTCTTTCAGCCACACACCTTGAATTCTCCATTATTTGGACCATTCACTTTGACTCTTTACAAAATGTGTACCAAATACACACACACACACACACACACTTTTACAGGTAGCTCAACCAATTCTGTGTGACTCACATACACAGAATGGCTTTTGTCATCAAGCAACCACTAAAAGAAGTTGGCCCAATTCCCAGTTATGCCATTAACTTTAGAGGGGAGCTAGATCAAATTCTTAACAAGCCAAATACCATTCAGACTAGAGCTCAACTGAATATTGACAGCAAAACTGGTGCTCAGTTTTTGACTTGCCTGATTAAAATGGAGACTATATGAATCCCAAATCTTTATTTCTGGGCTGTGCAAACAATGTGCTCATGGACATGAATCAGGAGATGTACTTGACTTCAGTTAAAGAGCAAATACTAGCCTAATTTTCCACCACAGCCAGATTCATCCTTATCTTAAAATAAAAAGTGTATTTGATGGAAGCAATATGAATGTGAGATTAACCCACAATTTGCAATTTTTGTGGTGTAGATGTGTGGTAGAATGTGGTGAAAGGGTTGCTTATATCTACTCCATGTTACCACATATTTACTAAAGGCCAGCTGAGCTTTCACTAGGCTAGCTGCAGCTGCATTCAGTTCAACCCCCTTCCCTCCATAGGAATGTTGGTAATTACCTATAACTACCCTCACCTCGTCATAAATTTGTAGCAGCATTGCAATAGCACTTGCAAAGTGTGGAAGAAAAACCAATAGCAATAGATTCTATGGATCAATACCCAACTCAGGCAAGAATGCTAGATCATAAAACCTTCTAACAGAATCCTGAAAGTTAAATCTGTTTGGGTTTTATGTATCCTCCTGGAGATAGGCTTAAAAGGAATAACACATTATTGTTAACTCTATTTTCAATGTTTCTTTAAATAGACCTTCCTTTTTCAACAATTACAGTCAGTGAAATGATTGATTGCTTTCACTTTCTCCATAGGCAATGAACAGAGGGCTGGTTGTAGCTCCTAGACAAGTCTAGTCATTTGAATGACATTTAATTAATATCTAACTCAGCATATGACAAGGATGTAGGGACATTTCAGCACATGCAAATCTCTGTGTAAAAAGCTGCAGCATGTGAAATCCAAAGTAAACCTCTGATTTGCACAGTCAGTGACACTAAAACCCAAATTAAGGGACCTGATCACAAGCTCTGCTAAAATGTTGTCAAACAAAAGTACAATCCACCAAACACTCCTGCTTCAGTTCCTCCAAGTCCTCACTATTTGGACTGTATAGTCACAGTGCTTAGCAGAGCAATCCTTCAACAAAGAATAATGTCTAAAGAAAGATTTCTCCAGGGAGGGGTGTACTTTAAAAAGTTTATCTAGTCCCCAGTGAAGAAACTTTATAATGTATCAAAACTTTTACAAGAAAAAAGAACACTGGCAACAAAATGTTCTGTATGTTGTTTTTTTTAAAAAAATATTTTGTATTTTTATTTTGAATAGGTTACCACTCATTTGAGATTAGCAGAAAATAAGATTAGATGAAGAGCTTAATCCAAAACAAATAAATGTTGTGCAACTTCTATTTATTTATTCATTCATTCATTTGATTAATACCAAGACTGGGATTCAAAAGTTCTTTTAAATCATATTGGTTTTATCTAGGAAAAGTTAAGAACATAGAATCATAGAAGTGATCACAAGGGTCATCCAGTCCAGTGCCTTGCCATTCAGGAAAACACAATCAAAGCACTCCTGATAGCTGTCCATCCAGCCCTTGTTTTAAAATTTCCAAAGAAGGAGACTCCACCACATACCAAGGCAGTATATTTCATAGTCAGACAGCAATAGCCATCAGGAAGTTCTTCCAAATATTTAGGTGGAATCTCTCCCGGATCAGAGACAAAGCCAATCCAATTCAGAAGTCTCTTCTTGTGATGTCTAATCCAAAACTATGAAAAGCCCACATGAAGGCCATGAGTTCAGAATTTCTCTCCACCTGACTCACACAATGGTGGCAAGGACTCCAATGATAGTGTGGGAGTGAATCTACTCTTGATTCTTGTCCAAGCTTTAAAAGAACCATCTGAGGCACTGAATTCACTTTGATAACAGGGTTCAGAACTGGATAACAACTTTACAGCTCCAACTAAGATCCAGAGAAGATTCACTGATTTCATAATACTGTATTGTCAGTTTTATTTTTGATTCTTTTCCTAATGAATCACAACATGGACTTTGCTTTTTCCACAGCAGCCACACAGTACGTCTACATTTTCATCTGGCTATTACCAGAACTCCAACTGCACACAACCATTCCAGTCAGTTACTGTCTGCACAGTGGACCCAAGATAGTATCCAAACTAGGCTTATTTGTTTCCATGTGCATAATGGTATGTTTGCTTTCATTGAAGCACATGTGCTATTTCATGCCCAACTCATCATTTTGTTGTTTAAATCATGTTTTATAATTTGGTGACATCAGAAAACCTAGCTACCTCAATGCTTGTCCTTGTGAAAGCAAGGATAGAATCACACACGTTAACTGCAGATACTTTATGAACAAGTTAAAATGCATCAAAACGGACTTAATGCAGATCCATATGACATCACACTCTTTGCAACCTTCCATTACAAAAAAAAGTAATCAGTGCGTTCTAATCTCTGACTTTCTGTTTGTTAGCCACCAGTCCATAAGTCAACCTGTTCTTTTATCTCACAACTATTACATTTGCTTGATAGTATTTTTAAAAGGGATTTTGTCAAAAGCCTGTTGAAAGTCCAAAAGACTAGATACTGGTCCTCATCAGGAAAAAAAGGTGGCATTAGAATTCTCTTTTTTTTTTTTTTTTGTTTTCCACCAGTGCATCACTTACAACTTCTTTTGAATAAAAATGAATGTGCTTGAACTGAGCCAGCCCTGTCAGAGGAAGCACTCAACTACTAAAATGAGGCAGACATGGATAATAGGTAAGTGGGAGAGACAGTGGGCCTCTGACCATTCCTACTGATCCTCCCTTGCCTTCAGTTGACCCTCGCCAACCCAAGCTGGCAATGGTGATGACTGCTTGTCATTTAGTTGAGCTCACTGGCTGGCTATCTCACCTAGTTGCCAATTCAAAGCTCAGTTCAAGCAGTGCTACAGGCAAAGGCCTTTGGTCTAAGCAGGCATTGGGCATGTACACATGTCTGTGTGTTCATATGGTATACCATGAAGCTGTTGCACTGCAGGATTTAGCTGGATGGTGAACATGTATCATGCAGGGTGGTAAGAAGTAGCAAAGTTTAGATGACCCAATAGTATGAAGGCCCCTAACCATTGTGGTGTGGAGACTGTGGGGAGAATGGCTGGTTGACTGGTTATGAAGCTGTCTTGTCTTAACCAAACCTCATGGGGCAACTCTGTACTTGGATTTATCAAACTTTAATTGTGTAGGGGGCAGAACAGACTTTTGCAAAAGGACAGATTGAGGCTACCCCGGCACTGCTTGGCCCAGTGCCTCAGCAACCACACGCCACAGCCCTAATCTGCCCTGGAGCCAAACCAAATAGGAGTAGAGAAGTTCATCTCCAATTTGGGCTGGTAAAAAAGCTGCCTTAGGTGGTCTGAATGCAACCCCAGGGCAGCTTCAAGCAGCTCCACTGGCGTATGGCTTATAAATGCCCCCAAACCAATTGGAAGCTTTACCGTCTGGTCTGTTCTGGCCCTGTGTTTCACTGATTTTACTAAAATAGCCATCAAACAATGGGCATACAAAATAAGCAAATGCCATATTTATCCCATGCTCCTACATTAAAAAAAAAAACACTAAAAATTACATTATCCCTCATTACATGCATATGGATGATTTCTTACTCATACTAACCTCTTATATACAATATTAATAAAGGACAAACTGTAAGACATATTTTACATGCCGTATTATACTGGGAAGATAAAGTCTTCACAAAATATAATTGCCTTCTCATAGGAACAGAGCACAAAAACAGTAATCACAGGCAGTTGAGCCCCCTAATTTATGGTGCTCCCTGTTTGTTTCTTTTTATTATTTATGCCATGATAGCAAACACCTAACTCATTAGAGATGGGAAAGCTGCATGGCCATATTATAAATTGTCTTAACAACAGCCATAGTACAGTAAAACTTGAGACATATGTGGTTACATTTTACTGACCATTTTATACCACAGTCCTGCCCAAAATGATGTGTACACACAGCACTTTGAAGCCTGTAGTTACTCAAATGTGCATGCACATGTACATCTTGACATACACATATTCTCATGTAGGAATACTGCTCAAACCTTCCTTGGTCCTTCATTTGCTCCTGAAAACAGGATTTTTTTTTCTATCAGGTAGTGTTAAGGTATCATAAATGGACACATCATACCATAAACATTAAAGGGCAACTATAGAATGGATTATACATTTTGATTTCTTAATTCTGACCAGTGTGGAGATGAAGAGCTTAATCCAAAACAAATACAATTTTGTGCATCTTCCATTTATTTATTTTTTCATTATTCATTTGATTAATGCCAAGACTGGGATTTAAAAGTACTGTTCATAGCAAATTTAACTTTAAAAATATGGATAATAACATAGATATGGACAAAAACATTGAAAAATATGGAAATAATATTTAAGAAAGCATTACACAATGGTGAAAATCTGGGGTAAGGAAAGGATATGACTGGGTGGTGTGGCCTTTCAATGCCTCTGACACATCTTGTTGTTCACCAATTCAAGCCTAACCCTATTTACTTTCCAAAATCAGATGAGATCAAGTGTCAAGCTGCCTCGATTGTCATTGACAGAGAGCCAGAATATAAAGTTTTATTTATTATTTATTCATTTATATTCAAGGTAGTTATGGTGGTGATCGGATCATCCTGATGTGTAACTTGTACTCAGGACAAAAGGCTGCAATTAGAACAGAATATGGAGAAACAGAATTGTTCTCAATCAGCAAAGGAATCAGGCAAGGCTGCATACTATCATCCTGTCATTTCAGCTTGTATGCAGAAAATGTTGTACATGTAGCAAGCTTAGACTCAGAAACAGGAGGGGTGGCATCAAGGGAATGAATGTTAACAACCTAAGATATGCAGATGATATAATACTACTAGGAAGTTTATCACACGGGGGACAATTGGAAGTATAAACGGTGATTAACCCATGATAACCCCACAACTGCACTAATGGTTTTCACACGATGTCATGATCAAAGTGCTATTATCCTGTGAATAACTCATGATAATCCCGCAATTGCGCTAATTGTTTTTACACAACGTCGAGATGAAATGTGATTAAAGTGCCATTATCCCATTAATAACCAAGGCAAGAAACAGCAACAAATCATTCACAGGATTTTCCTGTGAATGACTTTTTGCTGTTTATTGCCTGGTTATTCCCTGGTTGTTCACGGGATAATGGCTCTTGTGTTAATCTCATTTTAATCACATTTTAATGTTAATTGTGCAATTTTCACAGGTTAATTAATGTTCATACTCTTAATTTCTTCCCATGTAATAAACTCCTAGGAGAAACCAACACAGACTTAGAGCAATTACTGAAGAAGGTTAAGGAGGAAAGTGCCAAGGTAGGCTTACTGCTGAATAGTAAGGAAACAAAAGTAATGGAAGATCTACAAGAATTCATCCTAGATAAAGAGAAAATTGAAATAGTCAAAGAGTTCCTATACTTTAGATCAAACAATGAGCAGAACAGACACTTCAATCAAGAAGACTAGGAGTGAAAAAGGCAGCTAACTAGACAAGATCCTAAAGTGCAAAGTTATAATTGTGGACACTAAAGTAAGGTTAATCCAAGCTATTGTATTTCCTATCACCATGTACAGACATAACAGCTGGACAGTGAAGAAAGCTGATAGAAAGAAAATCAACTTATTTGAGATGTGGTGCTGGAGAAGAGTGTTGAGGATACCATGGAAAGCCAAAAAGATAAACAAATAGGTGTTTGAACAGATCAAGTCTGAACTCTTTCTGGAAGCCAGAATGACTAAATTGAAGCTACTGTACTTTGGCCACTTCATGAGAAGGTATTAGAAAAGTTAATGATGTTGGGAAAGATAGAGATCAGTAGAAAGAGCGGAAGACCACATGCCAGATGGGTAGACTCAATCAAAAAGGTCATAGGCCTGCATCTGCAAGATTTGAGCAGAGCAGGAGAGAACAGGGTATCATGAAGATATCTCATCCACAAGGTTGCCATGAGTCAAGGTTGAGTTGAGAGCAGTTAACAACAACAACGTTGGTGGGCTTTAAAAGAATGAATAGACAGGACACATATATTTCCATAACATAATGGATTTGCATTGCATTGACCAAGGCCCAAATAAAAACAAATAAAATAATAAAAAAGGGAACAACTGATGAGGAATAGGACTTTCCAACCCTTCTAAGAAGCAAGATAGGGATAAGTTGCAGAGTTGTTTTAAACTGCTTGAATCTATATTCATTCCAGTGTCATCTAAAGTTGCCCATTAACATGGTAACCATTCAGTCATTCCATTCAACAACTGAACTTTAGTAGGTGGTTGGAGAAAAGAAATTGTTCTTCCTGATCTCTTTGTCTAATTTCCCATCCTATCCTGTAGGATCCTCCCAGTCTCCAGAGTGGATGGGCAGGGGAAGAGGGGAGAGCAAGGCACAGAAAATATGGCTGTAAGGAATAACCCATAAAATGAACCTCTCCCCATTTTTGCCAGTGGAAACATCCCAGATGTGGGGTCCTCCTCACAAGATCTAGGCCAGAATGTCTCCCTCAGCCATGAAAATAAGGACTTGTTAAAACCAGTAAAGTACTGAAATAATCTGAGATTCACATGAAATTAGTGATAGCAAATGTCTTGTACTTTTTTTAACAGCAGAACCAATTTAACTTTGGCAGTTTCAGAAATTTGATAAAGCATGTACAGCTGTAAAAGGGCACTCATATAAGATGGAAATCTACATCGGCACAACTTAGATTGAGAAAGTCTTGGCCTTACCCAGAGAAAATAGTTTAACCTCGCTTGGTTCAATTTATATTTATAAACTTCAGAATAGACTGATAAAAAAATACTGCGCATGGAAATGCAAAAAGAAGGGGAGGGAATTCAGCTTCCCCATGCATTCACAGAGGCGCCAAAAAAGGAAACATTTTGCTTTGCCAAAGTAATGGGAGGGGGAAGCCAGCCCTTTAACTTATATTACTATGCATTTAATCATGAAAAACAACCATAAGCCACATTTTTAATGAGGGCAACAAGATATGAGCTGGAAAGAGGAATTTGTGATCAAGGTCAAGGCAACCGAGGCTTTTTGAGAGTTCTGGGAAATGTTATGCTGTGAGAGAAATAACAAACAAGGTAACCTCAAACAGACTTTTAAAAGCACATTTGCATTTCAATATTGTTATGTTATGGGATAATTCCCCAGAAATGCGAGTGGTAAAACCAGTATATAGTAAGGTTTTGCAGCACCTTTGAGACTAACTGAAAGTTAGTCTCAATGGTTTTACAAGCTCTCTCTGCATACTGATTCTACAGACTAACACAGCTATATCTTCTACCTCTAGTAGTAAAACCAGTTTGTGATCAGAGGTAGTTTTTCATTGTGATTGTTGGGAACTGGAATCATTCTGCTTTCCACCATCAACTTTTCCCCAGTTTTTATCGTTTTTTCCTCTTTTATCAAAAATAGGAACATTATTCCAAACCTTTGCCTGGAAAGGCTGTAAATGAAGAACTACATTGTTTTGCTAAAATTAGCATTTTACCTCTGCAATGGTCCATATTAAATTATATAGAAGATAGTCTTTTGGTAAAATTCTCCAGGCACATGGGAATTTCTTTATTTATTTCATTTTCTCCAAAGAGTTGAGGGTAGCATGCCAGATCCCTTAGCACAGTTGTCATTTTGTTCTCAGTATCTCTACTTAAGACTGAGACCCACGGTCAGCCAATGAACCTCCATTCCTGTGCATCAGACTCCAGTCCAACGATCTAATTGCTGTAACCAAGATACACAGGAATGGAGGCCACAATGTAATACATTTCAGTTCCTAGTAATGAATGCCACATTCACCACATCCTTTTGTTTTGCTAGGTCTCTTTCATACCACACAATTATAGCACTATGATTCCATTTTAATTGCCACAGTTCCATCCTGTGGAATCCTAAGATTGCCAGTTTAGGGAGCAATATTTAGAATTCACATCAAGAGAGCTTTATTGCCTTGCCAAAATTCACATCCAGATTTCTATAGGATGTTGCAATGGCAGTTGAAACAGGAACATAATGCCACTGTGATGTAGTGTGGAAAGGCCTCTAGTCACAACTGTTTTTGATCTCAGAGCTGAGGCAGTGAAGACGCAGCTCATTTTTCAGATGAAATGTCTGTAGTGAGGAGACATGCATGGTGATGGGGGAACCTCTCTCGCTCTCTCAAGTAAACCTGCTTTTCCAGAGTTCTTTATAGTTCAGAGAGAATCCAATGGGCACAATGTTGAAATTGCACTGGCTCTATGCAGCCATTCAACAGAGCATGTATAGACTGGAGATAGGGATTACTGTCATAATCCTTCTCCCCTCTCTTCTTGTGTGTGTTCATTCACCACCTTTGTGTAGCATGGAAAAGGCAGCTGCCTTCTTTGTTTGTGAATCTCAGCCTGGCTCCAAGCCTTGCTCTTACTTGTTACTCACATATCTTAACAGAGCACAGAGGAGGACCTGGCAACATCTCCCCTTGGTCTTCACAAGCCAGTAAGCCTTAGAATGTGTGAGCTTGGCAGTCTCAAAGGTATCTGGAGTCCCAAAACTGAATGAGCAGAGAGAATAATGCTCACATACAGTACACACACACACACACACTAACTTTAAGCCAACAATAAGCCTAAGAAGCTGGGGGGTGGAGAAAACCCCCAGGGGGTGTCCAAGCACAAGCTTGCAAACATACATTTGGGAGGAAAGGCAAGATGAGAATCTGAAAAAGAAATGCAATGACAGACAGGGAAAGCACTCTTTCATCCCCATTTCACCATTCTATATTTCCCCATCTGGAACCAAGTTTATTTTAAAAAGAAAAAGATGAAAAAGAAAAGGTACTCTGTTACAACAGTTGGCATTTAAATGTGTATTATTTAGCCCCTTGAAAACAAGTTTCTAAAATCAAATTGCACAATGAAATATGAGGATATATATATGTCAGCACCTCCTAATATTTTAAAATGTGGATAGGAAGCATTCACAGTATGGAATAACTAGCATTCCCTTATCGGCTATCTGTTTGAGGTTGTTGCACTGAAAATTAATGACACTGATTTATGGAAGATATTCCACCACCTGGACATTATCAGCTTGATTCCTGCAGTCGGAATGAAAACATAAAACTATCATTTGGCTTCAAAATAATGTCTCTTCATCTGGCAGCCCCACAGACTGAAAAGCAACTTTAATCTTTGCTTGCAATGTGACAGGAGAAAATGTTGTCAGCTCAATAATACATAAACACATATTTGCCAGTGTCAAACTTTTCCCATCCTCTTCACCCTCCAGGCAGTTTAAGAATTATGCTTTCTTTCAAATAAGATGCCTAATTTCCCCACCAAGATATATTGTGTTTTTTGATACTTTTTGCTACTGATACTTGGGAAGAAGATTGTGTGAAATTGGGCAATTTTGTGTATGCTTTACTGATACTGTTTTTGTAAACAGTAGATGTTTGCATCAGACACTGCTCTGATGTCAGAAAAGCCATAGGATGTCCAACTGAAGGAATGATAGTATGCTAGCCTGTTAAATATTTCTCACAAAATGTCATTGACATTAACTTTACTAATGTCATCTCCTTAACATGTATAGTTATTTTCCAAAGAGAAAAATGTGAATAATCTCAAGTTAAAAGGGAAAAAAATGGTTCAAGATACTGTTAAACCTCCAAAAGCAGGAATATTCAAAACACAGACCAGGTGTCTCTCCCAAGCTAATGCAAAACACAGGCATGCTGATGGACTCTTTTTGTGCCTCATCTCCCATCCCAACTAAACACTGCAGCATAATCTTTCCGTAGCCACCCCACTCCCTACATAGTACATCACTATTAGTGTAGAACAGCTGAAAGGAAATTAATGTCATCATCTACCAGTAGTAGAATTCCAACAGAGTCCTATAATAATAATAATAATAATAATAATAATAATAATAATTTTTATTTTTACCCCACCTTTCCAATTGCATGATCAAGGCGGCTTACAGAACAAAGAACAATAAAATACAGGTAAAAACATCACAATATAAAAGTTTAAAACATCATTACTAGGGGTATGAACGGGAATCTATACAAATCACAATTCACTAGGGGCAAGAAAAAGACAATATATTGCACTAGTCCGGGGTCAAAAAACAAAGAACAAGGAGCAGAGAAAAAACACTATTACCTAAAGTGAAAAAGCCAGCTGGAATAGATGCGTTTTCAATTGTTTCTTGAAAGAAACTAAAGATGCAGAGGAACGGAGCTCTACAGGGAGCTTATTCCACAATGAGGGGGTGACGATAGTAAAAGCCCTCTGTGAGGTCCTCACCAGATGGGATTTAAGGACCTCCAACAAATTTGTCCCAGATGTTCTGAGTGTGCGGGGTGGATTATATGGGGAGAGACGGTCCTCCAAGTACCCTGGGCCCAAGCCATTTAGGGCTTTATAGGTCAAAACCAACACCTTGTATTGAGCTCGGAAGCGAATGGGTAGCCAGTGGAGATCTTTTAAAATAGGTGTTATATGGTCTGTCCTGGAGCTACCAGCGACCAGTCTGACTGCCATATTCTGCACCAGTTGAAGCTTCCGGGTTTGGTACAAGGGTTGCCCCATGTAGAGCGCATTGCAGAAATCCAATCGAGAGGTTACCAAAGCATGTACAACAGTTTCAAGGTCCCGACGGTCCAGGTAGGGGCGCAGCTGGTGTATCAGCCGGAGCTGATGACAAGCACTCCTGACCGTCGCATCCACCTGGGATGTCAGCTGGAGCGACGAATCAAGGAGTACTCCCAAGCTGCGCACCGAGTCTCTCAAGGGGAGCGTGACCCCATTCAGGACAGGCTGACAAATCTCACCACCCGGAACCGAGGGACCTATCACCAGTACTTCCGTTTTCCCTGGATTCACACTGAGTTTGTTCTCCCTCATCCAGCCCATTACCGACGCCAAGCAGGCATCAAGAGGAGAGATGCCACCCTTAGTTACTGCATCAGTCGGAGACACAGAGAAAATTATTTGGGTGTCATCAGCGTACTGATAACACCGCGCCCCATGTCTCCGGATGATCTCTCCCAGCGGTTTCATGTAGATGTTGAAAAGCATAGGGGACAAAATCGCTCCCTGAGGGACATCAGATGTAAGGGCCCTCTTATCGGAGCGACAGTCCTCCAGCTCCACCATCTGGAATCTACCCGAGAGGTAGAACCGGAACCACTGCAAAGCAGTGCCCCTGATACCCAACTCCCTCAGGCGTTCCAGAGGATACCATGGTCGATGGTATCGAAAGCCGCTGAGATGTCGAGGAGCACTAACAGGGACACGCTTCCCCTGTCCATGCTCAGACGGAGGTCATCAGCTAAGGCGACCATGGCAGTCTCAACTCCATAGCCCGCCTGGAAGCCAGTTTGAAATGGGTCCAGAAAATCGGTGTCATCCAAGATCGATTGAAGCTGGAAGGTGACTACTCTCTCGATCACCTTCCCCAAAAAAGGTAGCAGCGAGATGGGCCGATAGTTGTTATGAATCAGGGGGTCTAAGGAGGGTTTCTTAAGCAAGGGTTTAACCACTGCCACTTTCAATTAAATGGAAACTGACTCTCTCTTAGAGATGTGTTAATGATGCGGTGCAACATAGTCAACACCGCATCTCCCCCCTGAGCTGCCAACCATGAGGGACAGGGATCAAGAGAGCACGTCGTCTTCCTAACGCTTCGAAGGATCTTGTCCACTTCATCGGTACTAACAAACTCAAAGTGATCCAGTATAACTAGGGCCACAGACGCTTCGGACGCCTCTCTTACAGGATCTGCATAAATACTGGCGTCAAGATCAGCCCTAATCTGAGAGATTTTATCCGCAAAGAAGTTGTTAAAATCATCACAGCAGGCTTTAGATGGTACCAGAATAGGGCTCAGGGAGGGAGGAAGCTGGGTCAGCTACCTCACAACCCTGAACAGCTCTGCTGGACGCGACTCTGCGGACGCAATACGTGCAGCATAGAATGAATTCTTAGCTGCACCTATTGCCACTCCATAGGCCTTCAAATGAGAGCGAAGGAGTGTCCTGTCAGATAAGCGCAAATAGCCCATCATTATTAGTCCAGTTGGACTGATCAACATTTGGAAGAAGGAAATTTCATTGTGTTTGATGGACTTAGTCCCAAATAAATTAGATACATTCTATTGGGAAATAGTTTTTATCTCACAGACCTGTTCCTAACTGTAAATGTGTCCTCTCCTCACTCAGACTTCCTCTCAGAAAGAAGGTTCAGTGGCACATTCGAGTAGGGTAATAACTTTGCTATGATGCAACAGTAAAGCTTCTTGAGAAATTCAATATTCTGTCCCTAAGAAAGGGGCGAGTAGCCTCACCCAGGACAGAAACAGCCTGCATCTCAAGGGAAGGGTGTTGTTGTTTTTCTGTTGATAATGGAGTTTAAATTTTATTGCTTGGATTTTACAACTCTGTATCCCAGATCCCACATGGCATTAATATCCCTCCTAACCAACTTAACCAACAACAACAAAAATCTGGACAAAATGTAGGCCTGTGACTGTGACTCTAACATTGTTATGGTTTTGTGTCTTCTGTATGATTTTTAACATCTTTGCCTGATGAAAAAGTCAGTGGAGCTTTGAAAACTTGCATCAAGTATTTTGTGCATTTTCGATTGGCCCAATAAAAGTATTGCTGTTTTGTGGATTTTGAATGTTATTGTAATTGTTATTATTGTAACTGGGATAATGTAATTCTTCAATATTTGTTGAAGAAAAATATGGACATCATTATAGAAGGCATTAGTGTGCCCATTTGTGGAATGTCTTGTGAGGTGATCATGAAAAAATTACTTATCTGAAAACCGTAATCCAAAAAACTTTTCCAAATTCTGTCTGTATGTAAGCTGCAGGATTCATGCCACAATGGATCCTAGATATGTAGTCAATAAGTATTATATGAGGATTAATACTGGGCATTACAACAAAGCTCTGGTCTATAAAAAACTATGCATTATCAGCTAGACTAGCAAAGTTGACCAGCAGAGCAGGTTGGAAGTTTTCTGATGCATGCTGATCCCTATAAAAGCAATAGGGTGAGGTTTTCTCCCTCTTCTATGGAGTTCTGCTTACTGCTGTATTCTGCTAATGTCTTAGTACAGCTTGCCCTATGTCAACCTTACCTTTCTCTCATGATATGGTAACAGTACAGCTTGACACATACAGAAAAAGGATGCCACAGAACAAGAGGAGAGAAGTAAAACTACAACTGGCAGTATGAAGACTTTATAGCATGGGCAGCTGTATCTGCTTAGCGTACATAAAAATAAAAGTTAAAAAGGAGGCTGAAAATAGATAAACATTATTTAGCAGTTAACACATAATAAGGGCCCGAAGAGACAGGCCAAAATAAATCTGCTTTGGGTCACTTTGGAGGTATGCTATTTAAATGCTGCATGCATCCTAAGAAGCCAGAAATTGCGCCAAAGCCACACTCCAGTCCTAAAGACTGGAGTGCTGCTTTGGTGCAGCTTCTGGCCTCTTAAGATGTGTGTGTCATTTAAACAGCATACCTCCAAAGTGGCTCGAAGCAGCTTTATTTTGGCCTGTCTGATTGGGCCCATAAGTTACTTTTTTGTGATAGAAGAAACTCTAAAGTCAATAAACTGGCCAGGAACAATTGGGGGGTGGTTGGAAATCACATCTATCTTCCTCCCTTCCTTCCTGTTGTATATGGAGATAGTTGTTTTTTTTCCTGTTTCTGTCCATTTATCCTGCAAATCTTTCTCTTCCTGCCTCTCCATCCTGCACCCCTAAAAGCACTAAAAATCCATTTAATGTCTTCCTATAGTTTAAGTTTGCCAAGATTCATCTAATGTATCTGTTAGATGTTAGGCATCTTAGGATAAATATACATAACATTAGATTCACAGTATTCATTTCTGAGGTATTGCTAAATACAATAGTGTATTAGATTTTTTAAAATCCAATCTTGTTAACAAGCTTCAGGTTATTTTCATATAGACATACTGGTACCACAGGAAAAGTCAACTACTTCATGGTCAGTGCATAAGTTAGTAACTATGAAAAAATATTGTTTGAATTGATCAAACTGAACATTTTAATGTACTTGAATAGTGCGCAACAAGAAACAAAACAGAACACAGTGGGGAAGTACAAGTCCATTACATTCAGACTTATCATGGCCTTGAACTAATGTTCAGTTAAAAGAATGACATGCTTCATTTTCAGTCAGGAGATTAGTGCACTACTCTTTAATAGCAGGATAGAAGTGCAATGTTCACTCTAATGGCATGATCCAACTGCATAGCCTTGTAGCTGGGCAGTAGCTATCCTGCAGCCAATACGTGCTTCTGCCGCAACTTTTAATGAATGAGAAAACCTTGTGAATAGCTATCAATAGCTCAGTTAACCCGTTATTGAGGATGTGTGTGATAGGTCATCTTGGGGTAATTCTCATGTGGTGTGACTTGACATTACTCCTTTCTCTCCTCCTCCCTGTCCCTGAACATCCATAGCCATTCTACTTCTAGTGCTGAGAAGAGGGGTATTTATCCCATTTCTCAAAAGCAGCAGCCTTTCCTAAGCCTCATTTTTTTTGTTTGCTTCTTTAAAAGTTGTGATTGTGCAATGTTAATGAGCTACCAAAATGCATTTCTGTGACATGAAAAATATTTAAGCCAGCTAGGGAAGTAAAACAATAATTTTTATTAAAAGAATTAATTTACCTCACTAGGGGATAGCTGATGAGTAAATCCTGAATGCAATGGTTAAAAAGAATAATGTGTGATAAAATTCGTCACTGACCAGTTATCAATTTGCAATTATGCAGTTATGCAAAAAGAAGTATTGATGTATTGGTAGTTAAAAAATGTGCAATTATATTGGGAGAGAAGCTTCATGTGATAATCTCCCCACTCAGACTAATATGTCTAGCAGACATATCAAACATATAAGATGAATTAATCATTGTACAGGAGGTCACCCGAAATATTCCACATATTTCATTTCAGCTCTGTTTAAACACTGCTCATCACATCTTATTCAACACAGGAGCATGGGAATGCTTAACCTCAGCCTCTCCATTGTTGATTTCCCCACATGGAAAGTGAAATGTCTAAGAGGAGGAAGCCTTCCAAATGAACAAGAACCCTAGTATCAGAGATCTTCTTTGCATAGAAAATCTCCATAACTACTTTTTCTCAGACGCATCATGTTCTATGTGAGGCAAGCCTGAATGGATGGAAACAGGTTACCCACCCCAGTTCCATGTCAAACAAAGCATGGTGATTTAACATTTTTATCTCACGCCAATCCTGGCTGTCAGCTCCAAGCAGATGCCACTGGCTACACTCTCACAAAGTAGGTTGCCAAGCTAAATAGAAAAGATAATGTGGCTCAGTTATCTAGGAGCTTCCAAATTCGGATCATTATACTATCCTGATCATATATATTTTACTGAACCAGATTCAGCCTTGGAGTTCTCTAGCCTAATCTCATTCTCTCTGACTATAGCCTTCCAGGGATTCATTTGGGTGGGGGTATATACTGTGTTACAGGAGGCAATCCTCTATTTGAAGATGTCTTCTCCCTGACCCAAATCCAGTTTAAAAGAAGAAAAACTATTGACTGCCTTGAAGAAGTCACACATAGAATCATGAATTTACTCCCTTTTGGCAGAGAGTAGGACAGGGACTAGGTCTTGCAAGTCATAATTAAACAGTCTTTTGTGTGCTTTTATTTATCTCCCATCCCTAAGTGCAAGCCATGTCTCTTCTATATGGAATTTAAAAATACACAGTCACTAGACATGGATTTAGGAGTTATGTGATTGTATGGATGTTGTAATTAGGAACTATGGCTGTATCTGCACTGCAGAAATAATACAGTTGACACCCCTTTAACTATCATGGCTCCATCCAATGGAATCCTGGGATTTGTAGTTTGTTGTGGCACCAAAGCTCTCTGACTAAGAAGGCTAACTATCTCACAAAAAAAATCACAGTATTTGCTACCATTGAGCCATGATAGATAAAGCGGTGTGGAACTGCATTAATTCTTCAGTACAGATGCAGTCATGGAATGCTAGCCTTACCTACCTAATTGTGTTTTTTATAGTTGCTTATGGATTCCCTCAGTCTTCTCAATATTTTACTAAGTATGCCAAGTTCTGCAGTCTTGGAATGAAATAGACTGCCTGAGAGGAAGAACTGCTAAGTGAAGGATTTGATTGGAAAAGATTTCTCCATTTGAGGAGAAAGTAGAAATATGCAGTAGATCAAAGCCCTGAGACCACCCTTCCAAACTGAACTATTAAGAAGAATTAGAAATGGCCAGAGTTTGTTTTGCCCTTCAGCTTTGTAACTCATTTCAAATTTGAGTTACTGCCTTTTTGAAACCAATTAGTTTGCCAAGTGCTATTAATCGTTGCATCCTGTCTTTAACATCCCCAGGACTCTTTCTTGGTAGCATTAACAATTCAAGCCAAGCTCTATACAAGGTTGGCATCTCACTTCATCAGCTTGATAACAATGGCATAGCATTGTTCTTATTGCTGTTAATTGTTTCATCTGAACTCTGATCTTTCACTGGACGAACAATTGCTTGACGTGTTCACCAGCCAGTCCCATGTATGCATTTTCCAGACTGAAACTGTTTAATTTACTCAATGCAACTGCTTCCCCCTCTGTCTTCTGCGGGTGGGTGAGATAATTTCATTCATTTCATTTTTTTATAAGAATTTACTAACATGTTGCAAATTACAGCATGAAAAAAGATGTAAAGAAAATGGAATTTCTTTTTTAAAAAATATCAAAGGTGGGAGAAAGCAAAAGTGATAAGTCTATTCATCTGTTTATAGTTTTTTAATGCTTCATTCCTAAAAGTCAGGTTCTGGGTCCCTGTCTATTAAGCCATATTTGTAGCCCTGCATTAGACTTGCTACCTTTTATTTCTTGACAAGTGTATTTTTAACAACTACATGGCAAGCCAATACATGATCCTTTCCAAACTGCAAATAGATGCAACTACAACTTGAGTATCCCTTATTTAGAATTTCAAAATTCAAAATATTTCAAAATTCAACATTGTCCACATGGGTGGCTGATATATTGACATCTTAGCTTTTTGATAGTTGAGTGTACACAAACTTTGTTTCATGCACAAAATTATTTTAAAAATTATGTATAAAATTGCCTCCTGGCTACATGTATAAGGTTTATATGAAACATAAAAGAATTCCATGTTTAGACTTGGGGTACTTCATTATGTATATGCAATTTTTCAAAAATCCCCCCCCCCCAAAAAATAAAACCCAAAATGCTTCCAGTCTCAAACATTTTGGATAAGGGAGACTCAACCTGTACTGAATTTGGCTGTTTCAGATTATTGACAATTCCAGACTTCTTGGAGGAACTCAGTTATTTGAATCTACTCCAGTCTGGGTCCAGGCTTGGTTTTGGAACAAAAACATCTTTGGTTACTGTGTAGATGACTGAGAACTAGACAAGTGAGAGTTGATTTATTTGGACTATTAAGTTGAATTCATTTCCATCATTCATGGTATTGTCCTTGGCCATTTGGCTGATAAGATTTGGAATCATCTTCTTGTGGTGGGTCTTGGCCTATTTGGCTTAACATTCCCAGAAGGCTGATGTTAGTTATTTTGCATCATGATGATTAGCTTTATGGGGTTTCTAAAGGCTTAGTATTGTCCTTTTTGCTTTTTATCATTTACATGACACTGTGGTGAGGAGTCACCCAAATTTCTGAGGCTGTATCTTACTATTATATATTAGATATCTGGGTCTATTTCTCTTTCAAGCTGATGCAAAGGAGACTTAGACGTCCTGAATCACCCTGCACAAAGGGATCTTTGAGACTGAGAGAAAGAAGGTGGTAGCATAAGCTTTTGTAGACTAAGGCCTGGTACAGACTGGCAGTATGCACCGGCCTGGGACCGAAAGGAGGGCTGGGGAGGATGCCGCAGGCGCCATTTTGTCACACTGCCATTTATACAGCACGCGCAATGATGATGTGCCCCCTGTACCACATCCAAATGGCGTGGCACATGAAGGATGTCACAGCATTGTTCCAGGGCGTTTATGATGCCTCGGCAGCAGCGGAGAAAGGAGCCACGTTTCGCAGCTCCTTTTCCTGGGCGCATTGTTGCCAAGCCATTTGGTTGGTGCTGCCACAATCCTGGGGGAAAAGGGGCAGCCTCTGTCCTCCCCTTTCTCCTCATCTATACAGCCCTTAAGTTTACTGCATCAAATGCATGGAGTGAAGTTCTTAGAAATAAACCTTTTTAGATATGAATAAGCAGGTTGTGTATGATGATGAGGTGTACTGTAGTATGATGCTGGCTGGAAAGCAGAAAAGAGATGAAATAAAATGAGCAAGATAGCCATCATGAGGCTAGGGTGTTAACTAGAATTATAATATGTGTAGTTTGCCAGGAAATCATTATCTCTATTCAGCTCACTGTCAATGGACTGGAATTTGTGGATATATTTCAGTTCCACTGTTTCTCTTTCCTATCTTTAGCTGATGTTCTGAGTTCTGAGGTGAAATTGCCAAGAAGATATCTGTGGTGTAAAAGAATGAATTTGGTTGAACAAACTGAAGATCAATCCAGAAAAGACAGAGGTTCTGTTTGATCAGCAGAAAAGTGAACCTGTGATTAAGATGCCAAGCTTTTCTGGATGGAATTGCACACACACTGAAGAACAGGTCTTCAGTTTTGGGGTGATCTTGAACATAGAATTCCTTCTGGAAACCTAAGTACAGTAACTGTTCTTTTGCCCACCACATCATGCCAGGCTTCTCAGATTCCAGACTTCTCAGATTCCAACAACTTGATAAACTACTAGTTTCTCATGGTCAGACCCATATACATAGCCTGCATCTACAGATGACCTCAGGAAGGACCGGGAAACCCAGATTTTCAGTGGACCTTCTAGAAGTCAAAGAATCAAGGGCCAAAACAGTATCCATGGGTCGAGAGCTTTACACGTGGCTTTTAAACCTCCACAAAAGTTTGATAATAGCCCTTTTGGTTATACGTATCACATGATGCCATATACCTCTTGTTGCTGCCTTGTCATCTAACCATGGTTAACCACACCTTGCCATTGGTGGGGAAAACCCATCAATAAGCTCCTAAGCATGCCGGTATAGCACTAGTCCCATAGTAAATTACCCAGTAGCATTTAGGATTCTGCAGTCTTGTGGTGTCAGTGACTCTTCTCCCCTTCTCCCCTACTTCCACTATTCGAGAACAACTGTTTTCTTTTCTTTTCTTTTCTTTTAGTTTCTTTTCCTTATTCTTGTTAAATTTCACCAGCACAACGCCAGAACTGTGTTTTAAAAACCACACACACAAATGAAACACTGAGTAGGGACTATGACAGGGAGGCAGGGTTAAGGACAAGGGCAGAAGGGAGGGCATGGGACCAGCAACAGCCCAGTACATGTGGTAAGCAGTGCTCCCAGTCCAGTATGTATGCACTGTCCTTCATTAACATGATCGCAAAGAGAATAAGGGCCATGTCATCAAGTCCTCCGACGGAAACTAGAAACAATAGAATGTGACCAAATGGCTAAGACTAGAATTAGTATTAAGGGAAAACCCAAAATGAACAAATTCACTCCAAAATCAAACATGACGTTATTTACGAAGAGTGGGAGGGAAAAGATGGCTATTTGCAACCAAAACCCTTTTTTCCCCCAGAGAATGCATTGCAATAGACAAGCATATGAAAGAGATCCCTGACTATACATTCCAAAATATCAGGAAGGATTTCAGTGCCACCGGAACAAAGAATACACTTGCCAAAATCATGTTGGTGACTTACACCAGTGAAATAGTATGGTATTTCAGGGATTTTTTCAAGTGGTGCATAGTGGTTACAGGACAGCAAAAGTCACCTTTGTAAGAGCAGAGCAGATTTCACTCATGACAGAAATAGCCTTTGTTTCTATCCCACAGATCCAACATTGCAGTGCCCACAGTGACTTTATTCCTGCCATTTTGCTGCTACACTACTGTTCTCTTCTAGTCCAGCATAGTTACACTGGCCAATACACTATGATCACAGAACAGGGGTTTCCACAGACAAGGGAAGTGGCCAGTACAGTTACTCAGCACAAATCATGCCAGTATTTGAAATACAAGGAGGATGTCCAGGGGTGGGGATGGCAGTGGGGGTGGGGGCTTTTATGTTTGCCTGGAAAAAGCACATTGGTCCTAATTAAGCAACCAAGAGGCAAAAGACTGCTCACCTTTTAGCAGGGGGGCACATGAAGCTTTCCACAGCTATCTTCTAATGGCCAAATTGCTTTCATACAGGAATTGCTGGAATGACCTTGACTAGGCCTCCACAGAGACTCATAGGTGTAGATAATAAAACTGCAGACTGAAGAGGCTAAAGAGTCCTTCAGAATAACAGTGGTGAGGAAACTGAGCTGCTGCAGAAATCAGAAACTAAATTAACTCACCAAAAGCTGACTCTCATGACACATCAGCTATGCTTTTTCTTTTAAAAAAAATGTAGATTTTGCAGTGATCCATGTCTTAATTACTTCTCAGACTACCGCAGTTGTCATCTGTATGGCATTGCCCTTGAAACATGTTCAGACTTCACAGCTAGGGCCAAATGCACTGGCCAGACTATTATCGGTGTGCACTTTTGAGATCATATATCTCTACTTTTGAATCAGCTCAGTTGGCTTGTCAACTTGTTTTCAAGTTCAATTCAAGATTCTGGTTTTGACCTATAATGCTCTAATGTGTTTTGTGGCCAAGATAGCTGAAGGCCAACTGCCCTTTAATAAACAAAATAAAATGTTGATTAGTATTTAAATAAGGATTTACCAAATTTGCAATTTTTTCATAAACTGGCTAGAATTTTGGAAAGAAAGCAAAACAGAGAGATCCATTTATCTTATAACTATGGCACAGTACAGACTGCCCAAAAACGGCGGTCTGCAAGCACCCATTTTAACTCCGGAGGGACATCGCAGCTACTAGACCACACAATGTCCCTCCGGAGTTGAAAGAACCTGTTTTTCTGGGTTCTTTTACCAGCGCCTGGGTTACATCACAAGTGCACCAATGGCACACTCATGACGTAACGGATGTGCTGTGATGTGCGGATGCTATGCATCCATTATGTGAAAATGGAGGTGGCTATGTGGACGGGATGCTGCCATCAGGCTGCTGCTATTACATACTGGAGTTCCGGACCGTGTGGTTGCTGCATGGTCCAGAATCCTAGTATTGCCACCACCACACCCCTTCCAGCCTGTTTGTCTCGGGCCTTGGGCTGTCAGACTGAAAACCAGAAAAGGCTCATGTTCCTTTAAAGGTTGTATAAGGCTGGGGATTTCAGTGAGTGTTTCTCCATACCTGGTTGCATAACAAACAACTCCTGTGGAAGTTTACTCTTCTACAACACCATTAAAGGTAGAGGAGCTCTGTCCAGTTGTCATTCTTGCAACCCTATCTGTAACTGAGTTTTGTTTACCCCAAATTTCTTCCATAGTTGAAATCCAGAAAGAACCCAGCCTCTAGTAATATTGGGCAGTTTGTTGTGATTCTGTTTATTGGCTTAAATCAGCTGCAGCTTTATTTCTCTGCATTAAAGTTTGTATAAAGCAGGTTTGCTTGCCTTCTTCCTTGGACAAACCATGCGGAAGTTGCTCTCTTTGGGTCCCATGGATAGTTTGTCATGTGTTCACTGGCCTTATATATTATAGCCAAGTTCTCTGAATTTTATCCTGGAAGGTCATGTCTGCCAAACATTCTTCCAATATTTCCAAACAATCCAGTAAAATTTGCTGTAATCAAATGCTTTAAAGAAAACCTATTACCTCTGGAGATATTTATAGCTTTCTTGGCTAAGTGTTCTTCTCAACGAGATGACTGTGTTAGTCCACCTCAATATAAAAAGAGAGGAGGAAGTGGTGGGAGGAGGCTTGGGGCACTTTTAAGACTAGAGAATTTATATCAGCATATTTTTTTTTCATTACTTAAAGACATGGATTGTAACCTAAGTTGACAATTTAATTTATTTATTTATTTTTTTATTTATTTATTTATTTATTTATTTGGTGGGGGGCTTGGCATATTAATTTGATTTTTCTTGCATTTTTTAAAACTAAAATCACATCAGTTGAATTGATATGAAAAACAAATTCTTTTTGACCAAGCAACCCACTGCAACAGTATTGCACAGACTTTTTCGATTTCCGGTTTGTGTGTGAAATAGAGATAGTCTTCATATAAAAAGATGATTGTTTTCTATTGAAACCTTTTGTGTGAATTGTTCTCTGTTATTCAATGTTATCATGCCATGTAAAATCCTTTCAGTGAAGTGTACCCTTGTCAGTTAATCTTTTTTAAAAACATTTTTAATTCCAGTTTGCAGTATAATTCTAGGCAATACATTGTAATACTGTGAAGTATGTGTGTGTATGTATGCAAGCTTAAAAAAAACACAACACTAAATGGACTTGTGTGCATCTAGAACTGCAGTTTATGCATTTTGACTTCTAAAACAGAGTTTATTTATGCTGCAATTTCATACCGGAGCATCATTTGGTTAGGTGCCATGGAAGCTTAGTAGACAGCTCTTTATGTTAAGGATTATCCCATATTTCAGGACATGATCACTCCACAGAAATCATATCAATGTGCCTAATTTTGGAACACTCCAGCTATTTTGCATTTCATTTAAAAAAACATGTCTGCTGAACTATTGCTCTTACTTAGCACTATGTAGTGTTTCCAAATGCCTTTTGGAGCACATTTTGCTCATGCAAACAGCTACAAAGGGCTGTTTTCTGAATTTTTCTCAAAGAAGAGTTCTTAGGAAATTATTTATAAAAACTGGAGAGCTAAATTGATTCAATCTTTCCAGTCAAAATTATACAAATTGGATATCTGTAGAAAACACAATCACTTGGGTGGCTGATACACATTTCAAATAGACCTCCATCCAATTCTAAATGAATTTACAGGGTTGTTTGTTTTTTAACGTTTGATCAGATGGGTTTGCCAGAGGTCATCTGGTGTCAAGTGCCTCTGAATTGGGGAACCCAGCACCTAAACTGGAGGGAGCCCTGTTGGTGCAGTGGTAAAATGCCAGTACTGCAGCCACAAGGTTGTGAGTTAGATCCCAGGCAGGGCTCCAAGGTCCACTCTTCAGTCTTTTCGTAGGTTAGTAAAATGAGTACCCAGCTTGTTGGGGGCAATTGGCTTACACATTGTAACCACTTCAGGAGTGCTAGTTCGCTGATAAGCAGTATAGAAATATACTTGCTACTGCTTGCTACTACTGCAAGCTGGTGAAGAAGACACAGCATTTGGGAAAGTTACTTTGGTAGGTGCAATTCCCAGAATTCTCCAGCCAGAAGCAGTGGCCATGCTCGCCAGGAAAGTTTCACAAGTATAGCCCCCAAATAACTTTTCCCAAGATCCAAGAACACATGGGAGCTAGTAGCTACCAAAAGGCAATGCCCAATATATGAGTGGACTGTGACTTTAATGATTCACCATTCACCAGCCGTTTGCCTGTAGATAGCACAGCCCACATTCCAGGCTGTTCCCTCCAGAGGGAACTGCTGCAAATGACTCTGGGGCTGTTCGGCTGGAAAAATGCCAACCAACAGAAGGAACATGCATAGAGAGAATGGGTAGAGAGGCATATTTCTTCCTAATAGTACTGCTTGACATCATATGCTGAAGCTAAATGGTGGGCAATGTAGAATAGACAGACCAGGGGCATCATTAGGGGATTGGGGGCGTATGGTCTGCACCAGATAACACCCTAAGTGAACATGACACCATTGCTGCCCAAACATCTGCCTTTGGGCAAAAACAGGCTATGGGGTTTACCTGCATTCCTTTAAAATGCTGGAGCTCAGCAGAAGAGATGATGTGAGTGGGGCCAGGCTCAGTGGGAGGAGAAGCTTTAGGGCTTTTTAAATTTTTAGGTTTTAAAAGATTTAATATTTTCATTAAAAATATCACAAGTTACCAAATTTTCACTGTAATCACATGAAATTGTGTGCCTGTAAACAAATTTAGGCTATGCATATCATACTGAAATTTAAAGGTATAATTTTGATTTTGCCACTTGTAAATGTCACAGCATTCAAGTAATATATGAGAATTATGATTTATGAGTATCATTAGTACAAAAAAATTACTAAGGATTCTGTGTGGTGTGTTATGGCAGGAGGTAAATGGAGGGTGTGACACCAAGAGTTACTGCATGAAGTGATGCCAGTCTTAGTGACACCACTGAGACAGACTAAGTTCATAGCTAAACTTTGTCTGAACAGAATGCCATCTATGTTTAGGCATTTTATTCTAATTCAGCAGAGCACTTTCTACATTCTTCAACCTCTCAACTGGGCTGCAGAATCTTGTGCTACCAGATATCTGATGTCAAAGTCCAGTTTTCTGGCCCTTTTCTATGGAGGTATTGATGTTACAAAGTGAAATACCATTAGAGTAACAGGAAAATCTTGATAACATACCAACATATTAACATATCAAAGCAAGCAAGATCGGGCTTGTGAAATGTTATTCCTTATAAGGAACATCATTTCATTAGTAGTGGTTGCTATTGTATTCCAATTGTGTAAAGGGATTGGGAAGCTTCCTTTTTTATGCTATCAAAGGTATCACAGAAATGAAATGAATGGAGAGGAGAGGAAAGGAGGAGATCAGAGCAGAAAGGGGAGGAGGAGGAGGAGGAGGGTAATTTCAACTCAGCTATTCCACAGTTTTCTATCGTTCAAATGGGAGGAAAAATCCCATAGATAGTATGAAATCTCCTAGCAATTTTAAAAAGCGTGATGTTTCTCATTTTGTCCAAGAAACGTTCTTTTATTAGTTTGGCTATTGAACAATTTGAGAGGTGAAAGGCATGAGACAGGAATGAATTGATGTAATTTTTTCTGGAGGAAAAAGACTAGCTTAATAAGACACTGATGTAATATATGAGCAGATACAAACAGCAGCTTCAGAATGATGGTCTTGTGTCAGCTTCTGACAAGATGAAGATGTGGTAGAAAGATTATATATTACATTGTGCATTTGGTTTCTGTTAACTGGTTCTTAGGAAACTGTGCCAGCTCCATTCCCAGCTTTGCCTCTGTAGCAGCGTCTTCTGCATATCACTGCAAAATGAAAGCATTTTTTTCCCTACCATTTTGTTCTAAAAAGTGACAAACTCACAGAACATAAGCCCTACTCTGTTTAATTGCATAAAAGTGAAATACACTGAAGGTGAAATGCAAAAAAGCAAAATACAAAACCCTACAATAAAGCAATGATAAAATGATTGGTGGCATATCACAGGATCCAGCCAAAGTCAGGCACTCTTAAGTTCTGTTGGCTTAACAAACAGAACTGAAACATTTACTAATAAGGGGAACAAACCTCACCTATAGGGTTGCAATGAGAGCGTGGGCAAGTTATTCTTGGGACTATAGCTTCCAGAACCCACCAACCATCATGGCCTCTGGGACCACACCATTAAGCAACAGCTCTTATACAGATCAGTGTGTATGTAGCTGTTGGATAGGGCTTGAAATAGGAAAGTCCTCAAAAATTATGTATTTCTAGCCCTTAAACCAGAGATTAAGGGTAAAATTTAGCATAGTCATTGATTGTACTGGCTAAAGTTGCCAGGATTTGCCATCCAACAATATTATGAGGTCTGTATGGTTCTTGCCCTAATCTCAAAGAATCCTGGTCCAGCATATCTAATATTTGAAAACAAAACCTTCCTTTAAATCTATAACCCAGTAAAGCCAAACTTTCTGATGGTTCAGTGTACACAAACTTTATTTCATGCACAAAAATATTTAAAATAATGTGTATAAAATTGCCTATGGATATCAGGTGTATATGAAACATAAATGAATTTCATGTTTAGATTGGGTCCCATCTCCAAGATAATTTATTATGTACGTGCATATATTCTAAAATCTGGAGGGGAAAAAATCTAAAATCCAAAACATTTCTTGTCCCAAGCATTTTGGATAAGAAAGACTCAGCCTGTGTAAATTTTAATAGATGGTAGCTACTGTAGATAGTAAGATAGATTAGCCAACCATTAAATCTGTTTAGGCATTCTGTGTCTTTATATCACTGGGAAAGGAGGTTCACAAAGTTCACAAAGGCAAATTCCCCATGGGAAACAAATAAAATCAGAGTCCTTACAAAGGACTTTATACAAAAATTACTGTTTGAATGCAGATCATTTATAAAGCCCTCACTGACTACCTAACAAATGATAATATAAAAATCAAACATGACACTATACCTGTAGGACCTGACTCTGGCAGATGGAGCTGCATTTAAATACCTTCTCATTGCCAGTTCCAATCAGGAAAAATACACAAAAGCTAAGATCCAATGGGGAAAGCAAAATGTTCAGCTCTTGGATATATACCAAAAGAAGGGTAAAAGCAAAAAGCAAGGAGAATTAAGCTCAGTTTACTGCAAAGTCAGTTGGTAGGTATGAGCAGGGCCACCCTGAGACATTTTGCTGCCTTAGATGGACAAAAGGAAACTCTCACAGTCCATCAAATCCATCCATCTAGCTAACTAACTGTCTGTCTATGGAGCTTATCACTCAGCATTTGGAGCTAGGATGTGGAATGGAGGCAGGGATTATCGCACACTAAATTGTCACCAAACCACCAGCTGCCATGAGCCCGGGTCCCAGCCAGGTCTCAGCCATGCTCCATCAGAACTTTTTAGAAGCCGGTACAGCCCAAAAGGTCCTTCAACAATGGCTCGTTAGCAATAGAAGGCCTGTCCAAACAATAAAGTCTGACTGCTTGGGGAAAGAAAGCAGGCTCCCATGGGAGGCAATGCCATAGCCTAGGAACAGCTGTGAAGAAGGCCCACTCCTGTGACATTTGGTGGAACTAAGAGAAAGCCTGAAGATCTAACAACCCAGACAGACATATGGTCTAGATTCAAGGCCTATAGGGCTACAGAGATCATAACCAGCACTTTGAATTATGCCCAGAAACAGACCATAAACCAGTGGAGCTTGAACACTGATGAGACAGCATCCTCCACTGCATCTGACAGCAGGCTAAGAGAAAGTATTCAAGGCAGCCCACATAGCACACCCAGCTCTGTTTTCCAGGAGTTTGCTGTTTCCATTGCCCACCAACCGAAACCTCTGCCGCCTAAGCTGGATGCCTCCATATTCAGATTGATAAGGGCTACTGATGGCTCACAGTCTATGCAGGAGTGGGGCACCATATTTCACCCTGATGTTTATCACACTATACTCTTATAGTGCTACGATTCCACTTTCACTGCTCTAGCTGCCTCCTGTTGCATTCTGGGATTTGCAGTTTTAAGGAGGGGTATTTAGAATTCTCAGGCAGAGAAGGCCCAGAGAGGCCCAGGTCTCTGCTGTGACCAGGAGTGCTTTTGCACATTTAAAACTTGTGCGCCAACTGCGCCCGTTCCTTGAGAAGCCAGATCTGGCCACAGTGGTACATGCCTTGGTTACATCCCGTTTGGACTACTGTAATGGGCTTTACATAGGACTACCTTTGAAAATTGTTCGGAAAATTCAAATAGTTCAAAGAGCTGCTGTCAGACTGTTAACAGGGAAAGATTACAGAGACCATACAACTCCCCTGTTGAAACAGCTTCATTGGCTGCCAGTTTGTTTCCGGGCACAATTCAAGGTACTGGTTATAACCTACGAAGCCCTACATGGCTCAGGTCCACATTATTTGGCAGACCGTTTCTCCTGGTATGAACCTGCCCTAACCCTGAAATCCTCTGGAGAAGCCCTTCTCTCCATCCAACACCATCACAAACACGGTTGGTGGGGACATGAGAGAGGGCCTTCTCAGCGGCTGCCCCTAGATTCTGGAACTCCCTGCCCAGGGAGATAATAACGGCTCCCTCCTTGATGGCTTTCCGACGGCAGGTGAAGACCTACCTGATCAAACAGGCATTTAAGGAATTACTATAAGGACAGGCTGGAATGTTGGACTAGTTTAATCATTCTTTTTAATGTACATCATTTATTTATTTATTTTAAAAATGTTTTTAATTGTACTTTTTGTTTATTTGTTTATTTGTTTTTTAATGCTGTGAAGACACTCTGAGTCCTAGCCCTGGGAAAAGAACGGGATATAAATAAATAAATAAATAAATAATTGATATCTGGTGTAGATCATTTTTAATAGCTATACTCCTCTCTACAACAAAATTATTTACAATAATAATAATAGAATGAAACAATGTATAATAATAATGGTCCAAAAATACTAGACAGTGAAAATTATCTTTTATTGAAATTTGTATATACAACCATGCAAGTTAAAATAAATAAATAAACTATAGCCCTATCTTTTCAGTTTCTTTCTTGACTTTCTTCAACAGTCGTTCCAAGTCTTTGCTATTTTTTGCTAGTAGTATGGTGTCATCTGCACATCTTGATGTTCTTTCCTCCAATTTTCATGTTATCTCCCTTCAAAATTAACCTAATTTACTCTATGACATGGTTAGTGTCTAATACAGTGCGCCCTTGGTATGCACTGGGGTTTGGTTCCATGATCCCCCATGGATACGAAATTCCGTGGATGTTCAAATCCCATTAAATGGCGTAGTAAAATGATGCCCCTTATATAAAACTGGAAAATCAAGCTTTGCTTTTTGGAATTTATATATCTTTGAGTATTTTCAATCCGTAGATGCTTGAATCCATGGATAAAGAATCTGTGGATTCAGAGGCCCAACTGTGTATAGAGTGGTAAAATTTAGCCTTTCCTGACCCCCTTGTCAATAGCAAACTATTTTGTTTCTATGTATTCTGAGTTGACAGTGGCCTCTTGTCCTGAGTATAAGCTATGTACCAGGATAATCAGTGTTGCGATAACTCAGTTTCTTTAAGAGTAATCTATACTTATTTATGAGCTACACAATCAAGGACTTTGCTATAATCTATAAAGCACAGATTAACATTCTTCTAAAACTTTTTGGTCATTGTGTCTGAGGAAGGGGACTGATACCCACAAATGCTCATGCTAATATAAAAATTAGTTAATCTTAAAGATACTGGTAGATTCTTTTGTCCCACCTCCCTCTCCATTTTTCCTTCTGCTGCAGCACAGACTAGCATGTCTACTTCTTTGATGATGGAAGGTTTGATTATCAATGGGAAATGTCACTTACCATCACCCTGCCTCGATCTCTTCCTTTTTCTCAAGGAAGTTCCAAGGGGAAGGGAAAGGAGTCAGGGGTTCAGCTTGCCTTGCAGCAAGTTGTGAATGTCTGCTGCTCAATTTGCTCTTCCTTGCAGTCAAACCCTTCTTCCCTGTTTTGGTATGTCAGTGAGGCAATGGGGAGGGGGGGTGAGGAGCCATCATTTCAGCTCCTTATGTTTTGCACCTGGGACAGAGTGCACCCCTTACCCCTCCTTTTGGTTCACCAATGGCAGAGAGAATATTGTGGAAGATTTTTTTTTGTGGGAAAACCACCATAATTATTTGTCCTTGCATTCAAGAATTTACATCTCTAAGGTGATGCCATTGGCTACCCCTGGAGTATTCTGGCTTTGAATTCCCACAAAATTTGCCTTGTATATTGCAGGTTTTCAGTTTTCTTTCTCAGTGACAATGGCTTGATGCCTTCCCACACAGTCCCCGTTCCTTGCCCGGCACCACTGCTGAGGTCAGAATGCGGTGCCCAGCCATACTATCTACACTGAGTATCTCATTCTGACTTCAGAGCAACTTGCGCCTGCAGCAGCAGTAATGGGCAATCTGCAGGGACCACGAGTGAAAAGACAGCAATCCATTGTCACTGAAAGCCCACCCAAAAAGTCCACAGCAAATGGTGAGTTATTTAAATGCATGATGGTACAAGAGAGAGACCCTGAATCAGGTTTGGGCATCATGAAGACAGTCTGGACCCAATTTGTGGTTTTGGCCCTGTGTCATGTAAGAAGGACACAATAAGCCCAGAGGGAACTTGGGGTAAATCACCCATGTAGACAAGGCCTTGGTTCTCTATCATGGACCATAACACTAGCACAAAGCATCTATGGGATTTTGATCTTTGTAGATCAGAGTACGTTTTTACAGCATCTTAGACAATGCATTTATATTGTGCCTCAGCCGGTGTGACTTTGAACTTCTCAGCATATCATAAACCAAATCATTAAACATTTTGTTTAAATCCTATTATTAATAAATAGCTGGCAATCAACTCCCTGTGCATTAGAATTAATTATTTTTCATTATTATTTCATATTGCAAATGGCTTCTTGTTGAAGTTCTTTGGTGCTGTGCAAACAACTTTAAAACTGGACAAAGATATCAGAGCATAAATATTAATATAAGAGAAGTAATGCTAATATGCTATAGGGAGTAATAGATTCTTGTCAGAGTGATGTAAAAAATCATGTTAATGGGTATCTTCTTTTTCAGTTCTCTAGAACTTCTTTCCCAGTTTTCTGGTTTAAACTAGACACCCAACTGAGAACTGTTACTGATGAAGGAGAGATGTTTTGGGTCTTCAAACAACTGTTAACAATTGAAACCCTAGAGATTAGCTATCCCAGTCACAGTCACTGTTATAGAATAACCCACTACTTGTGTATAATTATTGATTTTCTGAATATGTGCCATTCTACAATTTACTGTGAAGAAAGAAAAAGATACAATACAAGTTCAAAAGCACCAACTCCCAGGGTGTTTGGTCATACTAGCTAGCAGTAATATTTGCTCATTTCCTGAAATCGTTAACTATTTTCTAGATCAGGTTGATTCTATACTGTGATAAAATTCAGTAAGGTTGATAATTCCATGTATAACATTAACAATTAATTAGGCCAGTGGGGGAAATCCATTTGGTTCACACTTTTGAAGCTAATAGGCAAAACAAAAACAAAAAAATCACATTTCAATGAATTTTATTATATAGTTTGTCTGTTTGGTTTTTTAAAAAACCTATATTTGGGGGAAAGTGCACACAAAAAATTCATAGAATCATAGAATCATAGAGTTGGAAGAGACCACAAGGGCCATCCAGTCCAACCCCCTGCCATGCAGGAAATCCAAATCAAAGCATCCCCAACAGATGGCCATCTAGCCTCTGCTTAAAGACCTCCAAGGAAGGAGACTCCACTACACTCCGGGGGGAGTTTGTTCCACTGTCGAACAGCCCTTACTGTCAGGAAGTTCTTCCTAATGTTGAGGTGGAATCTCTTTTCCTGTAGCTTGCATTCATTGTTCCGGGTCCTGTTCTCTGGAGCAGCAGAAAACAAGCTTGCTCCCTCCTCAATGTGACATCCTTTCAAATATTTAAACAGGGCTATCATATCACCTCTTAACCTTCTCTTCTCCAGGCTAAACATCCCCAGCTCCCTGAGTCGTTCCTCATAGGGCAAGGTTTCCAGACCTTTCACCATTTTAGTCGCCCTCCTCTGGACACGCTCCAGTTTCTCAATGTCCTTTTTGAATTGTGGTGCCCAGAACTGGACACAATATTCCAGGTGGGGCCTGACCAGAGCAGAATACAGTGGCACTATTACTTCTCTTGATCTGGACACTATACTTTTATTGATGCAGCCTAGAATTGCATTGGCCTTTTTAGCTGCCGCATCACACTGTTGACTCATGTTCAACTTATGGTCTACTTGGACTCCTAGATCTCTTTCACATGTACTTTCATTCAGCAATGTGTCTCCCATCCTATATCTGTGCATTTCATTTTTCTGCCCTAAGTGCAGTACCTTACATTTCTCTGTGTTGAATTTCATTTTGTTAGCTTTGGCCCAGCTTACTAGTCTATTCAGATCATTTTGAATGTTGGTCCTGTCCTCTGGAGTATTAACTATTCCTCCTAATTTGGGGTCATCTGCAAATTTGATAAGTGTGCTCCCAATTCTGTCATCCAGGTCATTAATAAAGATGTTGAATAGCACTGGGCCCAGGACAGAGCCCTGTGGGACCCCACTGGTCACTTCCCTCCAGGAGGAAAAAGAGCCATTGTTGAGCACCCTTTGGGTTCGGCCGGTCAACCAGTTGCAAATCCATTTAACAGTTACTTTGTCTAGCCCACATTTTACAAGCTTGTTTGCAAGAATATCATGGGAAATTGAATATTCTTCAAAGTAATATGCAACATAAATTATGTTAGGGAAAATTCCTTGCAAAAAACAAAAACAAAACAAAAACAAAAAACCACCTATTTATTCTAGGGGAAATTGCACAGAAAACTATGTATATTAGGGGAAATGTTATACATATTGATAATCAAGTGGATATTTTGTGAATTGTGAATTACAGAAATGTGCTCAAATAATCTGAAGACAGGAAAATGAGAAACTAATAAAACTGAGAAACTGATAAAAACCAGAATATATTTCTTCATCCTTAGTTGAAGATGTTCAGATACCAAAACATGCATCAAAATTGAGAGACTTTTTTTAGATCCTGCTACTATTCACCTCTGAAGCAACCTCCCAAAGGCCTGCTAATTGCTTGACACCGCTGTCATTCTCTCCCTGAGATCACAGATGGTACGTGCTGTCCATAGAAAAGTGAACTAGTGAGATCCCATCTCAGCTGCCCCAACCTGCCATGTTAATATGCATAAGGCTGCTTAACATGATTTGAGAATCTTAAGGAGAAGGCTGGAAAGACACACTGACTTCCTGTAGCTATAGATCATAACACTGCTCTCCTTCTTCTGTGTCTGAATTATTCAGAGCTTATCACTACTTTCCCCTCCCAGGAATGTATAGATTAACTGTATATCATAGAAGATTTCCACACCAGTGCTTACTGTGGGCTAAGTGCTGGTAACACACCAAAAAAAAAAAAAAAAGTTTAGGAAGCACACATGTGTGAAAGCCTGACACGCTTCTTAAGCTTCAGGGAATCATCCCCTCATCTTCAGCATCCCTGAGTCGTTCATGGAGCAGCCATTTCCCATTAACGGAAACTTTCTTTCCTGCGCATGGCACCTTCTTTCCAGAAATACTTTTGACTTTATAAAAGGAAGCAAGTCTGACATGGTACAGCCATCAATGTAGTCAACTAACTACTCACACACCCAGATACACACAAGACATGTCACATCAGAAGAATGTGTTCATGCAAGATTGTAGCTCCTCTTTGACTTAACTTGCAGTGTTTTTATCCATGGTAGAAAAAGTATCTTTTCCATTTTACTTTTTATTTTATTCTGAAATAAAGTTAAAAATAGAAATAACAAAACATAGGGGGTAAAACATTAGAAAAGAAAGTTCATGAGAGATCTTTTTCATTCACCCCAAAATAAACCTTTGAACGTTATGAATACAGAAAAATAGGTATTTTCTGGCATATAAGACTACTTTTTAACCCAGGGAAATCTTCTCAAAAGTCGGGGGTTGTCTTATACGCCAGGTGTCATATTATAGGGCAGGTGCTGAAACTTCCGAGCTGGACTGGAGAATCTGCGGTCACCGCATATAGTATGCGGCAATCATATGAAAGCAGCTACTGCTCTGATAGTCTTGGAGACAGGAAGCACTGGGCAGGCAGGGATAGCTGACCAATCCAAGCAGGCTTTGTATACAGTGTGCCCGCATTATACGTGGGCGCGCTTTATGCGGTCTTGAGCATATTCGCTCAAGCCGCGGGGAGCGCATGGGGCGGCACATACCATTCAAATGAATGGGTGCATGCACCCATGGCACTCTGTGCGCCGCCGCGCAAAAGCCCCATTGTTTCTAATGGAGCTTGGGCATAGGCAGAATTCACCTTACACGGGGGGGTCTGGAAACGGATCCCCCGCGTCAGGCAAGGGCCGACTGTACAACAAGGTTTCCTGCTAAGGACCTGCATGTCATAAGTATTTGAATTTAAATTATCATATTGAAATCAAATCCAATGTTTTTTAAATTTTTATTTGGTGTGCGTTGGAAGAGGGGTAGTCTTATATGGTGAGTACATCCCAAACTCTATATTTTAACTGGAAAAGTTGGGGGGTCGTCTTATATGCCCAGTCATCTTATACGCCGGAAAATACGGTACTTTGTTAGTTGCTAGTTTTTCCCCCCTCTCTTTTCTCCAATTTCTCCAATTAGATCTCTTCAGTATATGAGTTAATCTGCATACAAATACTAACATGCATACAATATACAATTAGATCATACACCTATTGAACCAATAAGTTCTATACCAATGTGTTCTTCCTCATTAATCATTTTTGCAATCTGACCACACTCAAAAGTTGCTTGGTTACACATGTCCTGGTTTTCTTCCATGAAATGGTAGAGGATATGTGTTGATAGCCTACATTTTATTTGGAACGTAATTTTCAGTGCTCATTACAGTTACATTTTCAAAAAGATGTGGCCTCAATACTAGTGTCTCAAGTCTTGATTCTAAGGCATGGGAGGTAAGCAGTCATTGGGAGATGACAACAGTGTCCTACCATAGATAAAACTGATACCTAAGCATGGGACATTGAAAAGTGTTAGTATAATCCAAATATAAGAGAGTGAGCAAGTGGAACGAAAGGAGCAGAAGCCACAGAAATATAAAAATCATGGGCAGGGAAAGTTGCTTAAGCAGTGGTATTAAACAAACAAAAATTGTATTTCTTTAGAGTAAAAAGCTTTGGATGATTTCAGGGAAAGAGGCTGTATAAATAAATTACTGTCTGATCATAAAGACAGACCAGGGAAGGGATTGACATGGAACTGTGAACTTCATCATTGGTAAGCTTTCCTGACAACTATCTCATTTTCTTGATAAGGAAAGTCTCTCCATCAAACAGCTCCTTCTGTGACAACTATTTCATCCAATGTATCATGTTACTTCCAGAGTTTGTGTGAAAAACCTGACTACTTGTTTCAAATCTCAGAGAAGAAGAAATACCTCTGGTCCTCACATCCATCAACTCAATCACATACAGTCCTTCCTTAAGTTCCATACAGCAAGAAATCTCACATTTCGGAAAGTTCAAAATCAGACATATAGATTAAACTTTTGAAGAGGACAACAGATCTGAACCATTCCTGCTACACACACACCTCTCATACACCCACAATAGTAGACTATGGCTCTGATCCTATATCATGCTGGTAGGACATAACACTCCACAAGCATGCTTCCATAGGGCTTCTGTTCCTGAGAACATCTTCTCTTCTCTTCAGGGGTGGTGTGGGGTAGGTGGCACTTGAGCAACATCTGCCAAATGTTATGGAGTTGGAGGCAAAGAGAAGACAGGTTTTGTTATTCTAAAGCCAGTAGAAAAGAGTAGATGTCACTCTCTGGATGACACTGTGTTTTCTTAGCAATGTCTCCTCTCCCACCTGCAGAACTGCAACTGGATACTGCTCAAGTGCCTCTTCAGGCCACTAAATGGTCACGGGAGCATGTACCAGCATCAAGAAGTTGCCTTGCATGGGCGGAGAAAGATCTGGCAGAATCTGCTGCAACTTCCCAGCACTGACATACCAAGATGTAACCTCTGGTTAAAAGTAAAGGTAAAGGTTTCCGCTTGGCATGAATGTTTAGTTGTAACTGACTGTCAGGGGTGTTGCTCATCTCCGTTACAAAGCCGAAGAGTCAGTGTTGTCCAAAGATAACTCTGGTGATCATGTGGCCAATGTGACTGCACAGAATGCTGTTATCTTCTCACCAAAGTGGTACCTTTTTATCTACTTACATTTGGATGCTTTCAGACTGATAGGTTGGCAGAAACTGGGGCTAGTGATGGGAGCTCACCACATCATGTGGCACTTCGGTCTCGAACTGCTAACCTTCTGGTCTTACAATCACCAGAATTCACATCTTAACCACTAAGTTACTGCATCCCTGGTTACACCTGTGTTATGTCACCAACAGGATTCCATCCAGAATGTCACATGGCTGGCACTCATTTTCAATGTAAATGAATCACGTATTATCTTCTAGTAAGAGAATCATGAAACAAAGTGTGCATGTTTGTTGTATTACAAATATGTTGTTATTTAATCCCTGGGGCTTCATTCCAATTCTGAATGCTGGACTGAAGGAGATGAAAGCTTGAAGCTGTTGTCAGTTTTCCCCAAAGGAATACTGTGTTTTCCATTTATTCACATATAACTCCATTGTTACCAGAATTGTAGCTAGTGGCTTTTGCACAAACTGTCCAGTGTATTAGTAGATCAGAGCCTTTTATTTAAAAAAATAAAAAAATAAATGGAAAATAAAAATATATCAAAGAGAAAGGAAATAAATGACTATTAGGGAAGCATAAAATAAAAATAATGACAAAGACTTTGCTCATGTGAAACAATGCTGCATTTCTTTCCTTGTATTGGGAAAATTGCAGCACTTAAAATGTCACTCATTTTATAATTAGTTGCACTCATAAACAGGGTAACCCTCCAATTATTTATTTATTTTAAAGTATGATAATAAATAGTCAAAACACATTTTTTAAAAAGAGAGAGGGGGAGATTGAGAGAGAGAGACCCAAAGTGTTCAAACAAAGAATATGAAAAATAAAATCCATCACTGTCTACAATTTGGGAATGACAGTCAATTCACAACATTGTGTGTATGTGTGGAAATTCTACCTGTTTCATCTTAATTCATTAAACTGTATTGCATTCTGGTTTCTGTTTTTCACACCAATGTAAAATGCAATTTTAAGAATACACATTGTGTTAGCCATATTTACAGATACTTACTTGTTAGTAAGTTCATTTGTTGATACAGACAGCCCCGACAGACTGGCGATAAATGCTGGCCTCAGGGCAGAGTGGGGATGTGGCATCCACATGACGTGTGTTCTGACTCTGCCCCCATGCCAGCATCACACCATGCACTCCACTGCACGGGGAGTGGCATCACAATGATCCTCTGGTGCAGAAAAGCCATGGCTCCAGCAGCTATGGCACCCTTTCCGTGGCACAAAAAGGAAATGCTTTTTGCAGCTCTCATTTTTGCACCACAGAAAGGCCAGATCGGGGTGTGGCAGCCCCGATCAGCAGAGCCCTAGAGTTCCCTAGTTCTCACCCAGAGCACTTTGGTTCTCAAGGTGTTTCTTATACTGTAAATGAGCAGTCTACCAGGAAAGGCAGTAACCACTGAATGCCCTAGCCTATTCTCCCATTAGTTTCATCACACAATGTGCTAACTGCTACAGATGAAATCTGGCAATTAGATCTATGAGGCATGTGATGGGGACTATATTGCCTAGTTTTGATGTCTTCTAGCATTTCAAGGCATATGCATTATCTCCAAGCAATTATCTAGCATGTATAACTTGCAAAAAACTGTGATGCCTGCCCATCACTTTTGAATGAGCAGCTGTTTGGAACAGATAGGCAGATCAACACTATAAATGACTATATAGTTGAAGAAAAGCCTTCAGGTGTGATGTGTTTGTGTGCCTTCAAGTTGTCTGTTAATTTATGGTGACCTCATGATTTTCACAGTGTTTTCTTAGGCAAGGAAAATTCAGAGGTCATTTTACCAGTTCCTTCCTCCGAAATATAACATGCAACACCAAGTATTCATTGATCATCTCCCATTCAAGGACTAACCAGGGCCAACCCTGCTTAGTTTCCAAGATTAGACCATTTGTATTTAGACATACAAACCAGGAATTCCAGATGCGCCAGATGATGAGATGATAGACTATGGAGTGGACAACTGTGAACTTCCAAGGGTTGGTGAAGTTCAGTTCCGCTCCAGCCCTTGCTAGCACAGCTGCAATTCAGCAACATCTGGAGGAACATCACTGCCTGTTCATGTTCCAACACAACTCAAAATTGATATTGTGACAAACTGACTTATAAACCAGCCAATCAGAAGCCAGAGATCCTAAGCCAATCAGGTGCTGGCTGAAGAGTTTGAAATTCTGCTGGCAGTTAGGTGGAGTCAGTTAGGGTTTAGAATCCTGAGGAATAAGGCTGGAGTGGAGTTGGGGAAGATAGTTAGGATTAGAGGGAGGGAACTGTAGAGTCCAAGAGAGGACTGTGTTCTGATACGTTCCTGAGGGAATAGTTACTTAAGGAACTGCTTTGTCCAGAGAGGGACAGATTAATTTTGGAGAGTTTAGAGAAGAGAGACATGGAAGATTATTGCATATCGTTCTCAGAACATTCCAAGTCGTAACGTTCTGGGAACGTTCCTGGAACGGATATTACCGCATGAGGAAAGTGGAATGTGATGACAACATGATGGGAATACATTTTACCGCACAGTGCATCCCTTTTTCTTGAGAACGTTCCCAGAACATTTTCCAAGCCGAAGGAAAGCAAGCTGCCAGGGAGGGGACTGGGCCAAGGGCAGAGCCCCCTCCTCAGAGGCCTGGCTTCCCTCCACTTTAAGGGAGCTCCACAGAGGTCCCTTCAAGCTGAGGGAAAGCAAGCTGCCAAGCTGCCAGGGAGGGGACTGGGCCAAGGGCAGAGCCCCGGCAGCCAGTGCAGCTCTTTAAACCAGTTAGAAAAGAAAAGTCCTCTGCTGTCATCCCAATTCCCCTTTTTGGCAGCTTGTCACCCTTTTGCCTCCTGTGTGTGTGCATGTAATGTGTGCCTTCAGGTTGTGAGCTTCCCTCCCCGCTTTAACTCTTGTCTGGCTCTTTGCTATGGAATTCTGGGAGTTGTTTGCTTGCTTTTGTGTGGTGCTCCAAACAGAGGAGCTTTTGTGGGTTCCCTCCTGGAGGGAAGGAGGAGAGGGTCCTGGGCATTCCTGGCATCCCTGCCTCCTGCAGGCTGACAGCACAGGAGCCCCGCTGGACACGACACCAGAGGCCCCCACAGAAGCAGCCAGACCCTCTCACTCTTGCTCTCTGCCCTGGTCCGCTCCTTCCCTTCCTTCTCTCTTTTTCCTGTTTAGCCCTCCTCCTTCACTCTCTTTCTCGCTGCTTATCCTTCCTTCTCTCTCCCTCTTTTTATTTTCTCCTTCCCTCTCTCTTTCTTTCTCTTTCCCTCCTTTCCTCTTCTCTCCCTTGTCCCACCTTTCCTCCCTTTTTCCTTCCTTCCCTCCATCCTTCTTTCCCCCCTTCACACACACATACACACACACCTTCCCTCACTGCAGTTGCTCGCCTGCCTGCCTCCCTGCCTGTCATTCTTTCAGCCAATCAGGAGATAGAGGAATGAGAGAACGGATAAGAATACTGCACAGACCTCTTTTGGAACGTTCACAGAAAGTTACAGCTCGCTGGGAACACATTTAATCTGTCCCCTCCCTGGAACACATGTAGAACACATTTGGAACATGATGGGAACCCGATGGGAACACATACGTGCGGTATACTTAACTGTGTTCCGTTCCCATCGGGTTCTGAGAACGTTCTCAGAACGCTGTGCGGTATTCTTCTCAGTGTAGCCAGACTCAGGAAGAGGGGTTTGGGTTACATAATTTCTTGAGTGATAGTGTAGACTGTGAGGCTGAGTTATTAATATAGAGTTGAAACCAGACCTGTATATATGTAACAAAAGAAGACATAGTAACAACTTCATGTCAAAGTTACCTTTGCCTATTTTGTTTTGAAAAATAAACTTTTATTCTTGTTTAAATATCCACTTGGCCTGTGTTTTAAAAGTCATCCACGCTACTGCCCTTCAAACACCCAAAGAGGTGTCAGGTCAAAATAGAAGGAAGGATTGTGAGGTGGTGGGGAATCGTTACAGACATGTATCTTCAAAAGAAAAACAAACATCCTCCCATTTTTCCAGACTACAGTGACATCTCATAAGGCATATAAATTGAAAAGAAAAGTTGAAGATGCCATCCTTCTGTAACTGCACACTCCTGTCACATCTGGGGCCTATTTTAGCTTTGTGATGGGCTGCAGCTGGAGTTTCATTCTGACTAAAAAAAGGTCAGAGTCAACAGACAAAGTTGTAAACTGTAGACAGAGATGAGCTTGGGTAGACAAAAAGCCAGAAGACCAGAGATCAGGGACCAGATAAGGCAACTACTAGGATCATGCCATGCTAGTTCATGGTTTCCCACATGGCATTTCTTGTGTTGGAGAAATGATGAGGCAGTGTGGAAAGGATCAATGAGGGATCAGAGTTCCTGCTGCTGTGGGATTCAGTTCAGTGAGCTCTTGCCTCTAGACTCAGGTTTAGTGGCCTCCTGCTCTCCAGCCTCCGGCTCACAGTGAGCAATCTGGTGTAGGTCCTCAGTTATAGGCCTTTTGACCTCTCAGCTGGCTTTCTTACCCTCTTCCTCTTCATTTTCAGCCATAACAAGGTGTTTCCTGTTGCTACTAAAAGGTTCCATTACACAGAGCCAGAAACACAGCTTAGAGGAGAAATCATATACACTTCCACAGGTTGAACATGGGCTTGACTGGACAATTTTGTTATTAGTGCTGGAACATATTCTGTTATTAGTGCTGGATCATATTAGTGCTTTAACATAACAGAAGCTGGGCCAGTAATGCCTACTTCTTACGTTGTGGAAAGTAAGAAATCTCAGCTCAGTGGTCTGAGCTCCTCAGTTCAAGTATGATGTCCTCAGATGTAGGGGATGATACTATTCTCTCAGCAGTGCTAAAGTATGCTTCAACAATCCCTCTAGTTCACTTCTGTGCTTGGAATAAGAGAGGGGGCATCATTCCATTCTTCCATTCCATTCTTCTGCCAGCAAAAATGTCTTTAGTAAATGCTATACCAAACATATACATTGATAATACTGGGTAGAATAAAATAATATTAATAAAGCAATGACATAGCTCACTGACACCATTAGCTTATGGAGACTTGGCATTTATTAAGTTGTTTTACAAAAGCAACACAAGAAGCAGTCAAATCAATTATACACCCCTGTCATTCACCTAGAATTACTACACTGCCTATGGGGAACTTCCCATCAACCTACAATACTGAGAGCATAAGCCTCTCTATTTTCCCTTTCAATTAAACAGGAAAGCAGTAGGAATTCTACCATTCTACCACAGGATAGCTAGCATCTCACATGGTCAGCACAGTATGTAATTACTGAAGAGTATCACTTTGGGGTGTATTTTTCAGCATGCCACAAAGGGAATTAGTTACTCACAGCTTCCAGTATACCCCAAGCCACATTTGGGAGGGAGAGGGAGGAGGAGACTTCATGGAAGCTTCTTCAATTAAAGCTGGATGATAAATCATCAAAACAAGAATGTGCACCTTCCTTCCTCTTTTTTCCAGTTCTTGTCATCTAATGAATACGGTAATGCTAATTAAACATTCTGTGAATGAGAGGGTGTGGCGAATGTAGAAAAACACACCAGAGGAAGACCTTGTTTATGCAATGGGAATTTATAAATGAGTAGAATAGAACTATTTTTTAAAAAGTTATTATTTGGATTGCAGTTCCCAGAATCTTCCTGGCTGGGGTTTGCAAACCAGAAAGTAACTTCATAAAGCTCTAGAGTTCTAGTCTACCACCCTGGGTGGGGCAGTTGGATAATTGTAGTCCAAAAAGTATTTTTTCCAAGTTCTGTACTAGACCAAGTCGAGACAGCTTGGAAATTTCATAGCCAATCAGTAATGAAATAATTTTTGTAGACTTTTTTTTTTTTACTTCATGGAAAATCAATTGTAATTAAATGGTAGCAAACAGCTGAATTGCCGTAGATGCTCCATTCAAGAACCAAGTAGAGAGAAATTCAAAAAAAGTCAGATGCTTTTAAATTACCAATGAAACTAAGGAGTTCATTGGTCACCTTTTTAATCTGGTTCAAGCCTCCCAGGCTGGAGCTGGGACACGAGATGAAAGCAGGGATTATCACTCACTAAATTGCCACTGAACCACCATCCATCATCAGCCCTGGTCCAAGCCAGGTCCCAGCTGCACTCCGACAGCACGTTTTAGAAGCCGAAAAGCTTCTGACTTCTAAAAAGTGCTGGCGGAGCATGCCTGGGACCTTGCTGGGACCTAGGCTGATGGCTGGCACCACTTCAACAGTGATTTGGCAATAATCTCTGCCTTCATCCCATGTCCTGGCTCCAGCCCAGGAGGCTTGAACCAGATTTAAAAAGTGAATGATAAGCTCCTAAAATGAGCTAACTAAAGCTTTAAAAGGAGGAAGGGAAAAGGATGGGGGAAAGAAATGTGGCAGCACCTTTAACATTAACTGGTTTTATTTTGGCATGAGCTTTCATGGATATAAGCCCACTTCTTTGGATGCAGTACTAAATGATATTAAAGCCTCAAGTACAAAGCATATTTATACATATATTCTATCCCATTCTCACAACTGTATAAATATTCTTTACATCTGAGGTTTTAGTTGTTAAGGAAAAAGCAACATGGGTTATACAGTAAATGAAATAAAACATGTATGTGAGAGTCAGGGTGACTCAGCAGAAGCCAATTGAGAACCACACAGGTGTAAATGGTAATACAATTAACAAGTCCTGAATGCCAAGGACAAGAAATGTAAAGTGGATAATTGGACACACCTGACAATTGTTAAGTGGTCAAGGCTGAGATGATGAAATCACTAATTGTAGGATGAACCAAGAGAACCAATGAGAATGATGTATACGCCTACTGGGTGGAAACAGACAACAGTGGGTGGTACCATGCATTGACTATAATAATGACTATGCATCCCAATGTATTTTGTGGGTAGTAGAGTGGGTAGTAGTAGTAGTAGTGGATAGTGAGGAGTAGAGTATTGTTGTATTGGAGTTGTGTTGGATAGTTTTGGAGCTGTATATAGTAGAATAAAGTAGACCTTTTATTTAAGACTACTGAGTTGTCTGGTGTCTTGGGTGAAGCTACAAGAACCAGCTGGATCCCGAAGAAGGGTGAAGACTTCTGTGGAAGCAAGAGTGAGAAGGCTTGGAGAGTTTGTCAGGGTCTTCAGCCTATTCTCTGTAACTCTGCTAAGCTATAACCACTGGCCAAAACTGGTCAGCGCGGTGCACAACCAGGTGGTGAGTTCAAGCCAGAGGTGAAGAGCTACAACTCCCATCATCCCTGACATTAGTACCACTAATACTCCATCTGAAAATGTGGATTTATATCCATAATAGCTTTTGATAAAATAAAAACCAGTTTTAAAGGTGCTGCTACATTTCTTTTTTCCCCTTACTTTCCTTTCTTCCTCTTTGCAAGAGACTAATTCATGTATTTAATATTTAATATTTGTTTAATAACTAAAGCATGTTCATCAAGATCCTAAGAATAGCTTGCAAAAGAAAATTACATTCAGAGAGGGATGAACCTGTGGCCCTGCACCGTAGCTTAGTTTTCTCAGCCTTATCAGTAGCTGGAAGACAAAGGAACTGTTAACAAACCAAAAGCATTTCTGTAAGAGGTGGACAACTTCCACAAGGGAGATAGAAATTCAAGCAATGGATGGGGGGGGGGGGGAATGAAACAACCACAGACACAGAATTCCATTTTTTTTAAAATATATATATATCAGGTAATTTGGTTGGTATTTTAAATAGTTAAAATGTTTACACTTGCTTGCACAGCAGATGTCTCAAGGGATTAAATCCTTGGACTTGTGGTAGTATGCTTTCACTAGATAAATAATGATAGGAGAATTCACATATATATGGGAACCTGACATGTGAAAAAGCCATTCTTGATGTTTCAGACTGTTGTTTTGACCAACTGTGAGAGAAGCTCAATATCTGATGTATGTGGACTAGCTAATCAGAAATGTTGAAAATGCACCACTCAGTGTTTAAATAATTAAAAATACAACATTTGTGGCCTTATCACAAGAATAAAGAAATCTGAAACTGAGTGAGAAAGTAGTCGCTTTATCCATGCCTCTCCACATGACGTTGTAGCACTTTCATTCACTTCCTGAGGGAGTTGATCATAAAACTATGTCTAGTGATAAGCATATTACCACAAGTCTTCCATTCTCTTATCAAGGGAAAAGGTTGTAAAAACGATGTTTTTTATCAGGCTGGAAAAATCCATTCAACAACGTTTTACAACTGAGAATGGAAGTGCTATGATGGCATGGGAAGTGCTATGACAGCAAAAAGAAAATCGCTACTCTCCTGCTCCATTTTAGATTTCTTTTTTCATGTGATAAGACTCTCAGTGTTTTAAGAGTTAGGTGTGTCTTTGAGAGCAACCATGATGGGGTTAATGAGTGTTTCAGTCACACAAAATCTCCTCATGTCTTATCCACCTATTCTAATCTCTCTTAGACTGATATTCTTACGGATCAATCCACCTCTTCTCTCTACCTCCTTTTTGCTCTACTAAAAAGGAAGTTATGGGCTGTACAGATGGGCAGCATCCAGCCACCCCTTTAGTGGCCAGATTGGTGCCATAGCAACCACATGCCATAGCACCGATCCAGACTCCGGAGAGCGCAAAAAGGAGCTGCAAAAAGCTGCTCCTTTTTGCACCCTCTAAAGGGTGTCATAGCCATGGTGGTGCGACTTTGTGATGCCCTTTCAGTGCTGCCATCATCTAGATGCAGCACCAGTGGCGCGCCATGAAGCGTACGTGGTGACATGATGAGATCATGTCTAAGGGTGTGTGGTGACATGACATGCACTGTGGCTCCGCCCACAGGCCAGCACAAAGTGCTGGTCTGTACACCTCAGTCCTCTTCCTAATCTACCTTAGTTTAGCCTATACACCCATTGAAGGGACAGGCACCTTGTCTCTTATTTCGCCTGGCAACCCTTAGCCTTTTAAAACATTGTAAAATTTAAAAGATTAACAATAATGCAGACTAGACATAGATTTATGTCCCTTGAATTGTTGTGAGAATAAGGTAGGGAACATCAAAGCCTTACACAATATCTTAAACCAGTTTTGTTTCTGTCCAGGATGTCACCTGGTGGAAGGGGGATTCGGGAGCTCCAGAGGTGGGCCCATAAGGCCCTGCCCTCTTCCTCCCTGCTTGGTGCCACTTTCCTGCTCCAGGCCCTCTTCTTGCCTACTCATGCCATTTTACTTGTGAGTAAAGCGGTGCTGGGCCCTCTTCCTCCCTGTCCAGCAGCATTTTAGTCACAAGTAAACTAGCATCGGGTAAGGAGTTGGGGGGCACTCAGTCAGGTGTCACCCACTTTCTTTGATGTCACCCATTGCAGTCTGTACGACTGCACACACCCCTAGTGATGCCACTGCCTTAAACTCATTGGAGTAAAGAATGGGATAGGGGAGAGATAAGTAAACAGAGTCTGTTCCTATTATTTTTAAAATGAGAGATCACACTTTTAAAAGCCTCATTTTTCACACGTTGGCACTTCCTAGAAAAGCATTTTCAATCTACATGGGCTTCTCCAAATTGGGAGAAAGGGAGTAGGTAGTCAAATTGGCCAATAACATTCCTATTTCAAAAGGCTATAATGATATAATTGGTAATGAGATCTCTTCTATTTCTATGCTCAGTATGGAGACCTAGATGAGCATGCCTTTCCTTTTTAAAAAGTACAGTTGTATCCAAAATCTTCTTGTTCTAGAATTAATACCTTGAGCTCCCCGTCTCTTCCAGGGTGGAAAAGAGAATGGAAACTAGCCAACTGTACCACCTTTAAAAAAATGGAGCTTTTTGTTTAAATTACCTTGATTTTTTAAACATTTTTAGGCAGGTGAAAAATAATTCTGTTTTTTCTTTTTGTTTTTCTTAGACTTGTTCTGGGATAGTCCATGAAAAGGAAAATGTTATTTTAAAAAAATACATGAGCAACAGATATATAATGAACAGGAACATTTCCACCTTCCTCCCCAAATAAAAATATGGAAATTTTGTTTATTAAAAGGGATACATTTGTACTCTTTCTTTGCTTGTTCAATTCTTATTAAGCCTATGTGCATACATCTTCTATAGCACATCTAAAACTTTTTTAAAAAAATCCTTGCCTTTCAAATTACATGAGTTTTGGGTTCCAATAAAAATGAATGATAAACTCTACTTCTTCTCCTTTCCCCCCTCCTTTTCATTCCTGAATAATCAAACTTAGGATCACAGCAGCAAGCTTGGAAAATCGCAGTTAGAACTAGGATACCAGAGACATTATGCACTTTTTGCAAGGTTGCCTTTCAAACCAAAGTTTTGATTTCATCCAGCAACCAGAGGTTTGGTGCTGTGAAATTCAAATAGGGAATGATTCCTTTGTTGCTTGCAGAAAGGAAGACTGGCTGGACACAGCAGTCAAACAAAAGAGGTTTCTGACAATGTGCTTTGCTCGTTTCCGATGGCTCCAACATTCATCTCACAAGAATGCAGTACCATCTGACTTACACAACTGTAAAAAAATGCCTGAAGTTCACTTCTGTGTTTCCACTGAAGAGTTTATACTCCAGACTTCCTAGCTCATTTTTGTCCAACATTTATAACGTCCCTCATCATTTTCATTTAAAAAGTTAATTCTTTAAAAAAAAACCTTTATTCTATTGTACTGTTGAAATACCTTTATATCTACCTCCGCTGTTCAGAAGATTTCCAAAATCATTGTGAACACTCCACATAGACCTCTTGAGCTTCTTTTGTAAACTGTGCCACAACCTACCATGCCACAATGTCTATAATATATGTTTCTCTGGTTGAGTACTCCACTAATAAATCATGCTTTCTTTCAGAATGTTTTTCAAATAAGAAATGGAGGGGTACCACTATTGCCTTAGGTTTTGCAAAAAGCCAACTGATGCATTTTGACCAGAATTTTATTAGTCAGTCCCAACCAGAGTAAACCCACTGAAGCAACTGATGAATAGTTAATCAACCCATAGGTAAATTCAACTGATTCAAAGGATTTACTCTAATGTGGACTATGAACAGGATTTAGGCCTCTATGTATTATTTATTTATTTATATCCCACCTTCCTCCTCCTATAGGGACTCAAGGTGACCTTGTGTTGTTGTGTTCACTTCTTTTTCACTGCCTGCATTTTAAAATTTATTTCAAGACAACATAACATCCCAACGCATAAAAGAGGACTCTACATACCAGCAGACCTAAAAGTTAAGTACATTTTTTCATTGTTAGAAAGTCTGAGGTAGGGCCTCACCACAGTCAGAAATGATTAATATATTTTTTTATCTCTGGCCTTAGAATAGTAGATCTATTTTATGTGATGTAACTTGGAAAGCTAGAATGTAAGTATAAATAAATGCTTATAGCTTTTCAGTTCTCCCTTCTAAAGATTAAGTGCTTTATCATGAGTTGATCAGTTCTCTTCTTGCCAGCTTTCCCACTGCTGAACTCTGTGCCTTCATTTTGCCCTCTGTGCCCTTGTGTTAATTACTTTGATTAAGTACAGGAGAGACTTATTACATTTACTGTTTCCACTGTCTATAAACCAATACCCTGAAATCCCTCTGCATCAATAGCCAGCAGGAGTTCAGGTAGTTACAAAAATTCTCATAGAATCAAGTGTCCTTTTTTCGTTTGTGACTGATGAAATTTCTCCCTACCGAAGCCCAAAGCACACCTGAGCCAAGCTTAGAAGACAAAAGCAAAACACACAAACCCTCTAAACCCAGGGGGATTTCAACAGCACCACTGAGATGAAAAGTCTCACTTTAAACAACAGAGACCGAGAGAAGGAGCCAAATACATTTAAACTGTCCAGAATACCAGTGTTTTCCAAACCTCTTCTCAGGAAATGCTTTCTACAGAGATATGTCTATAGAGTAACCATGTACATACATAGCAGAGGTTTCTGAGAAGAATTACACATCCCATACTCTGTTTATGGGGAGTGCATGTGGAAGAGGACATTACCCCAAAGCAGCCAAAGTATTTTGGTGCTTGAGACATTGTCAAAATGTTGTCTTGAAATAAATTAAGTGCTTTTATCTTTTTAAATTGTATTTGATTTTAAAACAAATTATCTGTTTTAATATTATAATAGTTTAATTCCATTTCAATTGTCACTTTTGTAAGTTTTTAATTGTACTGTGCTTTTAGACTGTAAGTTGCCTTGAGTCCTAATTTTGGGGGGAAATGAGATACAAATAATAATAATAATAATAATAATAATAATAACAACAACAACAACAATAATATAAGGACTCTCCTCACAACTAAGGGGCTAAACAGACCGGCAAGAAATGCCAGCATTGGGGTGTGGTATTTGGACGATGCATGCCCTGGCGCCACCCCCAAGCCAGTGTCACACTACCCGCCTGACCATATGGTGGGAGGCATAACGGCACTCCTTTAGCACAGTGTTTAGATGACACATGCCAAAAGGAGCATTGAAAAGTGCCATGGTGATCACAAGGCCCCCCTTTTGCTACTCTAAAAAGGAGCATTTTGCCAGTTCTTTTTGGTACAGCAAAGCACCAGATTGGGCCCGTGGCATGCAGTAGCTGAGGAGCTGATCAGGTGCTGAAAGAGGCAGCATCAACTCGCCACTTCAGGACTGTTTGTTTTGTCCCTAACAGACAGTAAATATATAACAGTAACAAATTTCTGGTTTTATAATAACAAATAAACAGAAGGAAACCTATTTGCTGCCCTTTCATTACAGCCAAAATCTGCTGCCACAATCTGCATAAATATAGGGCCAGCCCTGATAGAATCACAATGAAGTTCACAATCTGATTCAGAATTTGAATAGAGCAACCTTGTTTTCTCCTGCTCCAGAGACTAGGTCATGGACCAAGCTACAGGAAAAGAGATTCCATCTAAACATTAGGAAGTATGTCTAGATGGTAAGAGCTGTTTAAGAGTGCATTATACTGCCTTGGTGTGTAGTAGAATCTCCTCCTTTGGAGGTTTTTAAGAGCAGGCTGGATGGCCATCTGTTGGGGTGCTTTGATTGTGAGTTCCCGGATGGCAGGGGGTTGGACTGGCTGGCCCTTGGCATTTTTTCCAACTCTATCCTTCCATAAGTTGTTTTATAAAGCTTTTGGCTTTTTAAAAGTCTAATAAACAATAAAACAACAGATGTTGCTTCTTTAGGACCAAAAAATTCTTTTGTGTCCAGCTCTCCTACACACATGCACAGCCACACCACACTTTGATTTTCAGACAGAGGACCTTAACACCCAGAGCATACCAGCAAAAGGATTGGGAGAAACTTAATTCGCTCATATCAGTGCTTGGATTTAAAAGAAGGATCTAATTCAGATGTTTGCCCTATGAATTCAGATGTTGGCCCTTTTTGTTTATTTATTTATTTACAGAACTACAATGAAACTGTAGATGAAACAAAAGTAATAAGGCCAAGAACAAGTTTTAAATGGTAATGCGAACAGAAAAGGCAAAACATACATCCTTTCCAGTGCCAAACACTTTAATGAGGATAAAACAAATTTAAGATTGTAATCTCAAACTGCTTATTGGATGCCAGCACCGATACTGCAAAAAATGTGCCTCTGTGGCACTTTATATCAAGAACAACAGTGTAGAAAATTGCTCATTTTGAAACATATTATCTATCTCCTGAGTCACCCAATCCAAATATCCCTGGGATGTACATCTTCTCTTTCCTAGATAATTGATTCTGATTTTACATTACTGTTACTTCTCATCTGAAACAAATTAGTGGTTTATCAAGCTGTGACCGCATTACCAAGTCTACCATCATATAACCCAAACTGATATATGGAAAGTAACAAACAGGGCTGACTCCATTCGACGAGTACTAAGCCCTTTGCCAAAGCTTTACATTTTTCTACTATTAACTTCTAAAGATGACAGATTGGAGGGAGCGTAGTTGGATCCAAAAACTGAAACCAAATTCTATTGCCTCCTGACAGAGCCCTACTGTCCAATAATCTCAAAATAACTTTTTTCCCCAGTGGAATCACCCAGTTTTGAAGACAGCTACCCACCGCTGGATACTTGCCAACATCGCTTCCTTCTGGGTATTACAAGTCTGTCTGTGGTTACTCAACAGTGAATGAAAAGCACTGTATACACATACGTAGAAGCACTTTGTTTTCTATTAGTACTGCACTTTTCTAAAGGCTAAGCCCCAGCATTCACTATGAATTAATCTCACTGAATTTCACAAGAACACTATTGATTAGTTCATTGGAAGGTTTAGGGTATGGAACACAAGCATTAGTTCATAGGGTTGCCAGATCTCAGGACACTGGCTGAAATCTCAAAAGAATGTTATGTTTCTATGGGGGCCCTTTCTTACACAATTACAGCACTATGGCTCCATTTGAACTGCCATGGCTGCATCCTATGGAGTCCTGGGATTTGAAGTTTGGCAGAAGCACAGAGGGACTCATTGGGTGAGGATTCTAAATGACCCACCCCCCTACATTGAGGATCCTAGGATTCCAAAGGATACAGCCATGGCAGTTGAAGTGAAATATTGCACTAGAACTTTATGGTGTGAAAATGTCTTCTGTCTCCAGAAGGGGAGAAAATGCACAGGGCAAGCAGTATGGTAGAAATAGGGTTGCCGTAATTTGCTACCACCAAACTGGGACAAAATGTTAAAAAATGTATGACAAAGTGTAGGACAAAAATTGCCTGAAAATGTAGACATTCAAGAAAAATGGAGGACACAGCAAACTACAAGCCAAAAACATTTATTATTTTTTTAAAAAGGCGCACAACAATAGAATTCAAAGATATTGAGATTCTTTCTCCCTCAGCTCAGCCCGTCCTAGGCGGCTCTGAGCTGAAGGAGGAGGAGGCCTCGCCACAACAGGGCTTCTTTCTCCCTCAGCTTGGCCCCGTCCTGGGCGGCTCCGAGCCGGAGGAGGAGGAGGCCTCGCTGCGACAGGGCTTCTTTCTCCTTCGGCTCAGCCTCGTCCCGGGCGCCTCCAAGCTGGAGGAGGAGGAGGCCTCGCCACGACAGGGCTTCTTTCTCCCTTGGCTCGGCCCCATCCCAGGCGGCTCCGAGACGAAGGAGAATGTGGGAACTTCTTTCCGGGGAGATTTGGTACCGGCTCAGCAAATCCGGACCAGACCTACCCAGGGCAAATGAGCTAGTGGGAATGGGGCCTAAGGATTTGAAGAGGTCAATGGGAAAGTGTCACTGTCACCATGAGTTACCACACTAGGTGATGCCAACTGTAGTGACACCGCTGCCTGGCACCAGTGGCAGAGGGTCTAAAAAACCTGCACAAGAGCTGGCAGTGAGCCTTCCATAAATCCTAGCATCAGCATAAAGCCAGGAAAAACCTCCCCTGTGTCATTATGTGTGCTGTAGGTCAGGCTTCATAAGATGGAAGACCTAACAGGAATGGTGGCAACTGCTGTGGCTACAAGGTTCAGTTTCCTACCTGCCTGTCCACTACAAAATGCATTGCCCTCTTCCCTGGTTCTGTGTTGCCAAATTACTTGGGTTCACTCCAACTCTGTGCTCATTTACATGATTGTTCCTTCCTCTTCCCACAGTAAGATGATCCAGAAACAGTAATGGCCCACTTCCACCCCAACTCATATGACATCACAAGGACCTACTTCAGGTATCAGGTTTTGGCCATGAAATCTCAACAAATGGACTGCTACTGACCTTACAACCCTAGTAGTTCAAGAGCGGCATGAAATATAGCAGATTTTACAGTGAGGTACCCATTTTTCACTTATATGCTATAAAATATGAATGACTTTTTGTGTAAAAGAGACAAATGCCCTTGTAATCTATAGAAAGGAAAGGAAATCCTTGCTCTCTTTGATGGCTTGGCCAAATAAATGTTCCTATTCAGCTCCAGTGAATAATCATATGTAAGAAAAGGTGGTAATGCATGTAACCACTAGACAACCCAGAACATTTGCTGAAATAGTATTTCCATTATTTTTTTCCTGATACAAGCCCTGTGTGTATACATGTGTGTGTCCATAGGTGGCAAAGCTTGGAAGTAACTCATTAGAAACAATGAATTACTGTCCATTATAATTTGTAAAATAAATTACTTGTTCCTTTTCTGAATAGCAAAGACATCCTTAAGTTATATGAGAATCATAACTGAAGGAGGAATATCAAGACAGAGGCTCAGGCTTTTTTTGTGCTCTGCGCTCAGAGGCTTATTCTTCCGTTTCTGAGGCTGCTAGAGGCTGAGAGCTTTCCTCCGTTTCTCCCTTATTCTATGCTGTTTTTCCTAAGAGGCTCCCCTCCCTCCCTAAGTGTCATCGTTCGGCCTCTGAGGGAGAGAGAAGGCTGGCCCAGTACCATCAGGGGCTGCCGAAGACAGAGGCTCCTCCCTCACCTGTCATCGTTCGGCCCTGAGGAGAAGAAGGCTGGCCCGTACCATCAGGGGCTAGCCTGAAGAAGGAGGCTCCTCCCTCCCTAACTGTCATCGTTCGGCCTCTGAGGGAAGAGAAGGCTGGCCAGTACCATCAGGGGCTGCCTGAAGAAGGAGCCTCCCCCTCCCTAACTGTCATCTTCGTCTCGGCCTCTGAGGAGAGAGAAGGCTGGCCCAGTACCATCAGGGGCTAGTCCTGAAGAAGAGGCTCCTCCCCCTAACTGTCATCGTTCGGCCTCTGAGGGAGAGAGAAGGCTGGCCCATATACAATCAGGGGCTAGCCTGAAGGGAGGCTCCTCCTCCCTAACTGTCATCGTTCGGCCTCTGAGGGAGGAGAAGGCTGGCCCAGTACCATCAGGGGCTAGCCTGAAGAAGGAGGCTCCTCCCCTCCCTAACTGTCATCGTTCGGCCTCTGAGGAGAGAGAAGGCTGGCCCAGTACCATCAGGGGTAGCCTGAAGAAGGAGGCTCCCTCCCTCCTAACTGTCATCGTTCGGCTCCTCGGAGGGAGGGAGAAGGCTGGCCCAGTACCATCAGGGGCTAGCCTGAAGAAGGAGGCTCCTCCCTCCCTAACTGTCATCGTTCGGCCTCTGAGGGAGAGAGAAGGCGGGCCCAGTACCATCAGGGGCCGGCCTGAAGACAGAGGCTCCTCCTCCCCTAACTGTCATCTTTCGCCTCTGAGGGAGAGAGAAGGCGGGCCCAGTACCATCAGGGGCTAGCCTGAAGAAAGAGGCTCCTCCCTCCCTAACTGCCCGCCCTCCCGTTTCCACCTGGGAGAGCGGCCCAGAGGACTCTTTCCTTGCTGCCGGAGCGGCGTTTCTCCGGGGAGAATCTGTAATCTGTACTGTATTGTATTTTCATTTTGTTTTGTAAACCGCCGTGATCATAGGAACGGTGGTATATAAATAAAATTTCAATCAATTGTTTTTTGCTTAGAATGGTATTTTTTTAGTCGGTACTATACAGATCTGGCCTCACTAATCCTGGGAAGAAATATCATGGGTTCAAATATTAGTTTATACTTCAGCACTCACGTTATTATTTAAAATTCACAGTTAAAAGTGACCATTTTAGATTTTTCTGAGAATCAAGAAATTTATTTTTAACATTCCCATTATAATAGTAACAAAAAGTGTTTTTAAGGACTTGGAATTATTATTTTGATTAATTTGTTTTTGAAAGTTATCCTTCTGAACTCTAATTTGAAATTTGGACATGTTATTAGCACTGATGTCTACATTTTGGTGAATGCCAGCACTAAGGCTGCTACCACACTTTAATTGCCATGGTTCCATCCTATGGAAACCTGGGATTTGTAGCTTGTTGTGGCACCAGAGCTCTCTGACAGAGAAGGCTATATATCTCACAAAACATGAAATCCAAGAATTACATAGTATTGAGCCATGGCAGTTAAAGCAATGTCAGACTGCATTAATTCTGCAGTGTAGATGCAGCTCAGACATGAATTCTGACAATCTCACGTGAATTTTAGATTTGGCCAAAAATAAATCTCTATCTATCTATCTATCTATCTATCTATCTATCTCTCTTTTTCTCTCTCTCAACTTACAGATGTGAATGCTTACCATCACATTTAGATGGCTAGCATTCACCATTGTATTTGGGGCTAGTTTTCAGGCACTCACAAGATGCCTCTAGGGACTGTCAACCATTCAAACACATACATACAAATCTCAGATCAGTGCTACCAAAGATTCTCATGAGGGTGAACTTTCTTGTACTAAGATTATATTCCTCATATGTCGATCATGGCAGCCAGGTGTTGAACTGACCTACACAGCCTTCCCAGCCAAGCTGCTCCAGCTCTTCACTGTTGTTACAATTAACAAGTATGGCAAAGCCATCTGCTGTCTTCAGAATCCAGCAGCTTGACAGGCTCTCTGGTCCTTCACCTTCACCCATCAGAGAGGGGATCAAAGCCACCCTATACAAGATGTTTTGCGAGCCACATTTGCTCAGCTGGATGTCAGCAGGGAGGAGGGATAAAGCAGACACATTTTCAAACTCTACTCTGAGAGAAAGCCTGATTAAAAAAAAATACTGAGCATGTGCCAGTAGAGCACTTGGAGGTTTATTTTCCATAGCAATTGGATAGTATTGAATCAAGGATAAATTAAACCCTGTTGCTTTTCCTTGTAGTTCTACTTTGTACAGAATACAGTGTCTTTACTGTTCTTCCCCACGGCAGAAAATCTGTAAGTAATTTCAAATGTATGTTGGAGAAAAGGTAGAGAATCAACAAAATAGATGGATAGCTTCACCCAGCAACTGCATTTACTTATTGTTTGTACAGCAAAAGCAGATATCCAGTGTTATTTTCCTCCCTCTGCAAAGCTTTTTTGCCTTTCAGCAGTCATTTACTGTCATTTCCTTTAGCTAGACTCCAATCACCTTGCTTTATCGACTTTATCAGATGGCACTAAGTTTAAGATCTGCTAACTGAGCCATCAATGTTATTGTGTTGCATTTGACTCCATGATGTCTGCAAGCTCTGTTAAAGTACATTTTCCTAATCTGGAACATTACCAAAATCTTCTTATAATGAAAGACACTGTGCTTAGTGTCTCAAACTATACCAGGCAAGCATTAGCAGTCTTTTTCTCTCTAATGTTTTTGAAGTGGGGGGGAAGTAAATAGCAGACTGCATGGTTATACAGCCTACTGTATTGTGCAGCTCTGTAAAATCCTTCATGGCACAAATTCTTCTTGGTTTACTCACCAAAGCTATTTGTTTGGATGTTGTTTCTATTAAATCAAGGGTGGCCAGCTTCTACAGTTGTATAACTACATCTTCCTTCAAAGAGTCTCCCAGAAGCCGATGGCATATGATGCACTGTACCAGGGGGTAGACAAACAGTGTTGCCAATCACCCTAGAAGGAAATCCCCAGATGCCGGATTGAATCTTCCAGAAATTGCCCCAAATTTCCCAGATAGGGGGCTGGATTTCTGGGTCAGGGGGCACAAGGCACTATGGGAAGGCTAAAGGGGGCGGGACTTCTGGGATGGGAGGTATGTTGGGAGGGTTTTTTTGGGCGGGAAGGTATTTTTGGCCGGGTTTTTTGGGCAGGAAGGTATGTTTGGGCGGGAGGTTGAATTCCTGGAATCTCCCCGGAATTTTGGCAAACAAGGAAATGGCACAGAAAGGTTTTTTAAATTCCATGTTTCTGGGAAATTTCTCAGAAATTGGCAACACTGTAGACAAAGTGCATTTCTAGGATTCCATGTGGCCCTCAAGGTTGCTTTTCTGTCCCTCCAAGCCCCCAAGCTTGCCATTTTTCTGACCACTTCACAATGATTTGTTTCTCCTGGAATGACCAAGAGTGGCAATTCAGCTTTTAAAGTGATTATGAGTGGCCTGAACTATTTAAAATTTAGAAATAAGCATTTTTTTTGTAAAGTAGATTTCTTGTCACTTGTGGCTACATGTTTGTTTGCTTGTTTTAATGTAGGCATTCTGTGTGGCTCTTGGAAGGTTTCAGAGGCAATAAATTGTTCCTCAGAATTGAGGCCCACCCCTGCTGTAACTCCTTGCTATTTCGTGAGGGATTAGACATGACAATACAGTCAGCCCTCCATATTCATGGTTCTTTATCCATTGATTCAACCATACATGCCTTGAAAACATTTTTTTAAAAATCCAAAAGGCGAACCTTGATTTTTCCATTTTGTATAAGGGACACCATTTTTAGTATGCCATTGTATTTATTGGAATCTGAGCATCTGTGGATTTTGGTATCGACTAGGGAGGGGTCCTTGAACCAAAGCCCAGTAGATGCCAAGGCCCCACTGTAATTAGCAGCATCATATTTTGAAAAGCAAAAGAAGAAGACAAACTTATCAACTGAGTACTTCCAACCACTGATCCCTGTGATGCCTCTTCCTTTAAATAACCCTACTATATTTCGTTGTTGTTGTTCACTGTCAAGTTGACTTGATTTATGACAACCCCATTGCTGAGATAATTGTGAATCCAAAAATTCCTAACCTTCTCTGTATTTAAATAACAACAATTTTGCCTTCCTTTTCCCTTTTCCTGGCCTCTTCCCACAACTGCCTCACCAACCCCAAGTGAAGTGTCCAGAACTGAAAGCAGTACTGACTAGTGCAGGATATAGGGACTATTAATTCCCTCGAGTTGGAAACTGTGCTTCTTTTAATGCAAACTAAATAGCACTCACTTTCTTTGCTGATGAATCACACTGCTGGCTCATATTCAATTTAGGAACAACAATAATCCCAACGTCCTTTTCACCAAGCGGTCTTTCACCTTGAACTTATTAGTTTTACAAAAGATCTGTGATTCTGCAGCAAAAAGATGAACACTATTTAGCTTGCATTAACAGAAGCATTGTTTCCAAATCAAGGGGAGTAATAGCCCTTCTATATTTTGTACTAGCTAGGCCACATCTGAAGTACTGCTTTCAGTTTTGGGCATGTCATTTAAGGATATAGACAAGTTGGAGCAGATTCAAAGAAGGGCAACAAGGATGAGAAGAGGTACATAGAACAGACATATGACAAAAGGTTGAAGGAGCTGGGCTCATCTGGTAGTGATATGGCAGTAACAAAACTTCTAGAACTAGCTTGTTGCAATAGATCAATACAGGTGCATGAATTTTTAGATTCTTGTTGGGGGCACATTATTAGGGCTGTTATGAAGAACACCCACACTGCAAAATGTACCACTAGTGCATTCTTTCCAACACAGTACAGATACCATCTGTGGAGATTATCACATGGGGTAAGGAGGGATCGCTCCCATCCTTACCTCGTCTTTATCGTGTCTGTGCTTATCCTGTCCTTCTCCCATCAGTGGTACCTGTCATTGTATTGTCAGGAGTTTCTGTTAATACAAAGTGGCAGGGCCATACTATTTCAGTGATGGAAGAAGGATGGGGGAAGTGTGACATCATTTGATAATCTTATCACAATTGTGTAATAAGAATGACTGAAGGACAGGATAAGGACAGATGTCATCTGATAATCTTCATGCAATCATGCCAAAAGGATGGGACAAAGATGGGAGCATTCCATCCTTTATCCTGAGTGATAATCCCCTGTGTCCAACACAAAGAATAAACTGAAAGTTCATAATCACATGACCCAAGCCATAAACTAGTGCTTGTCATTCACTTACATTTGGCCCATTGTTAAGTAATCCAGCTTGTAGAACACATTCTACAAAATGTTTATGCATCCAGGTAAACCAGATGCAAAGAACAATATGGCTTTATCTTTAATACATTTCAAGAAGGAAGAAATTCAGTCAGAACAGAAGCAACACCTGCCACAGTGTCCACTGTTTTTGCAGCTAGTAATTGTACTGGGGTCTTTTCTTTCTGGGCATCATCAGAGCCCTCCTGTGCACCACACTGAATCTGGAGATTTAAGACGTGACAATAAGGAGGGTGCCTTTGAATTAGGATTTACTCTTAGCTCCCATTTACAGTAATGGGTCACATTTCTTAATGAGGTAATGCCTATTGATTCAGATTAAGAGCAGAAGCCTCTTCTAGCCCTTTAAGGTCTGGGAAGTCTTTTCATTGATCTAGTGTGTTGGAAGATCCCAAAGGGAGGTTAATTGAATATCTGCCTGGTGGAAGTTAGAGAGGCGTGCTAATCATTAAGATTTTGACTTTCTGTTAAAACTTCTATCTGTTCTGCTAACAGAAGCTTGGAGGAACTCTTGGGCACAACGTTCTATATCTTATAATTGCTCTGGAAACAAAGGTACTGTCAACTTAAGCATTTGTCTTGCTTTGTTCCAGCATCAGAGAGCAATTGTTTTGACTGATTGTCTGTTCTGAGCATTGTTGTTCAGCTTAGTCTGTGCTTGCTAAGTAATCTAAGCTGAATATAAATTAAATTATCTCTGCTGGGAAATTGCCTTTTGTCTAAATGTCATCCATTGTGCAAGTGGAACATTCTGACTTTGAGGATATATTGCAAACCAACCCAGCAGAAAGTTATTTTTTGGACTACAGCTCCGAGAATCTCCCAAGCAAAGGGCTGAGGGTACAGATAGCAATGAGGCACAGCACATCACCAGTTGTGCAACACAATCACACAAACACACACAGAGATGTGTATATCTATATACATGCATCCAACCAGTTGGAGAAGGCTCTGTCATGATGAGTTCCACTCACCCAACTATTTCCCTGTTGTGGCAGCCCCATGGGTTTTGTCATCCCACCGCTGCCACCAAATTATGTGACGAGAACCACCAAAACTGCTTATTTCCCCTTTTTAGAATTCACTTTCAGATGGTACCTAGTAGCATGGTTACTTATTTCAGACCCAGACAAGCTTGTAAGTAATTAACAATAATACTTTATTTGAAAAACAGTTTAACAAAAATGTTTTGCTTGTTCAGTTGGTACATTCACTTGTTATTGTTTCACTTTGCAGCACTTATTTACACTTTCTTACTCCTCTCTCTCTTTCTAGAGAACTCCAGTTCTCAAAGCTAACAAAAAGAAATTCAACAAGGAGAAATGTAAGGTACTCACTTAGGGTGGAAAAATGACATGCACAGATGGGCGACACCTGGCTGAACGGGACTACATGAGAAAGGGATCTAGGAGCCCAAACAGACCACAAGTTGAACATGAGTCAACAGTGTGATGCGGCAGCTAAAAAGGCCAATGCAATTTTAGGCTGCATCAATAAAAGTATAGTGTCTAGATCAAGGGAAGTAACAGAGCCACTCTATTCTGCTTTGGTCAGGCCCCACCTGGAATATTGTGTCCATTTCTGGGCACCACAATTCAAAAAGGACATTGAGAAACTGGAGCGTGTCCAAACGAGAACAACTAAAATGGTGAAGGGTCTGAAAACCATGTCCTATGAAGAATGACTTAGGGAGCTGGGCGTGTTTAGCCTGGAGAAGAGAAGGTTACAAGGTGATATGATAGCCCTGTTTAAATATTTGAAGGGATGTCATATTGAGGAGGGACAGGGAGCAAACTTGTTTTCTGCTGCTCCAGGACCTGGAACAATGGATGCAAGCTGCAGGAAAAGAGATTCCACCTCAACATTAGGAAGAACTTCCTGACAGTAAGGGCTGTTCAACAGTGGAACACTCTCCCTCAGAGTTTAGTGGAATCTCCCTCCTTGGAAGTCTTTAAACAGAGGTTGGATGGTCATCTGTCAAGTATGCTTTGTTTGAGAGTTCCTGCATGGACTGGATGGCCCTTGCGGTCTCTTCCATTATTCTATGATTCAGTTACTCTCACTTAGGACCCTCATACCATCCTCATTTACTGTTATCCTTCTGACCTTATCTCTATACTAGCCCTCAGGCTAACCCTATCCCCCAGGATATCAGACCAGCAACTCCCTCACTTGGAGTGCTATATAACTGTTAGCAATAGAATTTTTCTCCTCTTAACAACCAACAGTCTATTGGCTGTCGCCAGCTGACTCTTAATTGGCTGTAGCTAGCTTTCTCCTGTTTGGCAATTCTGCTTGTTCTTCACAGGCTCTTCTGAGCATCACAATAGAGCTTAAGCATGAAGATCTGGACCAGTAGGCATTACCTGGTGTGTTAACTCACGGTGTCACACACCTTCACTAACCTCTTCCCATACCACACCATACAGAATCCTTAGTATGGTTTTTTTTGTACTAAAGTTACCCATGAATCATAATTCCCATATATCACTGAATGTAATGGGAGTAGTTGTGACATAAACCACAAGCAAAATTAAATTTATACTTTTGAATTACAATATCATACTCATAGCCTAAATGAAATTACATATACATTGTTTCATGAGATCAAAGTAATAAAAAAATGGTAAGATTTGGTAATAAAATTTTAAAAGAATATTTTTTTAAAAAAATTAATTTTAATATTTAAAATTTAATTTTAATTTTTTTAAAAAATCTAACACCTCTGCTTTCTCCCCCTAATGAGCCTCATCCCATTCACCCCATCTCTTCTGCTGAGCTCCAGCATTTTAAAAGGACACAGATGAGCGCCACAGCCCATTTCTGCCAAAACGCATATGTTTGGGGAGCAGTGGTATCACAGACCCCTTAGGGTTTCACCTGGTGTATTTCACACACTCTGCACCCCCTAGTGATGCCCCTGATCTGGATACACACCCCCACTGGTAATGTGCATTTGAGTGGCTGTATGAATCAGAGATCCTGCCTGCTATTTTGTGGTGTTATTCTTTCTTGGATTTTGCAGTTCAGTTTTACAGCTCAGATGAACCTTATGCCCTACATATAGTGATATAAATCAACACCAGTGGTGGGAATCATGCCACCCTCAAGATGATGTTGGATTACAGCTGCCAGCATTCCTCACCATTGGTAAGGTGCTCCCGTGTCATATGCGGGCACACTATATGTGGCTTTCAGCATATGCTGAAAGCTGCAAGGGAGCCCACAGGAGTGCATTGGACACAAGGGGTGGCACGTCCCATTGAGATTTATGGGATGCACGCCCATGGTGCGCATGCACCGCCACAGCATGCATGAGCCCCATTACTTTCAATGGGGCTCAAGCATACACATTTTATTTTACGCAGGAGGGGGGGTCCGGAACAGATCCCCCCGCGTAAAAAAGGGCACACTGTATAAGGCTTCTGAGAGTTTCAGTCCAACAACATCTGGAGGACTGCATGATTCCAACTCCATCTACAACTATAACACACAAAGAAAGTTAGACCTGGAACTTTCTTGCTGGATCAGGATGCTGCTATGTTGTCTGGGAACCTCTAAAAGATTGTTCATTGTGTTAGGCATATGAAGTCAAGCTGATCTGTTGTAAGGTATCAAAAAAATCCCCTCTGCCCCAGTAAGTGCATCCACAGCAAGCAAGTTTCATAACTCTTAAATCACACTGGTGTGTTACTGTGGGGAAAGGATTCCTCACTTCCAGCAGTAGACTACCAATGGCTTACAACACAAGCCTTTGATGTGTGCACAGGTTTTGCAAGACCTTTGAAAAAAATTTTCAAGGGTGTTTTTGCTGTCCTAGAAGTTGAACCAACCTAGGTACTAGATTCTCAAGGCCTTCTCATACAGAGATGCCCAGGATGGCTATAACTCCATTCTCCACAATCTCATTCTCCCTTGCATAGTCAGTGAACTCTGGTTGCAGTCATCTGCAAATTATAATCCTCATTGCATGAGAAAAGAAAGCCAGAATGCAGCAGGAGAGTAGTAGCTTTCTCCATGCCTCTCCACATGTCATCATAGCAAGTTCGTTCTCTTCTTGAGAAAGAAGGTAATAAAAGAATTATTTTACAATTGTCTCCCTTGGGAAGACAATGGACGTACTAAGACAGTATGCAGAGAGGCTACTCTCCCCCTCAGTTTCACCTTTCTTTTCTCATGTGAAAAGGCTCATCTTAGTTATTAAGAGATAGCTTCTGGACTAGATCCTGGTGGTATCCTCTCTGATCAGAAAAGGAAACTGTTAATGAATCAGATATTCTTAACCATGCTGAAGAGTAGAGTGCAGAATTCAATCTTGAAAAATTGTACTTTTAACATTACACCTCCCAGAATGTCATGCTGGCTGAGAATTTCTGGGCACTGTAGTCCAAAGAGGTCACTTCTTCCAAACTCTGTAGAGTGTTGAACACACATTCCCTGACTGAGCAGGACATTTGCAAAACTACATCTATATCTTTGTATCAAAACTATATAATTATTGTTCAGAGGGAATTAATTCCAGCTGACTGGCAAGAAAGAACAAAGAAAAGTTGACAAGGTATTTCTGAATTAGAAATTGTAAATTGGGAGCAAACATGTTCTGTTCTTGTTATTTATGGCTCATCTGTGCTCATAGATGGCTCCTTTTAATTAGGGATTTATGCCAGTCGCAGAAATGAGGGCAGGGACACATAAATCTGGCTAGAGAGAGTTTTCCTTCAAATGAAAAGATTTAGAAATAGGAAGCATACTAAATCACAGTAAATAAAAGAAGAACCGAGATTCCAACAGTCTGTCCAGTGCCCAGAGCAAGTATTTGGTGTCAATTTATATGACCAGGGAACGTGGGTACTAAGCAATCAATTTGCCCAGACTCTTAACCATTTTCTTTCTCCATCAGCAACATCAGTAACAAGTGCATTTCTGCAGAAGACATTGCCTTTAATTCATACATTGCCAGGAAATTCATACATCTGTTTAGGCAAGGAAATACTGTCAACAGTGAGGTCACATATCTGTCAAGGTTGGATATAACAGCATAACTCACTTCTTGTGCCTAATAAAAACAACCTGTCTGCCCATCCAGGAGTTTTCAGGTCCAGAACAGGACACTGTATCATTCCATGCACTATTTGGCAATTCTTTTGAGTACAGTTCATGGAAGCTTTTCCTGACCTGGATCCAGCTGTTTGCTAGTTAGCTTCCTACTTTAGTGCCATATTTCCTTGTCTAAGTCTAGGCTCTGTCCTTTCTTGATTCTTTTTGCATTTGCTTTCTAAATATTGCTAGATCCAATGACCAAATCTTTGACTTAAAGCCTTTTGAAGCAGGAAGAATGGAATACAACCAAACTCTCAGATCCACATTTTGATTTCTTGTAAATTCTTTTGTGCCAACTCACAACTTCTAATTCCTATTCTGGCTTGTGGATTCAAATAGCACCTCAGATCCCTACAATCCAGGGAAAGGTAAATATTCTGCCCAAACCATTTTAGGTCTGTGCTATGGCATTCATCCCTACAGCTCAGAGGTCCATTAGTCCTAAGGAAAAATCATACTGCCACCTAGTGCTTTACCTGAAAATATCTGTATTTCTAAAAAGTTCAGTATACGTATTCCATGCTTTATAAAGAAGGTGGATTTGATTCTTCCATCCAATGAATCTATAAAATCCCAGAATAGGAAGAGATCACAAAATCCAGCCCCCCTGCAGTGCAAGAATCCATAGGTATGGCATGGCACATTTTGTGTTGCATTCTGTCACTCTAACTGAAATAGGATACCATGTGCTCCTTATCTGTGAACATAGCATCTGAGGATTTGAGCATCTGTGGATGGAAAACTCCCATTGTTTGTAATAGAGGTACATGCACACAGCCACATGAGTGGCTATGCACACACACCACAGCACCGTAGAAAACCAAAGGACTTAAGGTCCTACATTTTTTGTTATCTGTAGGGGCGGTCCAGAACAGATTCCTCACACAGACAAAGGGACAGTTGTATTATAGATTTTGGAAAGTTGCAGAAAAGATTGAAATATTTTCAAGTTGGATTCTTACTCTGAGAGTGGATGGAGTGTAACTGTTGTTGGAGCTTACTATCTCTTGTTTTTGAGCATTCCAGGGTCAAACATTTTTGTAGAAAATAGTTTTTTTCATTCTGTGAGCCACAAATGGATTGCCAAGATGAATAGATTTTCAGTAAATTTAACCAAAACTGAGATCCCAGATACTTTGCATTTTAGTCATAATTGTCAAACATTTTTCTATGATTAAAATGGATTCAGCTTAAATCCTTGTTAAAATTGGGTTTTTATAAGGAAAGAAGTTTGCTCATCATCAATGAGACTATCGACAATATGTTAATTCTATAGAGAAGAACATGGCTAAACACATCATATAGCAAACCATGGTAATAGCTATTTTCTGATTGTCAAGGATGGGACCACTAAATTTTGGCAATAATTGCATCTTTCATTTGAATTATTTTTCCAGCACTCTTTCTTTTTTGTGCTACTGTCTCAGCAGGCCCACCCCACCCCTGCCAGGAAACACAGTAAAACAGTAGCTTCAGGTGACAGATGCTGGGTGGAGTGGAGGGACAGTAATCCCTTGGCTGTATTGAAGGAAAGAGCAAGCTATTCCAACAAAACTGTCCTGAATGCCTCAGCCTAGCCTGCTCCCTTTCAGGTGAGGCTCATCACCACTATCTGTCTATAATTTCCTATGAACTAAATCATATAAATAAATATAATAAATAATATCCTCCAACCCCATCTTGAGGGGAGAGAGGCTGGCCTGGAAGAAAAAGAGCCCTCCTCCAACCACCATCTTGAGGGGGAGAGAGGCCAGGCCTGGAAGACAAAGAGCCCTCCTCCAACCACCATCTTGAGGGGGAGAGGGCCTGGCCGGAAGAAAAGAGCCCTCCTCCAACCACCATCTTGAGGGGAGAGACCAGGCCTGGAAGACAAAGAGCCCTCCTCCAACCACCATCTTGAGGGGGAGAGAGGCCGGCCTGGAAGACAAAGAGCCCTCTCCAACCACCATCTTGGGGGGGAGAGGCCTGGCCTGGAAGACAAGAGCCCTCCTCCAACCACCATCTTGAGGGGAGAGAGGCCAGGCCTGGAAGACAAAGAGCCCTCCTCCAACCACCATCTTGAGGGGAGAGAGGCCTGGCTGGAAGACAAAGAGCCCTCCTCCACCACCCATCTTGAGGGGGAGGAGGCCAGGCCTGGAAGACAAAGAGCCCTCCTCCAACCACCATCTTGAGGGGGAGAGAGGCCAGGCCTGGAAGACAAAGAGCCCTCCTCCAACCACCATCTTGAGGGGGAGAGAGGCCTGGCCTGGAAGACAAAAGCCCTCCTCCAACCACCATCTTGAGGGGGAGAGAGGCCAGGCCTGGAAGACAAAGGGCCCTCCTCCAACCACCATCTTGAGGGAGAGAGGCCAGGCCTGGAAGACAAAGAGCCCTCCTCCAACCACCATCTTGAGGGGGAGAGAGGCCTGGCCTGGAAGAAAAGAGCCCTCCTCCAACCACCATCTTGAGGGGGAGAGAGGCCAGGCCTGGAAGACAAATGAGCCCTCCTCCAACCACCATCTTGGGGGAGAGGAGGGCCTGGCCTGGAAGACAAAGAGCCTCCTCCAACCACCATCTTGAGGGAGAGAGGCCAGGCCTGGAAGACAAAGCCCTCCTCCAACCACCATCTTGAGGGGGAGAAGGCCGGCCTGGAAGACAAAGAGCCCTCCTCCAACCACCATCTTGAGGGGGGAGAGGCCTGGCCTGGAAGACAAAGAGCCCTCCTCCAACCACCATCTTGAGGGGAGAGAGGCCAGCCTGAAGACAAAGAGCCCTCCTCCAACCACCATCTTGAGGGGGAGAGAGGCCTGGCCTGGAGAAAAAAGAGCCTCCACCCCACCATCTTGGGGGGAGAGAGGCCAGGCCTGGAAGACAAAGAGCCCTCCTCCAACCACCATCTTGAGGGGGAGAGAGGCCAGGCCTGGAAGCAAAGAGCCCTCCTCCAACCACCATCTTGAGGGGGAGAGAGGCCTGGCCTGGAAGACAAAGAGCCCTCCTCCAACCACCATCTTGAGGGGGAGAGGGGCAAGACAAAGAGCCCTCCTCCAACCACCATCTTGAGAGGGAGAGAGGCCAGGCCTGGAAGACAAAGAGCCCTCCTCCAACCACCATCTTGAGGGGGAGAGAGGCCTTGCAATTTTTTGTATTGTTTTGCAATTTTAATGTACACCGCTATGATCATTGCGGAATAGCGGTCTATAAATAAAAATTATTATTATTATTATTATTATTATTATTATTATTAAAGATCTGGATTCTTCTCCCATCATTTAACAAATCTTTATCATAACTATTCTGGATGATCAGGTCCCGAGTCTGACGTCGCAACAGCAACAACAACAGATAAAAAAAAGAGACAAGAACCTATCTCCCACCCTCCCCCACATTCCCCTACCCTTCTAAATACAGAGACCTGATCTCTTTGCAAAATTTACACTTATCTCATTCACCAATTGGTGTAATTGTAACATCAGATGGGGTATTTTTTTTCCTCTTTTCTTCTTCTTCTAATCTTCTTGTTACTTGTCTTGTCTGTATTCT